>NC_140964.1:3847459-3889959 GCF_056783735.1 Eptatretus burgeri | reverse complement strand
TCAGGAGTAGGATCGAGGGGGGGGGTATAATGGGTGATACCTCAGGAGTAGGATCGAGGGGGGGTATAATGGGTGATACCTCAGGAGTAGGATCGAGGGGGGTATAATGGGTGATACCTCAGGAGTAGGATCGAGGGGGGTATAATGGGTGATACCTCAGGAGTAGGATCGAGGGGGTATAATGGGTGATACCTCAGGAGTAGGATCGAGGGGGGGTATAATGGGTGATACCTCAGGAGTAGGATCGAGGGGGGTATAATGGGTGATACCTCAGGAGTAGGATCGAGGGGGGTATAATGGGTGATACCTCAGGAGTAGGATCGAGGGGGTATAATAGGCGATACCTCAGGAGTAGGATCGAGGGGGGTATAATGGGTGATACCTCAGGAGTAGGATCGAGGGGGGGTATAATGGGTGCTACCTCAGGAGTAGGATCGAGGGGGGGTATAATGGGTGCTACCTCAGGAGTAGGATCGAGGGGAGGGTATAATGGGTGATACCTCAGGAGTAGGATCGAGGGGAGGGTATAATGGGTGATACCTCAGGAGTAGGATCGAGGGGGGGTATAATGGGTGCTACCTCAGGAGTAGGATCGAGGGGGGGTATAATGGGTGCTACCTCAGGAGTAGGATCGAGGGTGAGATTAAGAAATCATCACAAGGAGAGATCGCTGTGTGAAAGAGAAGGTTCCATGATGTTTGAACACGAAGTTTTATTGATAAACAAAACATGATGGAGACTCCATGAGGTCGAACGGAGAAGCGAAGGTAAAGGTGAAACGGGCAGAACAAAGGCTGTGGGTGGATGTGGTGGCGGTAGTTGTGGTGATGGTGGTGGTCGTAGTAGTAGTGGTGGTGGTAGTCGTAGTCGTGGTGATGGTGAAGTGGTAACTGAGGGGAGGATCGGTGGATAGGTGACCTCGTATCGAAAACGATCAAAGAGGTACTGTACTTACTCTACCTGTATGTGAAAAGGTAGATATGGGGTTTATCGTTTAAGGAAAAGAATTAATAATCAATAGAAGAGGAATAATAAAATGGAGGATGATGTAAAAGATACACAATGTTAAATAAGAAACCAAATGGGTCCGTTCACCAGGAGACAATATCATTGTTGGGAGGAAGATATTTTGAATGGAAGAAACAGGGTCGGTGTGAGATCACACAACGGAGATCACGATTGAAGGGAAAGCGGGAGTATGGTGGCGGTTAGAGGGGGGAGAGTGGAATAGCAGGGGATCGAGGGTCGGGGGAGCGGTGAGTCAAGGGATTCAGATGGACATGTAGCAGATGGGTGGGATGCAAGTCAAGACTTGGAAGTGGAATTGTTTATTTTATAGCAAGTGGCGAGGGAGGTTAAGAGGTGTGGGGGGGTGATAAGAGAAGGTGTGGTGGGTGATAAGAGAAGGTGTGGGGGGTGATAAGAGAAGGTGTGGGGGGTGATAAGAGAAGGTGTGGGGGTGATAAGAGAAGGTGTGGGGGGTGATAAGAGAAGGTGTGGGGGAGGGGTGATAAGGGAGGGGTAGGGCAGGGAGGATAAGAGAAAGTGTGGGGGGAGGGGGATGATAATGAAGGGGTAGGGTAGGGAGGATAAGAGAAGGTGTGGGGGGTGATAAGGGAGGGGTAGGGCAGGGAGGATAAGAGAAGGTGTTTGAGGGGATGATAAGGGAGACGTAGTGAAGGGAGGCGAAGAGAAGGTGTGGGGGGTGATAAGGGAGGGGTAGGGCAGGGAGGATAAGAGGTGTGGGGAGTGGGGAGGATGATAAGGGAGGGGTAGGGCAGGGAGGATAAGAGGTGTGGGGAGGATGATAAGGGAGGGGTAAGGTAGGGAGGATAAGAGAAGGTGTGGGGGATGATAAGGGAGGGTTAGGGAAGGGAGGTTAAGAGGTGTGGGGGGATGATAAGGGAGGGGTTCGGGAGGATAAGAGAAGGTGTGGGGGGATGATAAGGGAGGGGTAAGGTAGGGAGGATAAGAGAAGGTGTGGGGGGGATGATAAGGGAGGGGTATGGCAGGGAGGATAAGAGGTGTGGGGGGATGATAAGGGAGGGGTAAGGTAGGGAGGATAAGAGAAGGTGTGGGGGGATGATAAGGGAGGATAAGAGGTGTGGGGGGATGATAAGGGAGGGGTTCGGGAGGATAAGAGAAGGTGTGGGGGGGGATGATAAGGGAGGGGTAAGGTAGGGAGGATAAGAGAAGGTGTGGGGGGGGATGATAAGGGAGGGGTATGGCAGGGAGGATAAGAGGTGTGGGGGGATGATAAGGGAGGGTTAGGGAAGGGAGGATAAGAGGTGTGGGGGTGATAAGGGAGGGGTATGGAGGATAAGAGAAGGTATGGGGAGGGGGATGATAAGGGAGGGGTAGGGTTGGGAGCATCCTGGAGGAGGTGAGGAGGCAGCATAATGAAGGAGGTGACGAGGGAGGATAATGGAGGAAGTGAGAGGGAGGATAATGGCGGAGGTTAGGGAGGATAATGGAGGAGGTGAGGAGGGAGGATAATGCATGAGGTGGGGAGGAAGGATAATGGTGGAGGTGGGGAGAGAGGATTATGGTGGTGGAGAGAGAGGATAATGGATGAGGTGGGGAGGGAGGATAATGGTGGAGGTGGGGAGAGAAGATCATGTAGCAGATGGGTGGGATGCAAGTCGAGAAGGACATTACTTATGGGGTAGAGGACGGAAGGCCGACTTGGGATCATTTTTAATTGGCTTGTGGATACAATGTTTGGGGGGTGGGGTAGGTGGCAAAGCCCGAAAGAAAAAAACAGCAAAATTTGAAAAAAAAAGTAGAGAAATAAAGGAGGCATTAATGAGATGTGCAGATAATGATGCATGGATCTGGATGGAGAGTAGCTGGATGAGGAATAGAGGATGGAAGAGGAAACTACAAGGAGAAGATAGTTTGGAGTGGATTGGATGGGGGGGGGGTAGCGCGATTTGGTGAATCACGTCGAGGGGACGGGAACATGAGGGGGATAAAAGGGATAAAAGATGGAGGAGGGATGGATTATAAGAGTAAGTCCGATTGAGGTTGGGGAGGGAGGGATGGAAGGATCGGCATCGTTTAGGTGGGGGAGGAGGTTGGAATGATAAAGCAAAATGTGGTTGGGGGCAGGTGGTAGGGAAAGCATGAGGGATGGGGGAAGGATTATAAGCATAAGTAAAGTGGTTGGGGGGGTGTGGTGGAAGGGTAAGTACATTAGTAAAGAGGTAGAGGGGTTGTGGTGGAAGGGTAAGTATATTAGTAAAGTGGTTGGGAGGGATGATTGTGGTGTAAGTATATATTAGTAAAGTGGTTGGGAGGGATGATTGTAGTGCAAGTATATATGAGTGAAGTAGTTGGATGGATGATTGTGGTGTAAGTATATATTAGTAAAGTGGTTTGGGTGGATGATTTTGGTATAAGTATATAGTAGTAAAGTGGTTGGGTAGATGATTGTGGTGTAAGTATATATTAGTAAAGTGGTTGGGTAGATGATTGTGGTGTAATATATATTAGTAAAGTGGTTGGGTAGATGATTGTGGTGTAAGTATATATTAGTAGTGGTTGGGTAGATGATTGTGGTGTAAGTATATATTAGTAAAGTGGTTGGGTAGATGATTGTGGTGTAAGTATATATTAGTAAAGTGGTTGGGTAGATGATTGTGGTGTAAGTATATATTAGTAAAGTGGTTGGGTAGATGATTGTGGTGTAAGTATATATTAGTAAAGTGGTTTGGGTGGATGATTGTGGTGTAAGTATATATTAGTAAAGTGGTTGGGTAGATGATTGTGGTGTAAGTATATATTAGTAGTGGTTGGGTAGATGATTGTGGTGTAAGTATATATTAGTAAAGTGGTTGGGTAGATGATTGTGGTGTAAGTATATATTAGTAAAGTGGTTGGGAAGGAAGATTGTGGTGTAAGTATATATTAGTAAAGTGGTTGGGAGGGTGGTGGCATGAGTGGAGTTGTTGAAAGTGTACGTGGGAGGCCTGTCTGGGTAAAAGACACGAAATGGAACAAACGTGGGAGGAAACAGTGAGATGGGAAACGCTGGGAGCCGGCTGGAGGGGTGGAAAGGGGAGGGGGATGGGGTGGAAAGGGGAGGGGGCGTGAACACAACATGTTGGCAGTGTCGAGGTTCATGAGGGATGGGGTTTGGGACACGTGGGAATTAAATTTATTTTTAAGAATAGGAGAGTGGGTCAAAGGGAGAAGGGTACACGTGAAGTCCAGGCACGCGGGGGGGGGGCGGGTGGGAGTGAGATTGTGTGCATTGATGTGGAAGAGAAACCGAGCTGTGGCCTGTGGATTGAGAATGTGGAGGATTCGAGTCGGCGGAAAACTGGCATTAGGAGGGATGGATTAAGCTGGGGGAGCGGTGCAAGAGGGGAGAATGTTCGGGTTTGGCTCGGGGGAGAAATGAGAGGCGATATGTGGCTCGGGGGAGGAAGGAGGGGCGATATGTGGTTCGGGGGAGGAAGGAGGTGCGATATGTGGTTCGGGGGAGGAAGGAGGGGCGATATGTGGCTCGGGGGAGGAAGGAGGGAGAGGGATAAGGTGAAGTAAGGGTGGGAGGAACCGACAGGAAAAAGGAGGGGAGGGGATGAAGGTGGAATATGGGAGGCAGATAAGTGAGGAGGGACGGAAGAACGGGAGGAAGGAGGGTTTAAATGGGGGTGGGGTGGGGATGGTGTGGGTCGGGGAGGCTGGAGTGGATTGGATTGGATTAGGGTGGGGAGTGACAGGGTGGAGTGGATTGGGGTGGGGTGGGGTGGGGAGGAGAGGGGGAGGGTTAACATCAGCCGCCCGTGGGTGGAAACACTCCGGTGTGTGTGTGTGTGTGGTGTTGCCATCGGACGTCTGGGCGAGCACCGTCCTCGGGCCTCTTTTTCCTCGTCTTCATCTTCCCGGTTGTCCCCGAACCCGCGGCTTCGCTGCCAATCGACCTCAGTCCCCAAGGAAACGTTGTGGATATTTCTTTATCTTCACCACTCAAGTTTACTCATCACAGACGAGGCACCACGAAGGACAAGTGCGACCCCTCCCTCTCTCTCTCTCTCTCTCACCCAAAGTCCGCGGGTAAGCGCCGACTCTCGTCCGGCGACTCTTTCGGGTGAACTCCCCCCCCCTGGACTGCCGGGGCTGGGCGACCCGTGACGTCGATATGTTATTTTTTTGTAACCTCATTAACTTCATAGTTTGTCTCTATTTATTACTTGTACAGTTTCACCGGTTATTACTCTGTTGTTGTTTTGTCCGTTTTTGTTGTTTTTAACTTTTACGCATCGCTCAGCCGGAAAGGGCGGGGCCTCGACGGCCTTGTGGAGCACAAAGCACGTGTTCGCCTCGGAAAATTTAATAATAATAATAATAATAATAATAATAATAATAATAATAAGTAGTGTGTTCTCTGTGAATTACTGGGACATGACTGTAGTGAATTTTTATCCGTGTGCCGTTCTCGTTTCGAGAACGGACGGTTTCCGATGATGGAGTAACGGCTTTACAAGTTTCATGGGGTCTTCCGACACACGTGGCCTATTGTTTGCCGTCCTGAGAGAGAGAGTAAATAAATTAATAATGTTCCTTATTTCGACGGACCAACCTGGCGGCCTCGAACTGGCCCACGCCGTTCCACGTTCCCCGTTCACCTGGTGGGAGTCGCATCGTCGTTTCTCGCTACCTGTGTTCCAGTGTTTACACTGATCGATGATTTAACGGATAATTAACGAGGTGCCAGCCCTTGATGATGTTGCTTTCGTTCGTCATGAAGCCTGGCATCACGTGACGTGTCGCAGGACACTGAGTCAACCACAACCTGATTCTAAGATCCAATAACACGACACGAGGTTTCAACTTTTAACATCACGAGGACACTCATGGAAGTATTACATGACATGACGACCTTCACTTTGGAACAGTTCTTCATCACAGAGAGAGAGTCAGTACAGGGAGAGAGAGAGGGAGAGTCAGGGAAAGAGTCAGGGAAAGAGAGAGAGAGAGAGAGAGAGAGAAAGAGAGAGAAAGAGAGACAGAGAGAGAGAGAGAGAGAGAGAGAGAGAGAGAGAGAGAGAGAGAGAGAGAGAGAGAGGCAGAGAGAGAGAGAGAGAGTCAGAGAGAGAGAGATAGAGTCAGAGAGAGAGAGAGAGAGTCAGAGAGAGAGAGAGAGAGAGTCAGAGAGAGAGAGAGAGAGAGAGAGAGAGAGAGAGAGAGAGAGAGAGAGAGAGAGAGAGGGAGAGAGAGAGAGAGAGAGAGAGAGAGAGAGAGAGAGAGAGAGAGAGAGAGAGAGAGAGAGAGAGAGAGAGACAGAGAGAGAGAGAGAGAGAGAGAGAGAGAGAGAGAGAGAGAGAGAGAGAGAGAGTCAGAGAGAGAGAGAGAGAGTCAGAGAGAGAGAGAGAGAGTCAGAGAGAGAGAGAGAGAGTCAGAGAGAGAGAGAGAGTCAGAGAGAGCCAGAGAGAGAGAGAGCCAGAGAGAGAGAGAGACTGCGAGAGAGAGAGACTGCGAGAGAGAGAGAGAGACTGCGAGAGAGAGACTGCGAGACTGCATCCTCTATCAGAAAACGTGTGTGTGTGTGTGTGTGTGTATATGTGTCACCCTGGTGATGTCGCTGTACCCCACTCATCTGCTCCTCACTCTCTTCCACCTTGCCACCCACTCCAAACATTCGATAAACGAAAATATTTAATTGGCGGTGTCGTCGTGTTGATTTAGTGCAGGCATGATGGGTCAAATGGCCTCATTCTGTGTTAAAAATTATTTTGCAAATCCTTCTTTGGATGGCCCAGAAACAAAGTGGCCACCTCGTGAGATCCTACAATGGTGTGTTCACATCCCATCCAAAGATGGACTCCTAAGGTTCTATCAATACCTATCTTTCATTGACGAGTGTTTACATCCAACATGAGTTGAAAGAATCAATAAAGTAGCAAACTGGCAAGTAGGCCTCGAGCTGAACAACCAAATTGTTTTCCTTTTCTTCATCTTCACTTCTTTCCAACCGAGCTCGACATTACGTTTACCTTTCGGGGTAATTGTCACACTTCAGGAAAGTATTTTGAAGTAGCAATGTCCACGACAACAACAAAGCATTTTCAGAACATCTTTCATCTAATGATTTTCAACACTGTTCGACCATCATTGTAGTTGGACCTTGTGTTGTATGAAGCACGCATGTTCAGTAACTTATCTCATCTCATCCCTGCACCCTGTGAGGTTCCCTTTTAAGAACCTTTTAAGAAGGTGGCTCTCAATACACTCAGAAATTGCGTTAATAAGCTCTGTGTTGACGTAAATATGCAATGTGATGCAAATATTTGAATCGTTCGATAACCTGAAAAGTTCAGGTTGTAATGGCATGAGGGTATCATATCGTGGAGGAATGCGACGCACGTAGCCTTCTGAAAATCGGTCAAGGAGTCTGCACCGGGATTCTGGGATCTTGAGCAACTTGTGTCATTTCAACGGAACCCTGTGGTTTACCTGATCTCCACTCGGTTTCATTTATTCTTCCTGCACTGGTAAACGTTCACACCGTTGCTCCATCTCGAAGAATGCTGTGATTCCATGAGTGTGATGTCATAAGCAACGTCATTCTATTTCCGTGATTTGAAGTCCCGTAACCTGAACCTGGGTTTTCGGTTTTTGTTTTGCCACACGCTTGTTCATGTACCATTTTGTGTTGCATTTCTTTTGTCCAACATTGTTCAGACTAGCAAAAACACCCAAGGCCATGAGGACCAATGAAAATTTGGTCCAATGGACCAACGGGCCTCCTAATACGAACAAAAGTACCGGTGTCCATTGACTGAAAAATTTAAAATTGTTTCATGGACTTTAAAAAGGCTAATTGTGTTGCACTCTCGGTTTCATTCAGCGCCAAAGCTCTGAACTACTTATACCACCCACTGCAAAATGGTGGTGCAACATCAGGCAGTGGAGATTGGATTTGTTTCAAACGCAGCGTGGGAAGTGGCCGCCATAAACGGGAGACAGACAAACGCACGAACAGTCTTCATGGTTCAATATATATATATATATATATATATATATATATATATATATATATATATATATATATATATATATATATATATATATATATATATATATATATATATATATATACATGAGGTACAGTTTGTGAGAACCGTATGTCCGTGAAAGTGATTCTGTCCATGAAAATAAATAAATAACATCCATTGAATGCAACACATTGAACCAAAACGTGAATTATTATTTTAAATCCAGGCCGATTCTTAAAACAATTGAACGAAGAATGCAAATGAGTAAAGAAACTTTAAATTTCGGCGATTATAAAGATGCCACAAAGTCAAGAATCAAGGTCGGGATTGTTAGGTCACACGAGGATTCATCACACGATGGGTAGGGCAACGACCTGGCCTCCATCAGCACCGCACTGACATCTTTATTTAATTTATATTTTCTTTATACAATGATGATGTGTCGATTGTCTTCGTTATACAATAATCACGACCCCATGCCTTTACTTGTTGGCATTACGCACCGTCCCTACATCATCTTTTTTTTTCAATCTTTGCCAAAATTTGATCTTGTTTGTGTAAATAAATGCGAATTAGCTTGTACTCCATTACAAGCATGTTGAAATGGCAAAGTAACCCAACGTGGATGTGCTGGGCAGAAGGTTAAAGCCATCCATAATTTTAACGCACGGCTGCTATAAGCATAACGCAACGATTGATGGCTCGGTCACTGGGTCAGGCAACAGAATGGAACTGTAGAAACCAAAAATGTGTGAATGGGATCTTGAGGGTCGTGCTGAGTTTGTTTCCTCACTAACGAATCATTAATTTTTGTGAAGGTTGGAAACATGACGAAGTTTATTGATGTCATCGGCACATTGTGTTCTCTCTTTGGTTGAATATTTGGCCAATTAGACTTCTCTCAAAAGATTGAAATTCTTCAGTGTGTGTGTGTGTGTGTGTGTGTGTGTGTGTGTGTGTGTGTGTGTGTGTGTGTGTGTGTGTGTGTGTGTGTGTGTGTGTGTGTGTGTGTGTGTGTGTGT
Source organism: Eptatretus burgeri (assembly GCF_056783735.1). NCBI lineage: Eukaryota > Metazoa > Chordata > Myxini > Myxiniformes > Myxinidae > Eptatretus > Eptatretus burgeri. The sequence goes on along the minus strand of NC_140964.1, from coordinate 3,880,934 downwards.
GTGCGTGTGCGCACATGCTTGTTGAAAGAAAGCGAGGTACAAAGGTTGTGCATAAACTAAACACACAATATCATGTGCTTTGTCGTACAGTGGATGTGTATTGCATCATTGTGTTGATTTTTCTACAAAAGCCTCTTTATTGTGAAAGAGTAAAATTATTTAAAAAGAAAATCTTAATTGAGCAACTTTAGTGCTGAATCTCATTTAGTGGTGAACACACTTGATTCGAAAGCAGGAACAGGGTTGAGTGCAATTGGATGGACCATTTTACTTTTGCAAAGGCCACTTCGGTGTTCGTTTGACACGAAGACGGGTTTCACAAAGGAGAGAAGGACGAGGAACTGATGCCGTCCGGAATGTATTTGATCGGAAATAATTTCATGTCGACATTTGTTCAGTTGGTTGCATGCGGCCCTGTAATCAAGGGGGTCACGTGTCTGCCGTTATCTGAGCTGGCCAATTTCAGTGCAGTATAAAATGGACGGGGCAATAGATACATTAATGCTCTGCTTTTCCAGTCCCACATGCTTATCTCCTTTGGCTTGCAAAGCGGAGAACGTTACGAGCGACTCAACGTTTTAATTTATTCATGGCCTGGCCTTTTTGTGGCACAAGTGTGCTCCAGTGGTTGCATGGCTCGGCTGGTTTGTTTGAGTCAACAGAGGTTGCAAACTTGTCCAACTAATGAAACTAGGCCGAAGGACAAAAAAATACAAAAGTGGGAAAGATAAGGCGAATTCAGTTTTGAGTGCTACACAATGTGGCCTTCATGGATTCCAAGTCCACTTGAAATACTGTGCAGTTTTTGTGAAACCTTACAATGATTTGTTTGGTAAATCCTAAAGGTCAAGGTTGAACAATTGTTATAACATCCTTAAAAAAAAAAAAATTATTCCCCCTGTTCGTCCTCGTAGGTATTCAGCTCAGGGCTGAAGGCCCGTCCTCTGTGCTTGCGGTGGGACTTGCAGACGGTGGCTGCCATGGAGGTGCCACAGCCGCGTACTCTCGGCGAGCTGCAACTCTTCCGCCTGCTTGAGCGTGCCAACTTGCTGTCCTACTACAGCACGTTTGTGGAGCAGGGTGGGGATGATGTTCAGCAGCTGGTGGACGCAGGCGAGGTGTGTGATGATTGCTGTCACGTGGGAAGCGTTTTTTTTTTTTGTTTTTTTTCCTTTCCGTCCTTCACATTGACCCACTCGAGGTTAACAGACCTACCTTTAAACATTTATAGTCGGTGGCATAAGAAAATCATTTTATATGTGATGATGTATGCCTTTAGAAGGTCACGCAGACCTCAAATTATGATTAACTTTGAAGAGCAAAGTAAAAGGCCAAGGCAGTCGGGTCGGTTCGAAATTGTGTGGATATGGCATTTAATGGGGTTACGCAGGGTAAAAGCTGCCCGTGGGCCTTCAAGCTCATTAGAAAGTCATCTTGAGTGACTCGGAGACGATCCAGGGTGAAATTAGACAGGCTTGGGAAATGACTTCCACACGTCTGTGAAAGAAAGAAATAGTTGAAAGCTTATAGATCTGGAGCTTCTGTTGGGAAACGATTGAAAGTGGTAAAGTTGAGAAGGTAGTATCTATCAAATGGACTTGAAAGATCTCGAGTAAATTCATCGGTGCCTGTTGTTGATATGATATCCCTTGAACCACAGTTCCGAAGTATTTTTGCGTAGAAAAGGAAATTACGGAAATCCGATGAGCACGGGGCTTTTCAGATCGGTTTTCCAGCCTGTCGTTTGATCTCCAAATGAAGAAAAACAAACTTGGACCCAAAGCAAGGCTGCTGTGAAGGTAAAAAGAGAAATGAATTCATGATCGTGCCCAAAGCAGTGGCATCTCAAATAAATCCACCATATCGTCTTACTCACCTTCCCTTTCCTCTTCCCCTTTTACTCCCACGTTCCGTTCTCCATTCTTCTTCCCTTTGTCTCCTCCCTATTCCTCTTCCTTTCCTGCCTGATCTCTCCTGTCCCATCTGTTTTTATTCCCAGCTCCCTTTCCTCCTCTTCTCCTCTCACTCCCTGTTGAGTTGACACAAAAACGCAGTATCGTGAGGGTACTCGGACTCCAATGGTGTTGTTGATGTTACGGGAAATGCTCGAGACGCAAACTTCAGCGATTCTGAACCGGTACACGTTGAACCTGAAGTGGGTGTTCTTCAGTGATACGTGAATCCGTTAAGGTCACCAAAGCCCGCGTCCAACCTGGTTTCCTTGTGTGCACCTTTGTCGTGCCATGTCGCTTCCGGCAGGTACTGGCATCGGCATAACTATGTAGATACTTTTTTTTAACTCGCTTCAAGGATGTCTGAAGATGAGATATTCACCGTGACTTGGTTTACCTGATGCTAGATCTAAACCAGTGCATTCCTTGGTATATAATTTCCCTTGTTTGCAGATACCACCTGGCTTCCTGGCAAAGTTCATAGAGTGAGAAACATGGTGTTGGCTGAGCGGTTAGGGTGGCTGGCTTGGGATCTTAGGGTTCTGAGTTAGAGTCCTGTTGGCCACTGAATTTACACCAGGTGGGGTTGACTCAGCCTGTCATCTTCCGAGGTTGGCGAAATGAGAACCAGTGTACTGGTATACGTGCATAGCATCAGCGGCATAGTTGCGCCCCAACAAAATGATCGCTACCTAGCAGCCAAGCTGCCATACACAAGAAGAGGAATAATAATAATAATAATAATAATAATAATAATAATAATAAGAAGAAGAAGAAGAAGAAGAAGAAGAAGAAGAAGATCCTCGGTACCAAGGGTATAAATGAAAACTATGTTAAAAGTGTAAATCTCCCCGATTTATGGAAATGCTCTGTAAGGACAATACACGTATTGTGGTAATGCCAGTTTGGTACCCAGCTCCATCAACCGTCGTTTCAACAAGCAGTGATTGTGAAGATTGTCCCATCGAACACTTTCGAAAGAGAAGCCAAATATCCGAAAGCATTGACTGTCAGCTCTTGACGCGAACTTGATGGAACTGTGTGAATGTTGTGCTCCACCTTGACGTGGGGGCATTTGGATGGCTTGAGGATACATCGGCATCGAGTAGACATTCAAGTTTTTATTTAAACCACACATTTTAAGAAGTGAAGGCTCAATTAAGTGTGATTGGCAAGTGTGAAGACATTTCTGAGTGTTAACTAACCTCGACACATCACTGTGGCTTCAAATTTCACACTCTCTCAGTGACTCCTCTCTTAATCGGCTGCAGCAGCAATTGAAGATTTTTTTCACATTGCATTCTGGGAAAGTGACCTCTTGACATCACAATGTTATGGCTGTGCTGCAGTTTATATTTGTTTACACAAAACATAGAATCCGAATAAACATAGCTCTGAAAGTTGGTACTTAGGCCTAAGTCACATTTGCCACGGCGGCCGTGGGGTCTACAAAATCTACGGCCACTAGCAATTATAGGGCGGCTGCAGTATTTCCACGGTCACACAATGTAGCAGTCACATATCTTTTTATTTTTCGGGGAGCTGCACGGCGTATTAAGAAATTGTGGAGACCGAAAACGTGGGGGTGCCGTGCGGTCTTTGATTTGATGTCGCACGGTCACCTTAGGGCGTTCCTGCGGCGGCCATATAAGTTTCAAGGCAGACGCAAGGCGACTGCAGGGGGACCCTAAGGCGGACGTGCGGCCAGACGGACTGTAACGAGTGGGTTTTTTTTATTTTTTTTAGCAGTTCTTTTGTTTCGGCTTGTCGAATTGTTACGGCGAACGTAGAAATGAAAAAAGTTATAACTCCGCCTGCGCTACCACCCACCCACACTTGAGCTACCTTAAACTTGTGCCATTATCCCTGTCCCCCTCTCTCTCTCCAATGCTTCCAGGTACCTATCTAATTCCATTTTAAACCGTATCATGTTTCTGCGATCACTACCTTCCTCGTGAGACGATTCCATGCATTAACAACTCTTTGACTGCAAGACGTCTGCTTATTTCCGTCCTAACTCTTCGCTTCTTCATTTTCAGGCTATGGGCTCTGGTCCTATCACTGTCTATTCTGCTGAAAAACACAACATTAATTAAATCTAACAGTTTATCAACGTAAATTCACACGGTGGGGTGTAGAGGGTGGCGCATGGAGCAGTGGGAATTAGAATTTGAGCAGTGGGGCAGGCACGGACGTCAACAAGGTGTGTGTGTGTGTGTGTGTGTGTGTGTGTGTGTGTGTGTGTGTGTGTGTGTGTGTGTGTGTGTGTGTGTGTGTGTGTGTGTGTGTGTGTGTGTGTGTGTGTCATAGTTTGGCTGGGGTGAACATGGTTGTCGGGTGAGGAATGAGCAAACACAGCTCTTTCACTTTTTGATGAGACCTTCAAACATAAATCGCAATTACTGCACAGGTATCCAATCACCAATCCATACCTGAGGTTCCTACCATTCCTGCCAATATCCATGTACTCCATTATCCCCAAAGTGTCTTGGTACCAATGTCTGTCAAATTTAAAGCTATCTACTGTTTTTGCTGCCACTACCTATCCAGGTAGACGATTCCATGCATTAACCCGAGGGGGAGCACTTGGGAGAGTGCAAAATCTCCGCCGCCAATACTGCTGGGTCACTCAAGTGAACCTTATATCTTATTCATTAAATATGATGTCAACAGTGCTGACGGAGTTATAGTTCTTTTCTCCAACATTTTTTGGGGAGGTTGGGGGGGTTGGAAATCACTTAAAACATGTAAAAATGCAAAAAAAAATCAAAATTTTGTTGAAAAAAAAGTTGCAAATTTTTTTTTTCCTCTAACAATTTTTTTGGGGGGAGGTTGGAAATCACTTAAAAGATGTAGAAATGCAAAAAAAATTTCTTTTTTTGGGGGGGGGGTTTGAAATCACTTAAAACATGTAGAAATGCAAAAAAAAAAATCTCTAACAATTTTTTTTGGGGGGGGTAACAATTTTTTTTTGGGGGGGGGGGGGGGTTGGAAATCACTTAAAACATGTAGAAATGCAAAAAAAAAAAAAAATTTTTTTTCTCTAACAATTTTGGGGACCAAGTCCAAAATTTAATGTCATGATCCTTGGACCATACCTAACCCCCCCAACAAGTTTCGTCGAAATCCGTCGAGGAGTTTTTCCATAATACTGTTCACAAACAAACAAACAAACAAACAAACAGAAAGGGGTGAAAACAGTAACCTCCATCCATCTTCGAAGATGGCACAGGTTAACTGGAACGGTACTTGGTAGCGCGCATGCCTCCGCCAGGCTGAACAGTTTACGTTTTGTATTCCACTGGCAGGCCGGCACTGGATCCAGACCTTAACCATAATCTTAGCAGCTTGTTCTTGTCACTGACACAACTCACTCACCAAGTTTTGTCCGAATCCGTCCGTAACTTTTTGAGATATTGTGCGGTATATTGTTTTTGGCTCTATCTCTCAATGGTGAAGAATCACTTTAAAATTCCAGGATTCTGATCAAAATCCAGATCTTCACCAAAATCAATTTGTCCTCGTCACACACCCAACCTGTCCACCAAGCTTCATATGAATCCATTGACAACATTTTGAGATGGCATGCTCACAGACAAACAAACATGGCTGAAAACAACCTGCATCCATCTTCAGTGACAAAGGTAACTACTCTTTCTCTTTCTCTTTCTCTTTCTCTTTCTCTTTCTCTTTCTCTTTCTCTGGTAACTACTACTCTCTGAGTGAAAGACCCCTGCCTTAACACCATCCTTTCTTTACACTGAGGCTATGTCCCCTGGTTCTATCACTGCATCTCCATTCTACTGAAAAACTCTTCTGCACTTATTATGTCAACGTCCTTCATTATCGAAAACATCTCCATCGTATCCCCTCGTAATCGCCTCCTTTCTAGTGTTTAAAGCACTGACTCCTTCATCCGATCCTCGAGCTAGGCCCAGATTCAATTGAGTAGTTCTAAGCTGAACCCTCTCCATGGTATCTATGTGCTCCTGAACTGTGGTGACTAAAACTGCACACAATATTCTAGATGTGGCCCTCATTAAATTCCTGTACAATGTTAACACCACCTCTTTTGATTTATAAATGACCCCCCTCCTTATACAACCTAAAACCCTATTTTCGGTACCTATAGCTGCCTGGACCTGTGCTTCCTGCTTACCTCCCGTATCTAATACCACCCCCAGATCCTTCTCCTGTGTAACACATTCCAAAATTACCCCTTGCATCCTGTAATCTCTATTTTTATTGTGCTTTCCCATTCCCAACACTTTACACTTGCTCAGGTTAAATTCCATCTGCTAATGTTTTGCCAAATCTATGCAAGTAGATCAATACTTTCCTGTATCTGATCAGCGCCCCCATCTTCTATCCACCAGACATCACTCACACCCTCCCAGAAAGACATCCTCCCACTCACAGTCACTCTTTGCTTCCTATCATTAAGGCAGTTTGACAGCTTGCTATTGCTTGCCAAGTGGCTTGTTTGATTCAAAGTGCTCAAACAAACACTCCAACGGAACGGAGTGCTCGGCACCGCTAAAGCAACATGGCGGTTTCCATGTAAACAATACTATCGTGGTACTGAAACAAATGCAATCCGGCCGTCGTTTTCAGTTTTACTCAATCCTCGTGTGACAACTTCCCCAAACAAATGTATTGTGTTCGCAGCGGCTCCAGAGTCTGAGGAAGAGGGAAAGAAAGAAAGATAAGTGAATGGTGAGTCAGGAAGAGGAACCTCTTCGCAAGCTTATCTCTGGACCCGACCACTGTGCATTTGCCACCGTGGGATCTTTAACGTCCATCATCTAATTCCGGCAGACGGGGCGCCCAGTTTAACGTCCATCCGAGGGACGACACACACATTGATGAATCGCCCTGCCTGTGAAACACCGGGATGGAAGTTTACAGCTGGGCCGAGATTCAAACTCAGGCTAGTCACATCTCAGAGGAGAGTTTGCATACCTCAGGGTGATCCCGTGTTTGGCCGAGTCATTTCCAAGTTTGATGTAAATCTGGCGTAAAACTATTTCCCGGGGGGGGGGGGCATCATGTCTTAGGGAGTTTTCCAGTATATTGATGTAAATGCAAATCATCCAAGCCTATGTTTGTTTCGTGATGAACATAAAGCATTTTCCTTTCATCCAATCATTGAGATTTGAATTGTCCGATAGCGTTTGCTTGCCACCATTGTGTAAGTGGCATGATATGGTTTTGTCGAGTATGACCACGAGGTCAACTTGAACAGAACGGATAAAGGTGTAGACAGAACTGTAAATAGTATGTGGATACAGAAATGGCTGGTGTTTTGTGAGAAGGCTTGGATGGACAGCTATTCGTGTGTGTTGCCCTGCTCTGTGCGACGGGGTTAAAATACTGAAGACTGGTACAACCTTGTATTGACCATCGCTTCGACACTCCGAAGCATTAAAACAAAAAAATTGAGGCCAATAAACAAAAGATCATCACAAAATTTACAAACTACCTTGTAACTGATACATTTATTTGATTTTTCTCTGTTCAACAATAGAAATTAAAAGTTCATGTAATATAAACGCAATATTTCCATTGATTGGAAACTCATGTGTTGCGGGGAAATATCCTTCTGTAACACTCTCATCCTTCATGGTTCCCTTTTGTACATTGCCCCTCGCTATCCCATCTCCAGGTGCTGCACAATTCGTCATTGCCGGGCGACGAAGGCCTTGCGCACGCCCAAAGGGCATACTCGGTTTTCACTCCATTTTTCTTGTTTATTTGTTTGTCCAGGCGATATCTCAGCCATCCTTTGAGCTAGGAAGCTGAAATTTTGGCACAATAGTGAACAAGTGAAACTACATACCTGACTGAGCTCCACACCATGTACAAAGCTTTCATCTGCACCCTGATGGAGTACTGCTCTCCCCTCTGGGCTGGTGCTCCTGCCTCTCACCTTTCTCGGCTTCACGCTGTAGAAATCAAGGCATTTAGGATCATTGGTATCTTCCACGATGAGGCTGAGTCTTTGGGTCTCTCACTCTCTCACCGCAGGCAGGTCGGTGGACTTATTGTCTTCTACTGTCTCCTCTCTGGCTTCACCCCCCCCCTGCTCTGTCTGTGAAATGTCTTCCCCCCCCCTCCATATTTCCGCAGGGCAATCAAGGTCCGTCAGCAACCCCCTTCTGGTAAAACGACCAAAATCAAGAATTTCTGCTCACCTTCACTCATTCATTCCTCTTTTTTTTCCCACCTTTGGAACGAACTCCCACACTCTCTTCAATCTCACTCTTCCCTCCAGGTCTTCAAACCAGCTGTTCACCACCATCTCTTCTCTTCCCCCACCCAAATCCATGATCTTTCCTACCCCCGTAATCAACCCCAAACCCACCTCCTTTAAGTTTCCTGCTCTCCTTCCTGAAAGTCTCTGTCGTATAAGGACTTGAAAGTTCTTGTAGTGCCCATCTTGTTCACCTCATGTACCCCCACCCCATCCCTCTCCCCTCCACAGATCTCATGTCTCTGTTCCCCACTGTCTTGTGCTTCCCTCTCCCACCCCTCTTGTCTCCTACTCTTCTTGTACATTCTATGTGTTAGCTCTTATACGAGCCTCGACATTGTATATTAATAGATGAGCCATGTTCATCAATTTGGTACGTTATAGGCTTGGTGTTCTTTCGGTTTGAACACCTGTCCACCTTATAGATGCTCATTACCTCTGCCACCAAAGGTTAAAGAGGTTATGTTTTCACCCCTTTTTGTTTGTTTGTTTGTCTGTTATTTGTTTGTGTCCAGAATATCTCAAAAAATTGTCCGGATCCTGATCTGACTACTGGAATTTCAAAAGTAATTCTTCACCATTGAGAGACGAGGGTAAACTAATATATAGCACGATATCTCAAAAAGTTGTGGACGGATTCTGATGGAACTTTGTGGACAGTTTGGGTGTGTGACGAGGAAAAACTGATTAGAGTTTGGTGACGATCTGGATCCGGATTCGACTCCTAAAATTTTAAAAGTGATTCTTCACCAATGAGAGATAAGGCCAAAAACGATATTTGGCACGATATCTCAAAAATGTATTCGGCCAGATATGTTCTCGTGGATCAGGCATTGCGTGACGGAGGTATGCACTCACCCGAGTGCCCTTCTAGTTTTATATATTAATTGCTGCTTTTAGTTTTTTGCAAGTAGAAAAAAGTGGAAAAGGATGCTTGCCTTGCTTCATTGTCATGTGTCAAGTGTTGGATTGGTTTTTTTTAATTTTAACCCAGCACTTAAGGATAAAAACACAAAGTGTATCATGCCACTTGAGTATGAGGGGCTTGTGACACGTTCGGGTAGTCTGCAAAATGTATCGAAGCTTGCCTAGGTAATCTAATAGGTTGTTGATTTACGAGAGGAATCAGATCTAGGGCCCTGCGGGCTCACAGGCTGTCGGGTGGATGTGGGAGAAATTGCACCATTAAGGGCAGCAGCTGCTTTTGAGCATCGAGCAAGTCAGCCAGCTGTAAGTGAAAGAAGCCCTTGTTGCTTTAAGCAAAAAGCTTAGGAGGTTAGGTATGGCGGCCGACTGAGTTAAAAGCGTGGGAGAGGTCTAGATAGATCGCCCTGATCTCATGTTTGATGATCCAGTATTGTTTCCCATCATCCGGTCAACAAAAGGCCTGAGTTAGGCATACAGTGACCGGCGTCGAAGCAAAATTGATTATCAGTGACCATGAATTTGTGGAATGCTACCTTGTGGTCCTCTGTGATTAATGATATACAGGATTAACTTTTCTAATGGAAAAGGTGTTAAGGTCCTTTAATTGAGGGGTAAGTTTTATTGTTGTCTGAATGGACCGATGTCGATGTCATATTATGGTCATGGAAAGATTTTTGCTTCTTTTGCATACAGAGTCGAGGTTTGTGGAAGAGCTAGTATACTGAACGGATCAGCACGTAACGAGACAAAAGGAACATTAGATAAGAGTGGTGGGGGGGGGGGGCACCAACAGTGGAATTGAAGGACAAGATAGAGCGTGACTTGGACAAACAAATGGGTGTGGGGAGGAATTGTGAGCAGGAAAAGATGCTTGGGGTGGACAATATGGATACAGAAGGAAACTCTCAGGAAGGAAAAACTGGAAATTTGGAGGAAGAGGACTTAGGGTGGCTGAATAAGGGGGGGGGGGTGAGGGGAGAGGGAGTTAACGAGGGTAGAAATATCATGGTTTTGGATGGTGGGGGGGGGGTCTCAGATGGGTGGTGAACAGCTGTCTTTAAAGACCTTGAGGGCAGAACGAGATTGAAGAGAATGTGTAAATTGGTTCCACAGGCGGGGAAAAAAGAGGAACGAATGAGTGGAGGTGAGCAGTGGTCCTGGATTTAGGTCGTTTCACCAGAAGCGGGTTAATCATGGATCGTGCGCACCCTGCAGGAACCTGGGTGGCAGGGGGGGACAAAGCACGGAAAGAGCAGAGAGGGTGCAAGACCAGAAACGAGGTGGTTCAATTTATCTTCGTCATGGGCAAAAATGGCAGATAATAAATAACTTGTATGCAGGTGTAAATGTTCTTGCTTGAGCCCACACGGTGTGCATCTACATTTTAGAGGCCAAGAATTTCCATAACACGAATAACAAAACAGTGTATTTTGTAACAAGTCTCTTAATTTGATCACACAACGAAACATCTGATATGTTGGTATGACAAATCTCTTGAAATGTAATCATATGTAGATTCACACCTCCATGACATTGAATCATTCGGGTCGTGAATGTACTGGAGACGCAGCAAACGTTTCCAGACGTGAACCAGAAACTCCATTTATATGATTTTAAGGAACTTTATTTTCCAATCGCTTTTAAGCAGATCTGGGGATATCTCTTGCGAGGTTGAGATGCTGGACTTCGTCCGTTGTTTCCAACTGAAAATGAAAATCGACAATACAGTACGCTCAATATTTTCCTCTAGGTTCTGTGGCAGAGTCATCTCGCAAAGCTTTTTCCGTACATCACCAGGATGGGTTATGAAGGGTCGGCTTTACTTTCGTTTCCAAGATCTCCCTTCGTCCGGCACCTCCATGGTGCTCCCAAAGGAAACGATCCTCTGTGACTATGATGTCACCACATCCCGAAGACCATTTTCAAGCCGTCGTTTCCTCACAAGCTTGCTGCTGATGGATGTGCTCCTTCAGGACCATTCCAGTTTTCATCTATGTAGATTGTGGCAACTTCGAAGGATTTGAATATCGGTTGTGTGGACAGGGATGTTTTTATTTTTCCTGTCGTACTCAAGTGTCGATTTCTTCTTCTTTTTTGACTCTTAATTGAGGAGCTGAACCTCCGTGGTTGTTTGTCTCTTTTGCCAATTGTTCTTCCATGTCTCCTGAAAGATGGCTTTATTCTCCCGGTCCGTGAATTTGATGAAAGGCATATAAACGTTTCAAAAAATAAAAAAAATACCCTGGACAAGAGAACAAGGACGTGCAATTATTTGCACCCGGCTTCACCTTGAGCTATATCCATTTTTATCTCAGAGTCCTTGCTGTCAGAGTTTCGTAAATCCTTCCTCACTCAGACTCGTTCAGCCCTCGATGATCCTGTTGTGCACAAGCTCCTGGCATGATTGTGTCTACTCTGTCTTCAATTAACATCTGAATGCAGTGGCCGCAGAATTCCGTCCCTTTACACCCTGTTCCACATTTCGCGGGCTTGCGTGAGATTGTGTGTCACGTGACGCCTGTCCCGTTGGAGTGAGCAACGAGTGTATTTTTGAGCCTGGCCGCTTCCCATAAGGACTCTCGGGATCTCCAAGCTAATTGCATTGTTGAGCTTACGGAGCAGCAGAAAAGTCTCGGTTTTCTTGGGACCTTGTCACGTGATGGACTCATTCTTGCCTTACCATTCATCAGCGTTTTGAACACGCTGACGTCTTCAGTCATTCTTGCGAGACCTCACAGTTTTGATTCGGTTCAAGCCTGATGAAGGCCATTAAACTAGTACGCCTCGGCTATAGCTACTAAAGGGGCTGTCACACCTTGACGATTTAGCCAACCTATGCCGATTTATGAAAAATTTGCCTAATACGCTGGCACACGTCTAATACGTTATGGGTAGGTTTTGTATACGTTAAGAGCACGCTGAAAAACACTGCCATAAGTCGTAGTACGCTGGCTTTAATCGTTGAACTTTGTGGTTTTTCTCAAATTTTCATATGCTTAAAATTTTACGACGTACTCGGCGTTTGGCTCACACGTTCCGCTACGCTGGCCATAAGGTTTAGGCACGTTATACGATCGTTGACACTCGTTATTTATATGTTACTCATATATGGAAAGACGTTGAGGTAACATTTGCGTACCCGAAACTTATTCATAAACTCTAGGTAACGTTTTATAAGCACGCTACATGAACGTTGTTCACAGCTCGCAATGCACTACTTGAAAGTTTCTCATACATCGAAACACATCAAAGTAATGTTTAGGGAACCCATGACTTATTTATAATCTATGAGTAACATGCTTGGGAATTAGTTGTAGAGCATGTCCTACAACAAATACGTATGTAGACGTATTTGACGTCTTCAGGACGACCATAGAACTTGCTGAACGCGTTTCCAACAAACAGCTGACGTAGAATGACGTATTCGCAGCGATTTGGGGAATTGGTATATAAAAAGGGCCTTCGCAGGAGGAACCCATCTTTTTTTTATACTTCGTGGTGAGTACATGTCCATGTCATTCCGAGAGATGGAGGATACGTCAAGGCTGAGACGACAATACCTACCTGTCCTCGAACATCAACATGACCTCATCGAGTTGACACTGCACCACTTGCGTGCCAATAGAGCCGGGAGAAGAAGACGTGAACGGAGGAGAAGGGACTGGGTGAGACCATGGATCGGGAGGCGACGCCATTACGGCATATATGACCAGCTCATGGTGGAACTCCGGAACGAGGACCACGCATCGTTCATCAACTTCCTGCGAATGCCCCCAGCGATGTTCGACGAGCTGCTCGCCAGAGTGGGTCCAAGGATAACCAAGCATTATTATTAAATCATTTCAATAGTCCAGTGGAAGCGATTTAACTCGTTCAATGGAAACAATTTCAATTGCCGATCACCAGCGTCCAAAAACAATAGGCGAGTGACAGCCGTTTATTAAAATAGTTTAGTGGCAGTCAATGGATAGCAAACGTCACGTAATCGTAAACGATGCGCTCCCACGTTATGCGTACGCTCGACTATCGTTGGGAATAGGTTGTGGACGCCTAAAACGCGATAAGCAATCGTTGGTATAACTAATCTATAAGTTATCGAAGCGTTCTGTGTTCATTACTAGTACATTCTGCATTTGTCAAAGTCTTTTTTTCATAATTTCAATTGTAAAACAAAGAAATATTTCATCTTCGGAATGAGGAAAAAAAATTAGCCCTTTCAGAACATCGAACAATGGTGCAAAGTATTCTCCTATTCGTTGATGCAACGAGGATCCATCATCCCCCACAGCCTCCACATCACGCTCACATACTACCACTGACATAGACATACAGCTACTACCAATGCTACTACCACCACTACTACTACTACTACTACTACTACTACTACTACTATTATTACTGTCACGCAACCTACTACTAGTAATAGTACTGCTACTATTGATACTACCGGCGTTCACATCTGCTCACCATGGAGTCTGGAACAATGATGGGTTTTTATTGTGAAGCCCATTTGTATATACCAATTCCCCTAAATGCCGCCAATACGCCAGTACACGGTAGATGTAAGTTAGAAACACTTTCAGTAAGTTCTATGGTTGTCCGGAAGACGTCAATTTAATTCGTCGACATACAACAATGTGCGTTTTACATACGTTACACATAGGTTCATAGCATGTTACTCAAAGGTTAGAGGCACGTTTTACTTTGGTTCAAAACATGCTACTCATCGGTTAAACGCACGTTACTCTTATGTTCATAGCACGCCAGTCATTGGTTCAAGGCCAGTTATACATAGTTTCAATGCACGTTACTCATAGTTTCCAAGCACGTTAAACATAGGCTAAGCTGACGCTACTCATTTGTTCAAAGCGCGTTACTCATCGGTTAGAAATTTGGTTTCAAGTATGTTGGCCATTACCTTGACGTGCTTTGACTTATGAGTAACCTACAAGTAACGTGTGTCGACGTGCCTACAACTTATGGCCAAGCATATGCAGAACGTGTGAGCCTTACGTCGAGTACGTCTTAAAATTTTCAGCATGCTTGAAATTTCACGACGTATCAAACGGACTAGGTAATATGCCAGCGTACTTCAATGATTTCCAGCATACTCTAAACGTATACACAACTTACCTATAGCGTATTCGACGTGTGCCTAGCGTTGTAAACACATTTTTCATAGAATGGCATACGCTGGCAAAATCGTCAAGGTGTGACTGCGATGTTGACACTTCAAATTCTCAGGCAGTTTTGATTTCAATCGGCGTCCGGCAAGTTCTTAACTGGCTACGCCACGAGTTCGCCGGCGATACGTATAGCACGCAAAGGGTAAGTTAAACTCTCGTTTGTCATAGGTTTTGAACGCCGACCACAAGGTAAGCATTCGTTGGTAAAAGTTATGTATAACATATTCTGTGCCCGTTACTAATATGTTATCCAAACGACCAACACGTTATGAATATACCAAAAACTTTTTAAAAAACATCAAAATTTCAGCGTACGCCAACGTTGTACATACATTTTTATACGTTGCCATTGCTGCCGAAAACGTCAAGGTGTGACAGGGCCCTTACAGTAATGTCACCCTTGAGATTTTGTTTTCAGGAATGCATTCATTTTCATGTTACTTTTCGCAGTGGCTGAAATGACAGTTCTTTTATTAGGGATTTATTTTTTATTCCCTCTCTTAAGCATCCCATAACGTTGGGACCAAAGTAGGTTACCATGCTGAACGTGGTCGGAGGACGGCGTGAGCCTTTATTCCAGGCAAAGCGATGCATCGTTTTGCACACTGACAGAGTGCAACATTTGCAAAATATTTGTGTTTTGCATTCCGGTCTTCGCAAAGGTTACATTCGCCTGTAGGCCTATTTGACTGTTCCGATACAAGTTGTATTTCTTGAAGCATATTTTGGCCAGAAAGAGATATTCCAGTTACTCTGGAATATTGTACTTGTATACTTTGTAGCTGTGTGCTTTGTATGTAGAATAGTGTACTTTGTAGCTTTTAATTATCTATCTCAGATTTCCCAGAAGGCTTTGGAGCACTCCCCCCTCTCCCCTTCCTTTGTTTACCAGAAAGCAGCAAACATTATTTCCTTCCTCATTGGATGTGACTACTCTCATTAGCTCATGCTTCAGTTGCTGCCAAATTGGCTTTGAAACGACTGATGGGGTGACCCTCTTGTGTCTGCTGTTCTCGTGTATGTCTCGTGCTGACTTGGCATGGATGTCTAATTATTGGGTGTGCAAGAGAGTTTTGTAGCTTTTTTGGGGGGGGGGGCATTCTTTGTCAAGGAATAACTGCAGAGCTGTATTTTTATTATTGTAAACCTCACAATTGCCACTTGTGATAATACAATCTGAATGCTTACAATTGTAGTTTCATTGGTCAGTATAATGTTGTGTAATATTTTCCTTAAAAGCACTGTGTTTGCTTTGCTATTGTAAATGGATTATTTCTCTTGTGTTGTCTTCCACTTGCAGGATGAGTTTCTAGAAATTATGGCATTGGTCGGCATGGCGAGTAAACCACTGCACGTTAGACGCTTGCAGAAAGCCCTTCAGGAGTGGGTGAACAATCCGACAGTGTTTCTGCAACCCGCCTCCTCACTACCTTCTGCCTCCATCCCGATCTCACGCCTCGCAGGACTTGCTGCCACCGCCTCGGCGCTCCCCGGCCGCACCGCAGCTTTAGCACAGGTTCGTGCTGCTCTTCCCACGGTCCTTCCCATCTCGCCTCACCCTATAATCTCAACCAGTCCACCTACTGGCGGCACGTCCGTAGTACCACTGGTACGCGCAGTCGCAAATGCTGTGGATGCAAACAGCCGACCACGCCCAGGGGTAGTAGGATCTGTAGCGCCTCCAGAAGCAGACCCACCGCGGCATTCTCCAGTGCCTCTGGCCTATACTGCAGGGTCTACTTCTGCATCCGGAAGTCCGAACCGATTGGAGAATGGAAGCGGGTCTGGAGATACCATATTAGAACGAGACTTGCCTCCGAGCCCCAATGACTGCCACGGAGGGTTCAACGATTGCTCCTCGTCTGGTGAGCTTAAAGAGAACACGCGACAGGCCATAACATTGAGCGCAGCTCACACACTGCAGACAATCCCTCCCACGGACCCAAGAGAACTACAGGAAGTTCTGGCTTCCAACCGAAAACTGACCGCTATGCTTGGACACATCTTCGCACTCGCACCTGAGGACCCCGTGCGGCACGACGAGATCCGCAAGTTTAGTGCTATCTATGGCCGCTTTGACTCGCGCAGAAAAGAGGGTCGCCGCCTGACGCAGCATGAGGTGAGAGCGGTCGCTGCTCGGAATGAGTCACCATTTTGACCACAGCATTGAGGAGTATTACTGATGTTTTGAGAAACGATGCTAATATATTTCCTTTCTCTCCTATGTAATCCATGTTATTTTGTCCCTCTCTTGGGCGAACCACAAAAAGTTCAATGCAAGCCTATTCTTTATACAACTAATGCTGTATGATTTTGGATGCTTGATTTCCCCAATAAAAATGTGCTGCCGTAAAGCTGTTTGTGGAAGTTGATGTCACAGTTTGTGGACTAGAGACTGATGATGTTTTATGACAAATCCTCCAGCGAGACTGGCCTTTTATGTTTGCAGACCACAAACCAGTCCCACAACAGCTGAAAAAGTGAATTGAGCTATCAACTGCAGTGACGTTGTGTTGTACCCGTCCTGCAGGCCTCGACTTTGCAACGGTGTTCTAATGCATGCTAATGTCGTTGCCTCTTGTCGACCAAATGGTGGTTTAAGTGAATAATACGTCTTTTTTTATTTTATTTTATTTTATTGGAGGATTATTGATAATGGAGGGTCGAGTGATGCATTGAGTCGACAATGTGAGGTATCGTACGATTACAGCTTCTGCTTATGGTGCTCTATTCCACCCCTGCCCCAGCTCAGTGTAAACGAGGCCGCGTTCCAGCTGTGTCTGCGAGATCCGGCACTGCTTACCCGTCGAGACGAACTGTTCCCTTTGGCACGCCAGGTGGTGCGAGACTCCGGTTATCGTTATAGCCACCGACAGTCCAGGTGACTACTGCTCGAGCTCGAATACTTATCCATGGTGATTGTTTGTAACATTCACACAAGGACTACCACCGTTTAGTCTGTTTCCCCCATAGGTCATAACCTCTAACCGATGCTCAGTTATCCAAATTGCTTTTGGGCCCAGCCGTAGCCATTCGAAGTGAACGTGATATCAAAATTACGTACAATACTCCCTGGTTGATCCGAGTGCACTTCTAAAAAAAAAAAAAAATTAATTGTAATAAAACTATAACAAAACTTTTTGCAATTCCCTGTGTTTGCTGCCGTTTATAATTGTATTTGTAACTAACGCTTGAGAATCATTGTCATACTTTGGGCTTCTACACTCGACGTCGTTCTGCAATCGCCAGCACGGCCGTCATGAATAACGTCACGATGATTGACTTTCGGTCTGGGCAGCAACATGTGATGAAGCATCGTGCATGTAAAACAAGTGGTTATGTCCTCTTGCACATCTCCATTTCATGCGTGGCAGGCCTCTGCTCGGCCAAGCATGCAGTATTTCAGGGAGAAATCTACTGAGGCGCCCTTTCGGTGCATGGCGTGACGTGAATGATTGCCTTCATGCTCATCTCACTCGCTCCCATTGCCTTGCAGAGCGCGAGGCTCTGACAGCCTGTCCCCGAAGCGAATGAAACTTGATGGGGACAACTCTCAGGATGCACACAGCCCACCGCAGGTATGTGCACTGACTGTTCAAACTGTCCCGCAGAATAAGACAGTCATGATACTGCGTGATTGTGAAGGAGCATGTGAAGCACACATGCAGTACTTTGTAAAAGCATTCGTTTAAACCAGATTTTAAAGCTTATTTTGAACAATCATTGTTGTTTTTTTTGTTTTTGTTTTTTACTGGAGTTTGGATCTTTAATCATGCGAATGTGAACCCCCCCCGCCCCCCCCCCCCGTCATTGAAAGTGATATCGAGGCAGTCTTCACGAGGAATACTTTGGGTATGAAAGGTAAAAGTCCAAGATGCATTGATTCTATTTTCTCAATAATTATGAGAAAAATAAACAATAAGTAATAATGTTCGAGTCCGGGTGAGTCGTGTTCGGGTTCGGGTTATTCATGTTCGCGTTGGACTTTGTGGTGTTAGGATTAGTGTTTGGGTTATTCATGTGAGAGTTAGGGTTCGAGGGATGTAGCATATTGAATTATAAACACCGAACACGCACAACACAAAACACACCAAATACTCACGAACCAAAAATCAAAGGTGAGGATTAGAAACTACAGCCCTTTTACAAAGCTACGGCTGCTGATGGCCAGCAAGTCATCTGAGCCTTCAACCATTAACTGTATGAGCTTGAATGATAGTGTCCAAGTCAGAGTTTAGAAAGATTCCAAAATAAAGGGATTCTAACCTACAAGTGCCTCTTTTGCACGGATTATTTTCGATGATGGCGTCGTCGTTCCTACCGGAGATGTCGCGTTTGGTATTCCATACGACGCAGTTCCAAAAGTGCACTCATTCTTGATTCAACTTTGCCACTTCTTCTAATTACATTTAATACTGATTGACAGTTTGGTTACACATCAGTTTATCGTGTGCATGCTGGTTATTACCTGAATTAATTAAGCATCAGATATCTAAAGCTGTTCATGCAGAGTTGAACCTGCAATCGAACGTGTCTCATGTACCGAATGTGTCATTGATCTTTGAACTGAGAGATATTTGTCTCATTGATAAATATATTTCTTCTTTAATATGATGGAGCTAATGCGTACAGCCAACTCTCGGTTTGAGAACATCTGCTACAAAGAACATCATTTTTGTCCACCTGACTGGCTGATTGATGTAAATTTTGTTTAAGTGCCTTTGTACTGTTTTATGTCCACATGTATGTATTGTTGTGCTGTACTTACTTTATATTTACTTTAATAACTTCAATACACTCATGGTTTTTTTATTCTCCTTCATAACTATTCACGTTTTTACCGATTAATATGCTGCTATATATGTTGGTTTCAAATTCCAGTGTGTTCCGGTTTCATAACCATTTCGCTTTGAGAACAGGGTCCAGAAACTTAAGTCATTTTCAAACCAGGAGGTGTGTGTGTGTGTGTGTGTGTGTGTGTGTGTGTGTGTGTGTGTGTGTGTGTGTGTGTGTGTGTATGTGTATATGTATATGTATTGTTGCGTCTGGGGGGGGGGGGGGGTATGTATTCAAAGGGTAATTAGGATGTTCAATTCGGTATGCCATGCTGTTCGAGTTTACCAGGATCTCGATGTAATAAGTAGCAATTCAGTGGTGATAAGTTGTCTAGTAAATGTCCATTTCTTCAAGGGGGAAATGATAATTGTCACGTAATTAGATAGGGAGACGGGTTAGGGTAAGTGTGTCTGCGTAAACCCTTTTAGTATTCCCTGGAGGCTTGCCGTGATGTAACAGGACAGTGCTGCGGATGGCTCCGCCCCGTGAGCACGATTGGCGGAAGGCGACGGCGGAGGGCCAATAAAACGGCTCGATTGGAAGTGACGAGGACTCGAGGATAAAAAGGTTCTGTTCGGGGAAAATAGGAGGAAGAAGAAGATTGATAAAAAAGAAACCGTTTTGGTCGAGGCTGTTGGGCTCGGAGCGTGCTCTATTATTGGGCTGGTACGTTCCTCGATTTGTCGTGTCTCGTGGCCTTGCTGTGCCTCGTGCCTCACCTCGGTTGGCTCTGGGGTTCTGCTGGCTCGTAGTACGGGGCCGAACGGTGGGCGGACTTGCCTCCCTCTCCTGCTCGCATCTTGGCGCCAGAACTGGCTCCCTGGCGGCTGTGAGCGGACTTGGGCCGACACCAGGAGGTCGACACCACCTGCCCCTGACGATTGGCGGAAGGCGACGGCGGAGGGCCAATAAAACGGCTCGATTGGAAGTGACGAGGACTCGAGGATAAAAAGGTTCTGTTCGGGGAAAATAGGAGGAAGAAGAAGATTGATAAAAAAGAAACCGTTTTGGTCGAGGCTGTTGGGCTCGGAGCGTGCTCTATTATTGGGCTGGTACGTTCCTCGATTTGTCGTGTCTCGTGGCCTTGCTGTGCCTCGTGCCT
Source organism: Eptatretus burgeri (assembly GCF_056783735.1). Lineage (NCBI taxonomy): Eukaryota > Metazoa > Chordata > Myxini > Myxiniformes > Myxinidae > Eptatretus > Eptatretus burgeri. Next base: position 3,860,678 of record NC_140964.1, on the reverse strand, counting down.
CACCTCGGTTGGCTCTGGGGTTCTGCTGGCTCGTAGTACGGGGCCGAACGGTGGGCGGACTTGCCTCCCTCTCCTGCTCGCATCTTGGCGCCAGAACTGGCTCCCTGGCGGCTGTGAGCGGACTTGGGCCGACACCAGGAGGTCGACACCACCTGCCCCTGACGAGCGCAATGCCAGCTCGTCCAGCGCCAATCCAGGGACTGTTGCGTCTACACCACGGGCCAGCCTGACCACCAGGACCAGCTACGTTTTGTGTGTGTGTGTGTGTGTGTGTGTGTGTGTGTGTGTGTGTGTGTGTGTGTGTGTGTGTGTGTGTGTGTGTGTGTGTGTGTGTGTGTGTGTGTGTGTGTGTGTGTGTGTGTGTGTGTGTGTGTGTGTACCTGGCACCTTAGAGGGTTTGAGGTTTGTATATCCATTGGAATTGTTTGTGTTTTCCCCACGCCCGAACCCACACCACCATCCCGTCGAATTGCCCCGAATCCCTCCTCTTGCCGAGTCTTATTATTATTTCTGGTTAGAGAAATAAACATTATTAACTCAGTGAAAAGCGACTCGTGCCACCTTCCTCGTCCCGTTTGCTGTAGAGCGATTAAAACCGCCATCTTTGGGTTATAAAAAAATAAACCGCCTCCATCGTTTCGGCTCATTCTACGTTGGCGGGACTGTTCAAGTCCCGTGGACGTCACAGTATATATATATATATATATATATATATATATATATATATATATATATAGCTCTCACCAAGTGCCTTCAACACTCAATCAAGCACTCCATTTGAAACTGTTGATAAGGAACGGTTGGCTTGGCAAGCGCTAGCTCGCTGCTTGGTAAATGAACACCTCTGTACATCTCAAGTCTCTACAGCATACAGTCCATACAAAATGCTGACAAATGGACAGTTTTTTTTCTTTCTTAAATTAAAGACTTCTTATATTAATCATGACTTTTAATTGCAATGAAAACGTACCTTGTTCATATTTCAACGCGTTGTTTTAGTTTTTAAAATGAACATAAACTCAATGGTGATGTTGAGTGTACAAAAGTGGACGTGTACATTTCATATAACTTTAACATGTACGTGTAGATAACTTCCTTCCTTCCATATAAGTGCTGCTTCATCAAGGTGAAGAAAGGCCAGATGTAATTTACCTGGCTCGCCCCCACAACGCGGTTTTGAAGGCGTCGAGTGAGTATGAAGTGGCAGGGTCCTTCTCCAGGTGGCTCCAATCCCTGCAGGTAGAAGGATGAGGCATATACCTGAGTACTGCGGCTTGGTATCATGAAGCGTAATCCATGTACTCTGGTGTGTGAGGATTCTTCAGTATGCACTCCACCTGATGTCCACCAGGTCGTAGCGAATGTGGTATATCAAGGCAAGACGGATTTGGAGTCTACTCTTCAAGGTGGACCATTGTAGTTCTTCAAGCATGGCCGTGACACTGCTGGTACGACCGTAGTTACCAGTGGCATTCCGAGCACCTCTACACTGTACCATCTCGAGCTTGTTGATGTTACACTGAGTATGAAGATCCCATGCTGTTGCAGCATATTCTATTATTGGTCGGACGTAAGTTGTCAATGTGGTCTTCTTAATTCTACGGTTGCATCAGCTGAAGTTTAAACTCTGCAAGGCATTGTTGGAGTTGCCTTTCTTGACAGTTGCATCCATGTGGGTGTTGAAATTCAGTTTTGAATCGATGTGGACACCAAGGTATTTGGCCGAGTTAACCTCTGCAAGGGTGTGGTCATGAATGTTATAAGATTGGAGGACGACCTTCTGCTTGTTGGTAATATGAAAGACCTGGCATTTAGATGGATGAAACTCCATCAACCACTTGCTCTCCCACTCCTGTAACATGTCAAGATCCATCTGGAGACTAATGCAGTCCTGGAAAGATGTAATATGCCGGTAGAGGACGCAGTCATCTGCCAATAGCTGTGGTGTGGAGCTTGAGATGCTATCTGTTCGATTGTTAATGAAGATCAGGAAAAGAAGCGGGTTGAGCACACTACCCTGAGGAATTCTGGATGTGACTTGTGCTTCAGAGCTAAGTTGGTCATCTATCAAGACTTGCTGGGTGTGGTCATGGAGGAAGTTTTTAATCCACTCTATAAAGTGCAGCCTCGAAGTCCATATAACTCAGCCTTCAACAGAAGTCTTCGGTGGGACACCTTGTTCAAGGCTTTTGCGAAGTCCAGAAAGATGAGGTCTATTTGTCCCTTCTCTTCTATTCCTCCAGCAAGGTCATCTTTGGTGATGATCAATTGCGTATCACAAGATCTACGTTTCCAAAAGCCATGCTGTGCGTCCGTTAGTATCTGATGGTCAATAAGATGATGTATGATGATACAATGTACGACATTCTCACACAGCTTACAAAGGACTGAAGTAAGTGAGATGGGGCAATAATTTGAAGCAGATGATCGGCAGCCCTTCTTGAAGATCGGGATGATGGTTGCTTTCTTCCAAGAAGACGGTGCACTGCCCTGAATCAGGGATGCTTGGAAGAGTCAAGTGACTGCAGGTGAGACTTCTTCAGCAGTTTCCTTCAGCAGTTTCACAGAGATACCGTCAGGCCCGGCTGCTTTGTGTGGTTTGAGGTTTTTGAGAAGCTTGGTTCCTCATGCACAGCCAACAGTGATGTCATCCATGGTTGGATGAAGGCTGGGGCCAAGATTAGGTAGTGATGAATCACTGTCATCAGTAAATACTGAAGAGAACTGCCTGTTCAAGATGTTAGCTTTATGCTTGAGATCGCAGTGAAGAATATTTGCCTCCTTCAGCGTGCAACTCCCATTTGATCACAGCATTTAAATTTTACCAACGCTCCCAACTTCTTATTGCCATGTGGGTCACTACTGATTATGTCAGACAGGTATTTGTTATAGGTCTGGTGACAGATCTTCTGCGTTTCCTTAATGATGTTGTGGCACCTCCCCTTCTTATAAGGGTGGGATTTTTTAATGATGCGTGTTTAGTTGATGTGTCAAACCAATGTTGGCTGAATCTGGATGAGCTAGATTTGGAGCGTACGTTATCTTCAACGATTTTTTTTCTCGTGCAGCCTGTGTTTCAGTAGGTAGAACCTCCACTGGTGTTAAGGTAGAGTAACCGTCAACGAATTGATCTGCTCATGCTTTGGCATCAGACTGAAGATTCATTGGGTTGGCTTGTTTCCACCTTAATAGTGTGGACCTCAAACATCTGGGGTCTTCGCTCTAACTTGACTGATCTCTCCATGCTAGGTTGCCACTGACAAACCAGACAAAATCTGCTTAACAGAAACTTTCCTCCTTCTAGACGTCTCTGACTCCTTAGTTTCTCTTCCTGGTTACTCCCTCCTCCAGTGTGATAGACCTGAGCCTCGTCCTGGTGGTGGAGTTGCTCTCTCCATCAAAAACTCAATTCCTCACTCTCCATGCGCTGCCCTCACTCCTCCACACCCCCAGGAATACCCCTGGCTATGGCTTCCCCTCCGCTCCCACCTCTTGTTTATCTGTATGTTATACCGTCCACCAAACAGTGATGACTCCATTTCCATCTCGCTCGCTGAAAACATGGACCAACTTCGATCCACCTCATCCCAACTCTCTCCTCCTCATATGTGGTGACTTCAATTGTCATCATGCCAGTTGGTTGGGTGTGGGTACCTCTCTCACCTGCCATGGCACTTCAGCAAAGGACTTCTGCAACTCATTGGGACTGACTCAATCTGTCAAATTCCCGACCCGGATCTGAGCCAATGGTACTCCACTTCTTTTGACCAATTTTGACCAATTTCCCAGAAAATTTTCTGCTGTTCTTCTTCTGTTCCAATCGGTTCATCTGACCATATGCTTGTTAAACTGGTCATCTCTGGTTGCTATTGGAGAACCACCTCAGCACGGACGAGTCTGGCACGTCACTCAAGCCAACTGGCAGGGTCTTCAAGCAGCCATCAAACTTCTAGACTGGTCTCCTATTTCTACTCTCATCGACATCAATTCGTCCTGGGAATTTTTTCAAAGAAATTTGCTCTCTCTCATGCACAGTTTTATCTCATCTCGTCTTCAGTTGTACGAACCTTCCTTCCGCCAATGGTACACTGAAGCTTTTGATGAGGCAGTTGTCCTGAAACAACTTGCCTTCCCCTTATGGAAATCCAACTGAAGTCAATCTCAGTTCCTTCCACAAAGCTTGGAACAAGTGTGTGCCTACCCTCAGGAGAGCCAAGAAACAACATCTTTCTAATCTCAAGTCTGAACTCTCAAACCTGTCTCCCCCTCCAAATCCTGTTGGCATCTAGTTCAGTCTATTTCTGGTATATATTCCCCCTCAATCCCCTCCCTTACCTCAAATGGCTGCACAGCTGACTCCATGCGAAAAGGCTGAATGCCTAAACTCTGTGTTTGCTCCTAAACTTTTGTGTCCCAAACCCATCACTTTATGTTCCCAACTTACCCAGTCGCACCCAACTGTCCCTGGACTCTGTGTCCTTTTCTCCTGACAAGGTGGAGAGCTTGCTGTCAAACCTCGACTCGTATTCTGCAACCGGTCCAGATGGCATCAGTCCTCGTGTTCTAAAAACTTGCTCTGCTGCTCTTGCTCACCCTCTCTCTGTTCTATTCACTCTCTCATTTCCTCAAGGTCATCTGCCACCTGCTTGGAAATCAACAAACATTACCACTCTCCATAAAAAAGGTGCAAAAACTGATCGCTGCAACTGCAGACCAATCAGCCTTCTCTCAATCATCAGCAAGGTCATGGAATCCATCATCGCTTCCGACATCAAATCCTTCCTTTTCTCCAATGGCTTCTCATCCTTCAGCTTGCTAACATCCAGCATAGGCTCGGATAGTACCATTCTTCTGGATTTAAGCTGCAACTTCAGAGTTGCTACAACAAGCCTGTGGTCAGTTTTGAGGAACTGAGCAGTAGACCCTGCAGTTCTGGATTATCCTCCAGCGATCACCAATGAGCACATGGTCAATCTCCTTTGCCACCCCACCAGCGTTGGAATACCAAGTCCATCAATGAACCTGTGGGTGCTGAAACCATGAACCAGCCACCCAAAGTCCATGACTTCTTCCAAAGTGAAGGAACTTCGTGCTATTCTGGTTCACAGTTCCAGTTCCATAGGGACAAACACGTGTCTCATAACCATCCCTATCTGTTCCAATTGATGCATTGAAATCCCCCAAGACTGGAAGAGTATCTCGCCTGAGGCACTGATCAACCACAGACTTGAGCGTGGCATAGAATGCGTCCTTCACGGTGAGATCACTCGCCTCAGTCGGAGCATAAACAGAGACCAGGGAAATGACACCCAAGGAGTGATGAATCCTTAGTCTCATAATACGCTCGTTGACCAGTGTTACCTCAATTATCATTGGATTCAGCTTATTGGACACAGCTACAGCAACTCTTTGGGCATGGTAACCATCAGAGCGACCAGACCAATAGTAGGTGGAACTACCTGCCATGATCTCGCCACAATCCGGTCTCCGAACCTCAGAGAGTGCTATAATACTGATGTGCAAACGCTTGAGCTCAGAAGATAACAGAGACAGGTGAGCATCCTCTCTTCGGGATAGGACATTCCAGGCACCCACCCAAAGGAACCGCCTCAGGTTAACCCAGGGAGACCGCCGTCTGTTGCACGACACCTCAGCACCACCACGACACACACTACCGCAATCTGACCCTGGAAGGTTACCCCGTCGTTTCCCTCCTTTCACCAAAGATTGGGGGTCCCGAAGGCGTTGCCCCAATCCCATCATCCAGTGAGCTGCCCTGCAAAGGGCAGCTGCACAGGAGGTACTCCCATGGAGTGGGTTTTGTCTCTCCTAAAGGACCCCCACTATGTCTATCCGAAAGGACCATCTGGAACTCCCCTCCTTTCCTATCTACTTTCTCAAAATCCCCTTAAAGAAGTCCTTTTCATTCAAGCTTTTCCGCCTCACTATCTGCCATGATCCTTCCTGGGAAAGCCACATCTTCAAACTGGCCTCCAAAACCAGTCGCCCACTGGGCATCCTCCATTGTGCAAAGTCCTTCCTTGGCACACCTGAGCTTCTAACCACGTTCAAAGCTTTCATCTGCAGTCTGATGAGTACTGCTCTCCCCTATGGGGTGGTGCTTCGACCTCACTCACATCAAGCTCAACTTGACGCTGCGGAAACCAAGGCTTTTCGGATAATTGATATCTCCCGCAATGAAGCTGAGTCTTTGGGTCTCTCACCGCAGGCAGGTTGGTAGTCTTTGGCTTCTACTCTCTCCTCTCTAGCTTTGCCCCCCCCCCCCATCGCTCTGTATGTGATCGGTCACCCCTATATTTCTGCAGGGCGCACAAGGTCCGCCAAAAACCCCCTTGTGGTGAAACTGTCAAAATCAAGAATCACTGCTCACCTTCACTCTTTCATTCCTCTTTTTCCCCCCACCTCTGGAACAAACTCCCACACTCTCTTCAATCCCACTCCTCCCTCCAGGCCTTCAAAACAGCTGTTCACCACCACCTCTTATTTTCCCCCATCCAAAACCACAATCGTTTTTACTTCCGTTAATCCACCCCAAACCCACCTCCTTCAAATTCCCTGTTTTCCTTTCTGAAAGTCCCTGTAGTGTCCATCTTGTTTACCCCATGTACGCTGCCCAATCCCTCTCCCTTCCACAGATATCCTATCGTCTCTGTTCCCTACTATTTTGTGCTTCCCTCTCCCGCCACTCTTGTCTCCTGCCTTGTGATATGTTCTGTGTATTAGCTCTGACACGAGCCTTGACATGGTACCAATTTTTTTTTTTATTGCAAGGTGGTTCTGGCTGTGTGCTCGGGCACTCATCTCTAAGAACACATCATTTTCACTCAAGCCAGGCATGCCGACACATTGGTTGACCAGGGAAGTATGATTAGTTGTGATAACATCCAAGATGTTATCTCTCCTAGTGGGAAAGTTCACAATCTGCTCAAGTTACAAGTTGGCTAAAGTTTTCAGGTCGGAGTTACTGATGTTCTGCCTATATCGGTGAGATAATCTGCTCCATCTCCCAGTTGATGTTGGGCAAATTAATGTCTCCGCCAATCCATTCAGCCGTACGTGGGTTTGAGTGATACAGATCCTTTCATGGCTTGATTAAGATTATCCAAGTAGTTTAAGTTTCTATGAGGTGGTCGATACACAGAGGAAATTATAATATTGTGGTTACCATTCATCACGTTAACTACTATGAACTCAGATTCAGTGTCAGGTGGTAGCTGTTAACTGTTAAGACTGGTCGTAATACCCAATAAGACTCCACCCTAGCCATCCATCTTCCCTGCAGAAATTATATCCTGGGGGAAAGTTTTTGCCTTGTCCTATACCTGGCTTCAACCACGTCTCACATCCCATGATGATGTCGGGTTTGGTTGCTTCAATTAAGCTCCAGAACTCCTCCCGTTTAAAATAAATCCTCTGGAAGTTGATGACCAGGGTGTGCAAGTTTGATGCGCAAGCTCGTGGACGTAGTTTCGATGGTGATGATGAGGCTAGTGGTGAACCTGGGGACGTCAGTACTTGTAGAGCCTCTGTTTGAAGTGCGAGTAGTATTCAAATGGGTAAAATTGAAGGTATCACTATCACTGCCCATGATGACCGTGTCATATTGGCTCGATGATGGCTTTGGTGAGTCACAGTTAGGGCACTCCCAGGGGTTATCACTTCTCCCCAGGTTAGACAAGAGTATGTTGTCTGCTAACACAATCTGCATGGTACCATGTGTCACATGATTCATTTAGTATGCTTGCCTTAGCTCCTTTATAATTAGTGCAGACCCTATTACATGCACCACATGATAATTTTGGAGGTCTTGGTCCAGGGTTGGTTTCCACGTTGCCACCTGTCAGAAGGATGACTAAAAGCAGGGACAGGGAGTGCGTGCAAGACAAACTGAGAAGAAGCATGTTGTTCATAGTAAAGTCAGAATTGGCCTTTTTAGCCTCACTGAGGTTACACCTCTCATTTACGCTGGTGGTGGGCATATAGGCTATAGTATGAAGATGGTGTGCTATAAATAGTATTCAATTGGCTCGTAGACCAGGTGTTGATGGTATTAAACCTGTAATACTAATGGGGCTGAGGTTTTGAAGGCTGAGCCGATGTCCACTTGCCCAAAGGCGTCGTTGCTGGCCTTGTTGGATTCACTGAATCTACACGTATCCCTGCTGCTGCACCACTATCCCGCGGTTCTTGGCCGCCGGGCCAGATCAGTGGCAGTGGGCAGCCGAAGGTGCGGTTTTGTGCTTCTCGCACAGGTTCCTTCTTGCGCCGCCGTTGCCATGATTTGCGATTTTAAAATCTGATCCTCACTCAGCCCGGAAACCAGGTATTGATTGCATTAGACCTGCAATACTAATGGTAGTTTTTGCGCAGGTTGGTTTAAAATCGACAAAATATACAATATAGTTGCAGACAAAATGGAGTACATGTCCGAATGAATCCACACATGTGCACGCATGTGCATTAATCATGATGTTAAAAACTAAAACTTCTTTGAAGTGTATGTGTACAAAATAATTATCGGGAATTTCCACGGCCTTCCGAATAATAAAGTACACCTAGCATTTCACTCTGCCAAGACAATTTTTGCTGCCTCTTGCAATATAGATTTACTTCACGTAATGTATGAATTTTAATATGCAAGAAAACAAACACGACATATTGTTGAAGATTCGGCGGCACTTAACAGCACCGCCGTCTCTGGGGTTATAACGCCGGCTAGTTCGGCACAGGTCTCGGGTCACGCGCCTCAGATCGCGATACCGAAGTACCCCTGTGCCTTACCAGTTGGGGATATAGACCCCGGCTTCAGACTGGGTTTGTCAGAGACCGAGCTAAGTCTGCCACAGTCCGTAACCAGTTTGGTTTTAAATACAAATCGAGCGATTGTTCCTCAGCGCGGCACGATTAAATTCAAGGTGGAAAATCTCATATGAATCAGCCAGATTTATTGGGGACACATCGGGGAACACGACACAAGCAAAGCATTCACGATAATGCTATAATTCATCTATAACCCGCTCTTAACTAGGGAGCTACGGATACGGGTTTCGCAGGGAGCCCTAGCAAAATATACCTTCGGCCTGGACAACATGCAGACAAGACACGGAGTACTTGGTGGTGCCTCATGGACGAGAGGAAAAGTGTGTGAGGCACGAATGCGGCTCGTGACAAGCCGATGGTGTCAGATTCGAGCGCCCAGCTCGAGCACGCAGCGTGGCAAAATGGCGTTCGTACTCCTATCGGCACCGCTCGCGCATGCCACGTGGCAAGATGGCGACGACGACGTCCTTTTGCCGGCACCGCTCACGCACCAGCCTCGCCGTGTCCATCCCCTGTAAGGTCGACGGCACAGGAGAGAAAGATCTGGTGTGTGTTCCAGCTGGTTTTTCACAAGGTCCAGTCTGCAAATCCAGGCCTGGTCTGTACACCAGATTAGGCCAAATCTGGGTGTTGGACTCTGCAGGTGGATCGATGGAATGACAAGACGTGGTCGAGCTGTGCAGGGAGTAAGGACAGTCAGAGGCCCCGTGGCTGGACTCAGGATGAACCTGTGGATCACCTGCAGGCTGGATCCATGGCCGAGGAGGAATAGCCGGCCAAGCCACTCCTCATAACGCAGATCGCAGACTCACAAAAACAGTTCCTCTCTTGCCTCTTTGGCGCGGGCTTCTCGGACCACCTCCGGGGACACGTGATTGGTCCATCGTTCGTGCCCGCAGCAGCTCTCCGCCAATGGGTTGCCGGCACGTCTTGTTGACTGATTGTTAGTGTGCCTGGTGGGGGCTGATTAAGAGGGGGGAAGGAAAAAGAAGGCGCCTCTCGGTACATCACCACTGTATGAACATTGGACAGCCTGCTACATCTCCCGACACACATGTAACGTCCGATTACCAAACAACCTGGCTAAACATGCATTTAAGGGGGGATCTGGGCTAATCCTATATTTAATAACCCACAAAGGGCCCATTTTCGCAACAGTATTAACCAAATTTTTTCGTGCTGTACTTCTCAAGGTTGAACCACAGCAAGAGAACCAGGGAGTGAGAGCATGCATATATAAGCTTGTCTATGTAAGATTGATACTGATTGGTTCATCAGTTATGACGTCAATGGTAATCTGAGCCACCATTTGTTAGCCCACAGTCATCAGTATCCCTGGCTCCAACTGGCTGGAGCGGAGTACAGGAGGGTGATGACTTACCATTCGCCCCAACGCCTTGGAGGGAGGGGGGGGGATGCGAATCCCCCAAGGCCGATGACTCACCATTTGCATGCATACCTTGTACAGTGGTTGGATCAACACCTTTGATGTTTCCATGTTGAAAGAGAATGAGAGAATGTACAAATTCCTTTTGACGACATAACACAGGGTCCATGGAAAGGATGAAGGTTGCTTCTAACATACGTAGATGTGAAACACTTGGACCTTGGCTCAATATTGTGATGATCGAACCAGCACACAGGATCAAAGTAACGGCTTTAATAATTAAATAATCCCAGAAGGGGAATGACATAGAGTTCAGGTACTGCCAGATCTACAAGATCTAGTTGCAACACCAACAACATCCTTCCCCTCCATTGCACATATGAATCACCATTAAAATGGATATAACCCCAGAAGCATGAAAACTACAACAAACAAAAAACCCCCAAATCATCAGCATCCAAATTAGCTTTGGAAATCAATCATTACATAGTCTTTGAAACGCTCTGGACATCTTGTGATGTGAGAAGACCTTTGGGGGTGTGGTGAAATACAGTGCGTTGGAGTGTGCTGCTGTGTTTCTGGTGGGAAAGACTCCGTTAGCGAAACGGTCTCCTCTTGTTGAAATTCCTCCGGCAGTGTAGCATCGGGCGAAGGAGCCTCATCCATGCTGTGGAGATGCCTACGGTTTCTCTGGTACACATGCTCCTCTGGAGTGGTGATGATGTAGGGATGTGGTGTTTGGTGTTTAGCCGTAATGACCGCTGGTTCCCAGGTCTTTTTATGCTGTACACGAACGCGGTTCCCCAGTAGTATTTACATTAGCTCTTTAGCACCCCAGTCACAGAAATGTTTCGCACGTTGCTGTTGCTGCACCAACAAATGCCGAACATCAACTGGGACTTGTGGTTCCAGAGTCCGGTCACTGCACGGCAGTTGATCTCTGAGCCTCCTGCTCTTCACCAGCTATGCTGGAGAGTATGGAAGACCTGCCAGTGTTGTGTTCCGGTCAGATAGTAACAACAAATGGGTATCGTGGCCACCCTCGGCAGCATTTCTGAGCCCCTGCTTGATAGTCTGTACTGCACGCTCAGATTGTCCATTCGATTGAGGATATGTAGGGCTGGAGGTTGTAACCTTGAACCCCCATTCCTGGGCGAATTTCCTGAGCTCAGGACTGCCAAATGGCATGTTGTCCGTCAATAACTCCTTGGGTATGCCATGTCTGGCAAACACAGACTTCAGAGCTTCAACGACATGCTTTGCAGTGAGCCCACAAATGCTTATGACCTCAGGATACTTAGAAAATAATCTGCAATCAGGAGGAAATGCTTTCCAGCGAAGCGGAAAATGTCCGCTCCCACTTTCTGCCATAGCCCCAGGGCAAGATCATGTGGCAAAAGTGGCTCTTTAATGTTAGCTGGTCTGAACTTGGCACACGTTGAGTACTTGGCAACCAGACTGTATATCTGAGTTGATACTTGGCTAAAAGGCCACTTTGCTTACCTTGGCTTTACATTTATCTTGCCAAAAATGGCCTTCGTGTATTTGCTGCAGAATGTCAGACCGGTGTGTGGCAAGAATTACCAAATGCTCACTAATTACCAAATAAATAGTTGTCATCCGCAGTGGCACCACGCAACAGGTCCAGCTTGCTATGAAGCAGGACAGTGAACGTGAAGCATATGCGACCAGCTGGCCATCCTGCAGCAGACAGGCTTCCAAGCCGGTTGATGATGCGTCAGCTTGCACAACAGATGGTCTTGACGGGTCAAATAATTTCAGCACCGGCGCAGACGATATAGCTTGTTTTAGCTTATTGAATGCCGCTGCCTGCTCTGGCTGCCATTGCCAATGTGAATCTTTCTTGAGCAAATACCGAAGTGGGGTTGTGATTTCCGACATGTCAGGAATGAAACTCGATAAGTAGTTGATCACACCCAGTGCACGCTGTAACTCAGCCTTGCTTGTTGGCATTGGCATATCCACGATTGCTTGGACCTCCTCCCGGTCTGGTGTAAGCCATCAGGAGAGACAACGTGTCCCATAAACTTGACCTCTAACACCTTCCATTGGATCTTCTGGTGGTTAAATTTCACTCCACTAGCTCTGGCCCAGTCAAGGAGTTTCCGCACACTCTCATCATGCTGAGTTTCATCAGTGCCCACGATGATCATATCGTCAGCGATAAAGTGTGCACCTTCAGTATCTCCAAACGTTCACTCATTCCTATTCTGCAGCACCTCACTTGCGGAACAAAGGCCAAATGGCATTCGGTTAAAACAGTAACGCCCGAATGGGGTGTTGAAAGTACACTTCAAAACACTGTCCGAATCAAGCACCACCTGCCAGAACGAATCTTTCTGGTCAAGGATTGAGAAAAACTTTTTACCACCCAGTTAGCTGATTACATCATCAGTGGTTGCCATCTAGTGATGCTTACGGGGGTCGAGGCACAATCTCAAAGACTTGTCCTTTTTTTTTGATGATAACCAAATTATGTACCAAATCTGTAGGAGCATCAACCCGAGATATTACGCCCCGAGCCACCATGGCAGAGAGTTTCTCTTTGAGGCGCACATGTAAACTGTGGGGTACTCTCCGTGTAGCCTCTATAACTAGAGAATCTCCATCTTTTAATCGGATGTGGTACGGGCTAACAAACCTACCCAAACGTACAAACACATCTGCATCAACAAGCATGACTTTGCTTTGCTTGAGTGGTGTTCGGTGAGCACGAACAGAACATACACTTACATCGGTCTGATTAGCACCGAGTCGAAGAAGATCCAGGGCAGCACTTGCTTGTAACCCCAGAATCCGGGTAGCCGAGGTGTCAACAACGTAGAACTCAAAATTCCCCTCTTTGTTGCCTGCTTTGCAAAATAAGTCGGTCTTGCCTTTGTGGGTCACCTCATGTCCTCCATATGCAGTCATAGCGACAGAAGATTCCCAGACCTGTGGCTTCGTTGGTAACTTGTTGAAAAGGGACAA
>NC_140964.1:3529959-3844959 GCF_056783735.1 Eptatretus burgeri | reverse complement strand
GACGTGTCTGGGCAGTGTTTTTGTCCAGACGGGAGTTTGCCTCCGGATGTGTTCGAATGGTGTTTGTCTCTGGACAGCTTGGCTCTGGCCGTATCCGGGCGGTGTTAGTCTCCAGGCGTGTCCGGGCAGTGTTTATGTCCTGACGGGAGTTTGTCTCCGGACGTGTCCAGGCGTTGTTTCTATTCGGAGGGGAGTTTTTATCCAGACGTGTCCCGGCGGTGTTTGTCTCTGGACAACTTGGCTCCGGATGCGTCCAGGCGGTATTTATGTCCGGGCGGTGTTTGTCTCCGAATGTATTTCCATATGTATCTTGACGGTGCTTATGTCTGGGAAGGTTGGTTGTCAGAAAACGCTTGCTATATTCAATTCCTTTTTTTTTCAACATTTCCATTTTATTCATATAACATTAATATAGCGCCCTGTCAAACAGTATTTTTGATTATACACCACCTTTCACTCTCCTTGCAACACAGGTGAGAAAACGAAACAAAAACAGCAGCTGATATTTCAATAATATATTCACACCATATTTATAGGGTAAAGCTAATTTTTCGCCAGGTACCCCTTCTAATACCACTTGAAAAAAAGTACTCCAATGAAAATCGTTTGCTCAAAACAACATTTATTTTAATTATTGTCATAAAAATCCAATTGAATGAAAAGCAGACAATGCATATAATGAAACAAATGGCACAATGATCAAAGCAAATCGATTGTTCCGACGTAAACTGCAATGATAATAAATATTGAGCCAATAAAGTTGATGTGTGACATCACTGCGATTGTCTGATGAAATCGATTTAATCATACAGAGGATTCATGAATAACATCTTCCATGGATGTTTTCTGGCATACATGGTCCACCACCCTCTTAATGTCTAACTCGATAGCTTTGTGCACATAAAACGACACCAAGGCATTGAATCGATCCTCCCCCATGGTGCTCTGGGATGCATTCTTCATGGATTTCAGCGACAAGTTTTCCCTTTCAATGCCACTGGATGTCACAGATGTTAGGAGCAGCAGATTTCGGATTTTGTTAATATTTGGATACAAGGGTTGTTGAGACGTCATCAGGCTTGCTGTCTTAACCGGATCTCTTGTATAATAAGCAGTGGTTAAATTACGTGGCAACATGCGGTGTGCTCTCTTTCTTCAATGAATAGTTCACAATCACGATGCATAAAAGGACCAAACAAACAAAAAAAATCTTATTACCAACAACATGACTATACTCGTATTAATCACAACAAAATTCCAGCAAACTGAGAAGGCTCCACCAGTTAGTGGAGTTACAAAATCAAATTGTAGCAGTTTAACTATTTCTTCCCTTTACTTGTTTCTGCATGTAGTGGGGCAGATAACAGCAATTTTGAGAGGAATTGTGCAAATTATGATACAAGCATCAAATTTGGCACATTTGTTCTCCAGGGGATTCTAATCAATTCTGCCTGATTGGCCATTTGAAAATCCAAATTTTGAAAAATTTGAAAAAAAAAAAACTTCAAAAACGTCAAGATCACAAATCAATGTTGGATGCTGGCTGAGATTGGTGAATGTTTCAGAAACATCATCAAAGACGTTCCAAGTCTGCCATGCAGTTTTCTTCCCTTTAACACGAAGGCAGACACGACGTCGCATCCAGTGAACGCATGGAAGTATGGGATCCCTCTATCTTTCTCAGGCCCTATTGCAGAAACTACCTCATGGACTGGAATCCATCGTGCCTTGGCTCCTTGGCCAAAGGCAATCCACATGTTCTGAAGACATAGTTCCTGTAAGGATGGCAGTACAGATATTGCTATGACTAGTATGTCCGTGTCATTAGCCTTAATGATAATGGACTTGCTACCATCCGTCGTTACATCCCTGGCGTGTACAAATATTCGAGTGTCAGCTTCTTCATGACAACATGGAGACACAGCATCCAGTGACTTCCTTGTGTTGCTAATGGCATCTTCTCCTTTTGTGACAATGACTGTGCTTGTCGGCTGTGC
Source organism: Eptatretus burgeri (assembly GCF_056783735.1). NCBI lineage: Eukaryota > Metazoa > Chordata > Myxini > Myxiniformes > Myxinidae > Eptatretus > Eptatretus burgeri. Next base: position 3,842,962 of record NC_140964.1, on the reverse strand, counting down.
TTCACACATCTTTTCCGCAAGGAAGTGAAACAGCTCAGTCTTGTTGCTGTCATCTCGAAGAAAGCTTCTCCAGTTACTTGGGGTCTTACTGGTTCCTGTCACTCTTCTTCTGATTCCTTGCCCCCTTTTCGACCTTGCCTCAGACTTCAGACTTGACTTCTTGTACACATCAAACACTACGTCCACCCTCTCGTACCAGGCACCATAGGATTCCACCTTTGGGATGATGTCTTCTTCAGCATAGTCATCAAATATCTTTGAAGTGCGTGGAGGTAGGGCATTGATAAGTGCTGAGCCATCAATTATGACTGCATCTCCCCTTGGTTCTCTGTCTGGGATGTTCACTTGCACTTCAAGAATTTCAGCCAGCTGTGACTTCAAATTTTTTTGAAAAAAAATTTATTTTTTTCAAATTTTTCAAAATTTGGATTTTCAAATGACCAATCGGGCAGATTTGATCAGAAAGCCCTGCAGAACAGAAATGCCAAATTTTATGCTTGTATCATAATTGGCACGATTTTTCTACTATCTACTACACTAATGCACATCATCGTCCTTTAATTCTGTTCTTTTTTTGAAGGAAAAATTGTGAATACTGCTTTGAATTTTCACGTTTTTTGAAGAACTACATTGTTCCACTTCAGCCATTGTTGGTGTTGTTTGTTGTTCAACCGGGAAATAAAAATGACAATTACAGAAAGCATACCGAAAATACTAAATCAATATCCATAATTTTACAACAATGTTTAGTACCTAACAGATCCTGATTTTTGGCACAATATATGAGTACACTTCAAAAATGTCAACATAATTCTACACTGAAAGCATTTTTACCTCCACCACCGAAGGTGAATGAGATTATGTTTTCACCACTTTCTGTCTGTCTGTTTGTTTGTCTGTCTGTGTGCAGGATCCGGATCCGGATCTGATGATTTTTTAAAGTGATTCTTCACCATTGAGAGATAAGGGCAGAATCGACATGTAGAATGATATTTCAAAAATGTAATGGGCCCGATATGTTCTCGTGGATCAGGCAGGAGTATGTGCTCCATTGAGTGCCCTTCTCGTCTTCAATGTAATCGTCGCGGATTTTATGTTTACATTTTTTGAAATGCTATGTAATATTGGGTAGACTTACCCACGTTATTATATATTGTATTTACAGTTGAAATTGTTCGAAAAATTCAGCGCACGAGACGGTTTACTTTCCCACATTCTGAGACCACATGTTCGGTTATATACACCTCATTACATGTGAAAAACCGATCGCTTTTGATGGGATGGGAGGGGAGGGGTTTATGGAGGCCGTGCACCGGGTGCGTACCAGGTGCCCCCCCCCACCTCAAATCTGCCCCCATATATATGTATATATTTATATATTTGCAGAATTTCAACTTTTTTGTGAAACGTCATCACTGACGAGGTCACTGACGGTTTTGAGCAGGTCCAAGTTGGTTTATAAAGCCTTGTAGAATGAAGTTGTCTTGCTGATGAAGGCTCATGTTGATCTGCCTCGGTGGACAGGTAGAACGATGGATGAACTCGGCAGGACATTGAGTGATGCATGCAAACCACCATGGGAGGAAAGGAGACAGCAGACGTTTCATGTGTAAACTTTGTCTAAACTCTAAATGCTCAAAACGTCAGCTTCTTCTTCATTCCCATGGCTGTTAGCATACCTCAAAGAATGTCCTGTTGATGTCTTCCACTGTATAGCCATACCCTGGCTTCTTCACCTTCGACGAGATCCACATGAGCCGCTCCTCCAAATGGATGAAACGCCGTCTAATCAAATTGTTGCAGAGTGTGTCAATTCACGGGATTATTCCTACGTTGCAGTCAACAAATTTGACAATCATCTATGTTGAGCATGCTACAGACTGCGTGCTTCTCATACCATCTCAATCTGGCATTGCTCATCGCGTGGCCAAGCGTTGGCTCATCAAAGCCAAAATGCACAACTCCATCGAGTGATTCGATACCATTTTACAGTTTGCCCCGGTTCTGAGGTTTGTGAAACATTCTGTTTTGCATGACAAAATGAACATCACAACACCAAAAACATCGAGAACCGCTGTTGCTGTGATTACATACAGTGGACACATCTCTTGTTATCTTTCATGGGTCACGCAGAGCTCGTTGAACACGGTGACCCGTGAGCCTTTGGAGCTTTGAGCAAAAAAGAATTTGCACGAGTGTGCAGCGTTGATTCAAAAACGTGGCCTGGCCATTGGTTTTGTGACCCTTGGCATGGGTATGAAGTCCACGCTTGTGCGCTTGTGGAGTTACAACCACGTGCACCTTAATGTAGCATTTGTTCACCTTTGCAAAGTGGAATCCTCTCTGTCAGCTTAAAATTTCAACGTCGTCGTAATATTGTAATTGCGATTGGCAAGGCAGCGGCTTAAGTCGCAGATCAGAGCAGCTTCGTGTTGGAATCCCGTCATCAACATTTTTTTTTCTTTTTCTCTCCTGACTTAAAAGATAACAGTCAACAGTCGATCAAAGGTGGTGACCGAGGGGAAAAACATCTGCCACCAGGAAAACGATGGCAGCCATCTGCTACTCGTAGTGGGTGGATTTAGCCTCCATCCCACTCGTGAGTTCAAGGGTTTAGTGTCTTGTGATCGGTACGTTATACCAATGGCATAAATATGCAGATCAAGTGATCACGTGAGGGTTCTACTTTGCATATACGGGGAAATCTGAAAGGTTATTGCACACATGCACTTTAGTAATAGGCATGCTAACGAGGGATTTTTTTTTCTCCGGATCATGTTGTTGGGCACGTTCTCCATTCTTCCACCAGATTTTTGGTCCGGATAGCCACGGAAGAGGCTTCATGACTGTATTGCCGTCATATCTCATGTGAAACGTTTTTCAATCGTGATATTCATTTGTTTGTTTGTGTTTCATTGGGGGTGTACTACTTTTGGCCTTGCTAAACTGATAACTTAATGCACAAAGGGAAAGGTCAACATCTCCGGTGTCCTGCATAATATGGCGTTTTGGATATTTTGGAAGGAAGAGTGAGATTTGGATTTGGCAGGAGAGTGACTGTCTCTGTCCCCAACAACCTTCCACCACACCTGAATTTTGAGAGCAGTGTGAGATGGGCCATGGTGACTCATTAACATGTCCTGACCTTTTTTCCGAGAGCAAGTGAACTTTGTAACAACTTTAATAATCAAGCCATTCCCTACACCGCGGCACTTCTCTAAGTGTCTCCGCTAACCGACAGTTCACTTTAGAGGGGAGTTGTGAGGGTGACAATTGACTGCCGGTTCCATTTTATCATCATTTGTTCGCCACAGCTCGAGCTTGAGGGAGGCAAGGCTGACGGACGCTCTGAGGGCTCGGTCTCTGGAGAGGCCCCGAGTCGGGATGGCGGCAGCGAGTGCAGCAGCGGTGAAGACGGACACGGTATGAGTATTTGAGGGCATGGATGGGACATCATCGAAGGGGGTTGTTTGAGTCTGTAATGGGCAGAAAGACAAGAAGTTAAGATGACAACAACACAAAATTTTATCGTGGAGTTTGAGAAAATAAATGTGAATAGTGAGCACTTGGCCAAAACAAAATGATGAATGGGGTTGAATAGATCACATCGACTGAAGCAGAAGGAGACTCGCAGAGCCATGAAATGAATATTGCTTGAGGAGCTAAGCTAAAGTCGAATCATTTAAATGGAGCTAGGTCCTGCCAGAAGGAGTACAGTTTTGTTTATTGTGAGACAGACAGTCCCAGATTGTGTCTCAGGTCAGGTTTGATTCAATGGGGGTAAAGAATCGTGACGAGTGATTCAAAGGTAGTGATAGCAAATGGTTAGGCAATCAGGTTAGGCCTGGAAAACTGGATATCATTGAGATGGGGGTGGATTGGGGTTGGGGGATACTTTCTAGCATTTCAAGTTGCCAAGTTTGGGAGGTAGGATTTTTGGCATTGATTGCATAATGCAGATGGTACTTTATTATCACTATTGTATTTACCTCATGCCTGGTGTTGGCTTAATGGTTAGGATGGTGGGCTTCGGATCCTAGGATCCTGAGTTCAAATCCCCCTCGGCTGTTGAATTAATACCAGGTGGGGTTGACTCTGCCTGTCATCCTTCTGAGGTCGGCAAAATGAGTGCCAGCTTGCTGGTATCCTGTGTCGGAGTGGCGACCCGTCCATGATTGTGTCCAATAGCCAAGGAGACTGCTTTGGCAGCACCAACGCTCTGCACAGAGTATGGTCCTGATGGATGGATGGATGGATGGATGGATGGATGGATTTACTTCGATACCGTCTCATCTTGTCATGAATGTGAATTTGTTTGGGGGTGGAGGGAGGGGGGTGTATGTGTGAAGTTCAATTTTTTTTTACGATTTACACCTATCTCATGGTTTCACTCTGAATAATATAATATGCATCGAGCTTTGAGTTATGCTTTACATTCCCATATGCCGGGAAAATGTGACTTTATTAGCAGATTGCTGATTGACTACTGTGCTCACAGTGGACGTGGTGTTTGTAAGGCAGGCTCTGATTGTATGTGCTTGTTGTAGCTTGAGAGAAGCAACCTGAAATCCATGTAATCTGTGGAATCCTCAGGATAAATATTTAGACCTCGTATCTTTATTAGAACCGAGCCATCAGTAGTTTGCTCTGATCACTCAAAACTCATAAATGATGTCACCCGAAGGCTTTTCAAACCCTAATTTGCCCTTTTTTATTTTTTTTTATTTTTGACTGTTTGCACCCTCTCTGCAGATGATGACGAAGGGCAGGCCTCGGGGTCCAGTCGTCCACATTCTCCCCCCTCTCCTTCAAACACGGAGTCCGGTGGGTTAGGAGGGTTGGCGGGGTTGTGTGAGGGGTTGGGATTGGCGCTGCGAGCACAGTGTCAGGGAGAATCCAACCACACCAACCACAACATCAAGGTGGAAGCAGCGTGGGCAGGTGATGAAGCTTAGTGGTTTTTCATATTGTTCTCCTGGAAAACAGCTTTCATAAACTGATCAATCAAATCACAGTTGCACCATTAAACAGCACTTTAAACCCCTATTCCATTTTGCTTCTCGCCTCTTACAGACAGTGAGACGACTGTCTCGGAATGCGGCTTTCAAACCTGTCCGGTTAAAATCGAGCCGGCCAGCCCCGAGTGAATTATGGCACCGAGTCGATGGTGCGTGGAATGAGATGGCTGGGCAATGTGATTCTAGAACGACAATGGGAAATGGATACTGCCCGCCATTTTAATGAAGATGTACCGCAGGCCCCCAGAGCAGCCCACTTCCAATGCAAGTACTTTGGACCTGTCCAGGTCTACAGAACTGGTGCTGCTACGTTCTACAAATTGGACCCTTTGTGTGATTGTACAGATTTCTATTTTTTTTGTGTTGTTGACCACAAAAGGCAGTTGTGGACTACATTCTGTACAAAGTTGATCTTTTGCGGATTTTTGTTTTTTTCATGAGGCACAAAACACCATTTTTAACTACCGAGTGTGGAAACCGTGTATCGTATATCGGAATCGGCAACTCTTTCAGTTGGAGCTCCTCAATGTTGATACCATCCGAGGTGTTTCCCACTATCCTGACGACACCACCTGTTGAATACTTGCGTGACTGTAAGGGACACTTGGACCTGTACCATGTCCATTCTCACAATGTTTTTCTAATTCGATGATTCTGGCGAAATGAAATTTGAGGAAATAACCGAAACTGTGAGAGGTATTGGTCATTCAAAGAGTTGATGATACGAGAGCATGGAGTGGAGCAATTTGAGTTGAGGGTCGGATATTCGTTGATTATGATTGAAATAAAATTAAAAAAATTTAGCTGCTGACTTAATCCGAGATATCGGTTGTGTTATAAAAATAAAAGAATGTCATCAAGAATGCTGATGATTTTGGTAAAGATGATTGCAGTCAAGGAGTAGTAAGTACTTCCTGATCCATTTATATAATCCCAGCGTGTTTGGAACATCATGACTACAGGCAGAACGACACGCGACAGCCCCGGCGTTTCAAGACTACTTGCTATACCATTATAATGATAATAATAATTATTATTATTATTTTAACTGCAGGTTGTGTTCACTGGACCTTGGTATTTGTCATGCCAACAATGTTATGGAAATCAAAACACGTAATCTTGTAGTGATTTGTCAGGACACCGGTACACGAGTTGTGCCGTGAAGCAAGCTGTTGTGCACGCTGTATTTTGTTGACAGCTGTTGTTTGCAGTTTTCATTTTTAAACTGCTGAAGATATCTCTGCTCTGAAGTTGTGATTTAAGCAGCTGCTCGGAGTTATGTAAGATCTGAATTTTTTTTTTCTTTTTTACGAATCGCCGAACATATTCCGGCAATTCTTCTCTTGCAGATTTAACACGACCTAAAGCGGAGTCGATGATTAATTCCGAATAAAGCATATTTCACCCTAAAATGCTGTTTATTGTGATGGCAGCTGGAGGTGGGGGTGGATTGGGTGGGTGGAGAGAGGAGAAAACTGGAGGTTTTAAAATGGATAGTGGGGGGGGGGGTAGTGTTTCATGGTAGATTGAGGAAAGGATATAGAATTACTGTATATCCTTTTTAATAAGAGCAAGGAGATTGAGATTGCATGAGTTTGGATTGTAAATATTGCCATGGGGTATTTGAGAGCATGATGGTTGGTGGAGCATGATGGTTGTTGGGCTTGTCCGTGTATATCAAATCATCATCATCATCATCATCGTTTCCTAACAAGGAACTTCAAAAGAAGAGGAGGCCATTATGTCCATCAAAGCATATGGCAGTATTGCGAACATCTTATCCCTTCTCTATCATTTTTCAATGCTGATCGGCAAGCAAGGAAGCAGCACATAGAATATTTAATGTATTTGTGAAGAGTCAGCCATGGTTCGAACCGCCGATCTCCCAGACTCCAAGCGGAAGCTTTAACCATTACGTCACCACCACTGATAACAACAACGTTGGTGCCAGGTTGAGCATGATCACCATTCATGATCCAGAAGGGAAGATCTTTTCCTGACCGACAAGAACCTTTATATTACTGGTGTCATTAAATAACCAGGTAGCCTGGTGTTGGCTTCACAGTTAAGGTGGCTGGCTTGAGATCTTAGGGTCTTGAGTTGGAGCCCCTGTCATTCCGTTGAAATAACACCATGTGGGTCGACAGCCTGTCTTCCTTCCGAGGTCGGCAAAATGAGTACCAGCTTACTGGGGTAAAAAGCCATTTGAGTGTCCTGTGTCAGAGTGGTGACCCGTCCAGGGTTGTTCTCCTTAGCCAATTAAACTGCCTCGGCAGCTCCAATGGGCCTCGTGGTGTAAAGAAATGGTTATTATAATTAAAGCTACAGGTGCATCAACTGAACAACAGGAACACTACGTGACTGGTTGTTGTGCATATGCATCTGGTGGAGAATTCAGTATCACTGCTGCAAACACGTGCTTTCATTAAAATTCTGTTTGTAGCTATTTTTTTTAATTTTTTTTGTATACACTGTCGAGGCTCTTATAAGAGCGAACACACAATCGCATAACAAGGGGAGCAGGAGAAATAGGAGTGGGGGAGGGAAGGAAAAAACAGTGTGGAACAGGGACATGAAGAGATGTGTGGAAGGGAGAGGGATGGGGTGGGGTACACAGGGTGAACAAGATGGACACTATGGGGACTTTCAGCTCCTAACACGACAAGGACTTTCAGGAAGGAAAGCAGGGAATTTGAAGGAGGTGGGTTTGGGGTGGATTAGCGGGGGTAGAAAAGATCGAGGTTTTGGATGGGGGAAGACAAGACATGGTGGTGAACAATTGTTTTGAAGACCTGGAGGGAAGAGTGGGATTGAAGAGAGTGTGGGAGTTTAAACCAAAGGCGAGAAAAAAGAGGAATGAAAAAGTGAAGGTGAACAATGATTCTACATTTTGGTAGTTTTACCAGAATGGGGTTGCTGGAGGACCTTGAGCGCCCTGCGGAAATATGGGCAGAACATATTTAAGAAGGGGGCGGGGGGAGTGAGGCCAGAGAGGAGATGGTAGAAGACAGAAGGACCACTGACCTGCGGTGAGAGAGGAACAGAGACAGAGAGTCCCAAAGCCCCAAAGACTCAGCCTCATCACGGGAGATACCAATCATTCCAAATGCCTTGGTTTCCACAGCGGGAAGCCGAGAAAGGTAACAGGGAGGGGGGAGGGGGATCACCAGCCCAGGGGGGAGAGCAGTACTCCATCAGGCTGTAAATGAAAGCTTTGTGTGTAGTCAGGTGCTCAGGTGTACCAAGGAAGGACTTTTCACGACAGAGGATGCCCAGTCGGTGACTGGCTTTGGAGGCCAGGTTGGAAACGGTGGCTTTCCCAGGAAAGATCGTGGCAGATAGTGAGACCCAGAAACTTGAATGAAAGGACTTCTTCCAGAGGATTGTTGAGAAAGTAGATGGGGGGGGGGGTTCCAGATGGGCCTTTCTGAGAGATATAGTGAGAGTGTGAGATTTGTCTGGATTGAAGGACATGTTCCACGTGTTGGACCAGTTTGTGATTTTATCCAGATCTGCAGAGAGTGAAGAGGCTGCTGCTTGCCAGTCTGAGGGATGACGGATGGTACAGCAGAGGGTGGAGTCATCAGAAAAGAGATAAAGAGGATTTTCCAGAGAGTCAGAGAGATCATTGATGAAAACCAGAAAAAGAACATGGCCCAGAACACTTCCTTGAGGAACTCCAGCCTGGATAGGAAGAGGGGATGAGAGAACTCAATTAAAGGCCACACGTTGACTGTGATAGGAGAGGATCTCTGCGAGCCATGAGTGGAGATTGCCTTGGATACCATAGGAAGAGAGTTTGGTGAGCAGGGCAGGGTGCCAGACCATGTCAAAAGAACGCGATATGTCTTGGGATTTGGCTCTGATTGCATGTCTTGTATTGAGTACCTCCATCCATTGCTGGGAGAGCAGAAGCAGCATATCCAAGGTTCAGTGACCTGGTCTGAAACCAAATTGATGATTGGAAATCAAGCCATTGGAGAAGAGAAAGGATTTTATGTCTGAAGGGATGATGGATTCCATAACTTGCTGATGATTAGGAGAAGACTGATTGGTCTGGAGTTGCTGCGATCTGTTTTTGCACCTTTTTTATGTAGGGCAGTAATGTTTGCTGATTTCAAAGCAGGTGGCAGATGACCTTGAGCAAATGAGAGGGTGAATAGAACAGAGAGAAGGTGAGCAAGAGCAGCAGAGGAGGTTTTTAGGACACGTGGGCTGATGCTGTGTCTGGACCCTCATGCTTTCCCCTCACGCTGCCTTCTCTTTCCCTCACACTGAATTCTCTTTCCCTTACGCTGCCTTCTCTTTCCCTTACGCTGCATTATCTTTCCCTTACGCTGCATTCTCTTTCCCTTACGCTGCATTCTCTTTCCCTTACGCTGCATTCTCTTTCCCTTACGCTGCATTCTCTTTCCCTTACGCTGCATTCTCTTTCCCTTACGCTGCATTCTCTTTCCCTTACGCTGCATTCTCTTTCCCTTACGCTGCCTTCTCTTTCACTGACGCTGCCTTCTCTTTCACTGACGCTGCCTTCTCTTTCACTTACGCTGCATTCTCTTTCCCTTATGCTGCATTCTCTTTCCCTTATGCTGCATTCCATTTCCCTCACACTGCCTCTTCTCCTCTTCCTCGCTCCCTCCTTCCTCATCTCCTCCTATCTCCCTCATCCCTCCCTCCTCCCCTCTCTCTCCCGCCCCTCTCTCTTCCTCCCCTCTCTCTCCCACTCCTCTCTCTCACACCCCTCTCTCTCCCACCCCTCTCTCTCCCACCCCCTTCTCTCCCACCCCTCTCTCTCCCACCCCTCTCTCCCACCCCTCTCTCTCCCACCCCTCTCTCTCCCAACCCCTTCTCTCCCACCCCTCTCTCTCCCAACCCCTTCTCTCCCACCCCTCTCTCTCCCACCCCTCTCTCTCCCACCCTCTCTCTCCCACCCCCTTCTCTCTCCCACCCCTCTCTCTCCCACCCCCTTCTCTCTCCCACCCCTCTCTCTCCCACCCCCTTCTCTCTCCCACCCCCTTCTCTCTCCCACCCCTCTCTCTCCCCACCCCTTCTCTCTCCCACCCCTCTCTCTCCCACCCTCTCTCTCCCACCCCTCTCTCCCACCCCTCTCTCTCTCCCACCCCTCTCTCTCCCACCCCTCTCTCTCCCACCCCTCTCTCTCCCACCCCTCTCTCTCCCACCCCCTTCTCTCTCCCCACCCCTCTCTCTCCCACCCCTCCCCTCTCTCTCCCACCCCTCCCTCTCTCTCCCACCCCTCCCCTCTCTCTCCCACCCCCTCTCTCTCCCACCCCTCCCCTCTCTCTCCCACCCCTCCCCTCTCTCTCCCACCCCTCCCCTCTCTCTCCCCACCCCTCCCCTCTCTCTCCCACCCCTCTCTCTCCCACCCCTTCTCTCCCACCCCCTTCTCTCTCCCCCACCCCTCTCTCTCCCACCCCCTTCTCTCCCACCCCCTTCTCTCCCACCCCCTTCTCTCCCACCCCCTTCTCTCTCTCCCCCACCCCTCTCTCTCCCCCACCCCTCTCTCTCCCCCACCCCTCTCTCTCCCACACCCCTCTCTCTCCCACCCCCTTCTCTCCCTCTCTCTCACTCTCGTCCCCTGCTGGCTGTTGGTGAGTGGAGTGTCATGGCGGCTGTGTGGTCTTGGTGAGCTGTGATCTGCCCTGTGTTTTCGCCTTCCTATCCCCTTTCGCATAGTTTTTCACCTCCCTTCCTTTGTTTTCCTTCTACGCATCGTTATTTGTGCTCCCACCCTCCCTTCTTCGTTAGACCTCGCGCTCCGGCCTTCCCTCGCGCCGTCGTCACCCCACCCCGCCCATCTGTCCTTGTTATTTCATGGTTTGGCCTTCGGTTCATCCCATCCCCATCCCCGTTTTCTCCTCGCATACCTTTTCCCTGAGATCGAGAGAGAAAGAGGCCACAGCTTCTTGTGGATAGTTTTTAGTTGGCGGCCCATCCCGGCCCTTCAACGGATCGTTTTTTTCCTCACTGTAGCTGTGTTTATTTCCTTTGGAAACCTGTCTCGGCTCGTATTTAATTACTGCACGAGAGCAATCACCCCTCCTCCCCCTTCCTAAACATGACTTCGTATTATATTCCCGTTATTCGGCATTTGAAGCATTAACACGTAAACATGGCGTCGTCTGTGTCCCGCCCGACGACGTCAGCGTCAAGGATGTTGTTATCGCCTCAGGAAACATAGTCGGTGCTGACAAAGTTCGTGCCCCTCGCGAATGAACAAACGTGTGGTAATCTTCGTGTCTGAGACAGAACTGGTTCATGGAATCGTATCGACCGGACTATCAACAGCTGACGGACATTTCGTGCTCGTCTCCCCTCTGGACGCTCCGGCCGTGAAGGTCATTATCTCGAACGCTCCTCCTTTCCTGAAGAATCAGACGCTGATCTCCGAACTATCTCGTTATGGTTCTGTGGTTTCTCAGATCACCATTTAACCTTTACATAGCCAGGACGATCGGACGAAGCATGTGATGTATTTTCGGAGACAAGCTTATGTGGTACTTCCTCCCTCGAACGCTGAAAGAACCTTGAACATCGTTTTAAAACTCAAAATTGATAATCATGATTACCAAGTCTACGTAACCACTGACACCCTGAAATGTTTCGAATGTGGTAATTTCGGACACTTGAAACGATCTTGCTCAAAGGCGACTTTGTCGAGGTTTGTCGATGAAACAAACCTCGTCAATAAAGATTCTTCTTCTTCTTCTTCTTCCTCGACTGTGAAGGAAGCGAATTCCGTGTCCGCTAATAAGGCCCAGTCCTCTCAGGCCTCCAAGTCCGATAGTCCAAACAGCAAAACGAATGTTTGTGATGGTTTCACCGTGGTTTCATCAAGGAAGCGAAAGACTTGACCTAATGGTCGTTTAACCCAGAATAAGGGAGCATTTACAAACGAGGAATCTGTCGGTAATATTCCCGCAGTTGTGACTGACATCACGCGACAAGGCCTACCCGGAATGGGCCGGGAATGGACCCGGAATGGGCCCGGAATGGGCCCGGAATGGACCCGGACCCCGGTACCTACGACCAACAAGTTTACCCTACTTGCCGGTGAGGACATCGACGTCTCCCTTACAGAGACCACTTTACCTGTTATCGCCATAAATGAAACTGTTTCACTCGTTAAAAACTCTCCCATTGGAAAGTCCATTGACGGTGATACACAGACCACTAGTGATGAACCTGCTGTCACCTTGGTAAATGTTAACCCGAAATCCTTGTCAGCAGGAAATGGTGAAACAAATGTTAACCCTGTTACTGCTCCCAGTCCATCACGTGGTGAAGCTGGAAACGCAGGAAATGTTAAAATGGATGTTTTACGAGACCCCCCCCCCCCAAAGTACTGTATTCCTCCACGCCATTGGAGGTCGATAACACCGTTACGGTTGAGGGAAGCGAGATCTCTACATCCACTGATGGTGTTTCCGTTTCATCAAATCCACCGGTTATTTCCGTTACTTCACCAGGAGATGTTCCCACAATGGAAGAGCACATAGACGTGGTAACCAGTACAGATCCGTGTATCAATACTGACGACAGTATCGATATGCAGGACGGTACAAGCTTGTGTGACTCGGAAACTAAAACCGACTCTGACGAATCTGACCTGGAGGAAGCAAACAGGAACAGTCAGGTGGAAACGGTGGAGAAGCTGACCAGTCAAGGTCCTACCCCCCCCCCCCCTGAACAAATAAGACTCTTCTTACAAAATACATCCAGGAAACGCAATATAAACCTGACGGAATACTTTCCCGATCTACCGTCCTTCCTCGAGTGTGCTCAGGCTATCGTACGTAAGCCTGACTTATTCAGTTTCCACCAGACACACTGTCACCGCTTAAAAAAATTGATTGCCAAGGTGAAAAGGGATCCTAATCAATTATCCCACTTCTGATCTTATTCTTCGAAGCTATTATTTTCCTCATGGCCAGTTTCAAGATTGGAACGATAAATGTCAATGGTGGTGGGAGTCCGCTCCGCAAGATCCAGATTAAACAGTTTGTAGAGGTCAACGGTCTTGACATAGCTTTGTGACAAGAGACCCATGCCGTCTGATCTGTTCAGGCTCGGTGGCGACTACTTATGGACAAGGAATGCTTCTTCAGTAACAACTCCTCGTCGAAGGCAGGCATCATGTTTGTCTTAGGGAAACATTTCTATCTGTCCTGCCTTAAATTTATGAGTATTATTGATGGACACCTTGCCTCCGTGACCTTCTCCATCAACCAGGTCAAGTTCACAATTCTCAATGTGTACGCCCCAAGCAAAAATGACGAGCGGATCTACTTTTTCGCCTGACTGAGAAAATTCCTGCAAACACTGGATTTGCAGACTTGTCTAATTATTGGTGGCGATTTCAACTGTACTGTTAATGCCTCATGTGACCGAAAGGGGCCGGAACCCCAACCATGTACTGCAAAACCTTTTGCAAACATTGTTGCGAAATATAAACTCCATGATATTTGGCGCGTGCAGCACCCTCTGATCGGTCTTGCACATGGTGTCGTCGTTTAAACAACCACATCTTACTTGCGAGGCTTGATCACATCTATGTAAATTCTCATTTATTACATGGAGTTTATAAATCCGATATCGTGCCTTCTGGTTTCTCTGACCATTCCCTAGCTCGAGTCTTTATTCAACTCTCTAAACCATGTCCAGGGAGCTCTTATTGGAAATTCAATAACAGTTTACTAGAAAACCTCAACTTCATTCAGACCTTTGAATCCTTCTGGACGGCTCTCCTAGAACAGAAGTTAAGCTGTTCCGTTAACCTGTTGATATGGTTGGATTTAGTAAAAACCCAAATTAAAGGGTTCTGTCAACAGTATCACTTTTTCTCAACAAGTGCTGACCATGAAGTAAAGAAAATATTACAGTTAGAGATTTTACATCTCCAACGGGTCATCGGACAAAATAATAGGAACATAATAAAAAAAATAATAGGACAGCAGCAAGTCAGTAGGTACACCCTCATCCATTCAGGAGAGTCACAGCGCAACTATGGGGTAACCCTACTACTGGCAAATAATATGAGCTGCTCATTGATGTCATAGCTCCCTGTCTCAGGCCGTCTACCTATGGCTCACCAAAAGCATCGACATAGTGCCCTTTCTCTGATTGTGGCATATGACCCTACCGAGTTCTCTGCGAGTTCAGAGAAAGACACATTCTCTGAGCAATTGGAGTCTCTTGTGTCATCGATCTCCACTCAACCAACTTTTGATTCTTGACAACCTGATTGCATCCTCTGGCACTGATCGTACAGGGTTCGAAAGTGTTATCGGGAACTATGGTTCAGGCTGTATGAATGACAACTCTTTTCATGTGATCACCCTCTGCTCCTCTCATAACCTATCTGTTATGGGTTCTTGGTTCAGAAGGAGAGATACGCACACAGATTCACCTGGATCTCTCATTATGCTTACACCCATAAAGAACTGGATCACATTTCATCTTGAGATCATTCAATTTTCAAATCATATCATGTTTTCAGATGCGCGGAAGCTCTGGCAAACACTGACCACAAACTAGTTGTGGCTGAGATACGTTTACATTCTGTATACCATTATCAAGCAAGACCTGGGCAACATTTGAATGTGGAAGCTTTGGAAGAACCGATTTGATGTTTTGGGCGAACTCTCAGATGATGTTGAGAAATCTTGGCCTCTTATCTGTGACGCTATCCTCTCCACAGCATCCAAGACAGTTGGATTCAGTGGGCAACAGAAACAGCCCTGGTTGTCGGCTGATACCCTGGCCATTATTGATATGAAGAGACAAGCACGACTTCAAGGAAACATCCCAGAAACAAGGTGCCTTGATCGACATCAAGGCCGCATTTGACTCGGATAACCGAACGTCCCTATGGAAGGTGCTGAGAGGCAATGGAGTTCCAGCATCACTTCTCAACCTGATCCGGAACCTCCATGAACATACAACAGCCCGCGTCAGAGTGGACACCGACTTATCATCACCTTTCCCCACGTCTTTTGGAGTTCGTCAGGGTTGTGTCTTTGTTCCCTCCCTCTTCTGCTGAGCCATGGAGTGGATAATGTCAAGGTGTACAAATCAGGTTGGAATCAATGTCGGAAGAGAAATAATCACCGATCCACTCTTTGCAGATGATGCTGCCCGATTTGTGAGAGACCCTGTTTACTGGCCGGATGTTTTCAACCGCTTTGAATGGGTTGCTAAAAGCCTCGGCCTTAAGCCCTCATGGAAAAAACCTAAAGTACAGAATGTTGCCATTGGTCCTTCTCCCCTGCCAGAACCTATCTCTGGTGTAGTTGCGGAGTCAGTGGACTATTTCACCTACCCGGGCTTCAACGTTCATTCATCTGGATACTGTCGCCCTGGCTCTGTCATGGGGCAACGAGACACTATCTGGAAACAGCACCGGCTTAGTTTATCATCAAAGCTCCGTATTTACAGAACATGCGTCCTACCTGTTCTCCTTTCAGGTTGTTGAGACATGGACTCTTTTGAAAAGGACCAAGACACTTTACAAGCTTTCCACATGTGATGTCAATGTCACATCCATGGGGTACGATGGTATGACGAGTTTCAAACAGGACTACTTGTGAGATCACTTGATTAGGCCCACTCACATTCGATATTGCAAGGAGATGCTATTGTCTGTTTTGGACATATCTGCCTGCCGTTTAAATGAGCATGTAGCGGCTCGTATTTCCTTAGAATTTTCCATGGCCACCGACCCCATCCAACCTGGCTCGATCCTCGAGGACAACCGAGTCTTTGTTGGTTACACCATTGTGCCAACGAGTTTGGCCTTGGCCCACGTGAATTTTAGCAGAAGGCGGAAGACCGACAGTTATGGGGGTCACTTTGTCCCCGAGTTGGGCATGCGTATTAGTAGTAGTCGTAGTCGTAGTAAATGTAACACGATTATTTAAGAAAGGATACAGAGAATAATTGGTGAACTATGGACTTCAGGTCCATAGTGGACGTTTGACTTCAGGTCAGGTCAGGTATGGGAGCATGCACCAGAGCAGCGCGTCGCTGCGTACACTTTCTGCTGGTACTCCAGGGGCCTTCGTCTGGCCATCCTCCAGGCAGATGCCTAGCCCATCCCCATCTCTTTGAGATGCCGATCAACCTGCTGCAACCACGAGGCACATGGTCATTCCATTGGCCTCCTCCACTCACGAGACTCCCTCGCTGAGAGAATCTGGTGAGCAGGATCAGTGTCAGGAAAACGAGCCACATGTCCATAAAGCCACAAATGACGCTCACGGACTATGCAGATAACAAATCTCATTTGAGTCTCTCTCAGCAACCGCTCGTTGGACACAAAGTCCGATCAGCGATAGCCAAGGATTCTCCGAAGAGACCTGGCACCAAAGGAATTAAGTCTCCATCTCACATCCACATCCATAGACCATAGTTTGACTTCAGTTGTGGGGAAGGGGTTGGAGACATTAATGACCAGATGAGGAACCATTTAAATAAATACAATCTAATTAAAGGTAGTCGGTATTAGTTTACCAAAGGAAGTTACTGTCGAACAAATCTTTTAGAGTTCTATGAAGCAGTGTCTGATTGAATGGATTAGGGAATGGCAGTGGACACAGTATTTCTAGACTTTAAGAACGCATTTGATAAGGTACCACATCGGAAGTTGTTGGCCAAATGAGGACTTGTGGAGTGGCTGGGCAGGTAGATAATTGGCTTGCAAACTGACCCTATCGCGTAGCATGAATGAATCAGACTCCGAGTGAGCTGACCAGAGGGGTGCAAAGGTCGCTGCATGTATTTTAAGGTGATGGGGGAGGATGTCTGAGAGATCAAGCTATGGTGCATTGTTTGGATCAAGCTGTCAGGTTTCCTTGGCTATATTGTCAGGTCGGTCGACATTAGATCTGTGACTTGCTGCAGGTATCATGTAAAGCTGTACTAACCTGTTTCATGGTCGGGTTGTCAGCAACTAAACCATCTCCCCCACCAGGTTTCCTGGTGAGGAGGGTGTATGATATGGACACCCAGAAGGATTAAAAACAAAACCTGTCAAAGGGCGGAGGAGCTCCTTCTGAGCCAACGGCCATCCATATATTGTGTCCAACTGTCTGCGGACGTCCTTCTTCAGTTTGGATACAATTATTTCAGGAGGTTGGTGGGAGGATTTGCACTCCGGTCACCGTAAAACCCTTCAATCCGCAAAAAAACAAAAATGCAAGGAAAACTGAAAACTCACTCCGTGGGAGTACCTTCTGCGGTACTGCCCTTCGCGGGGCAGCTTACCGGATGACGGGATTGGGGCAAAGCCTTCGGGACCCCAATTCCTTTATGACAGGAGGAAAAGCATGGGGTAAACTTCCTGGGTCGGGTTGCGGTGGTGTGTGTCGGGGTGATGCTGAGGTGGTGAGGTGGTGCTGTCCACTTGATGGTGCTCTCCTCTGGTTAACCTGGGATAGTCCCTTCAGGAGGGAGCCTGGAATGTCCTATCCCTAAGAGAGAATGATCATCTGTCTGTGCTGTCATCTGAGATCCAGTGCTTGAACATCAGTATATTTTTTTTGTATACCTTGTCGAGGCTCCTGTGAGAGCTAACACACAATGCACAGCAAGGGGGCATGAGACGAGGGGTAGAAGTGGGAGGGACAAAATAGTGGGGAACAGACACATTAGGAGATCTGTGGAAGGGAGAGGGATGGGACGGGGAACATGAGGAATAGAAGATGGACATTACAGAGACTTTCAGGAAGGAAAGCAGGGAATTTGAAGGAGGTGGGCTTGGGGGATTATCGGGGGTAGAAAAGATCGAGGATTTGGATGGGGGATGATAAGAGGTGGTTGTGAACAGCTGTTTTGAAAGCCTGTAGGGAAGAATGGGAATGAATAGAGTGAGGGAGTTTATTCCAAAGGCAGGAAAAAAGAGGAATGAAAGAGTGAATGTGAGCAGTGATTCATGATTTTGGTCGTTTTACCAGAAGGGGGTTGTTGGCGGACCTTGAGCGCCCTGTGGAAATGTGGTGGGGACAAATCGCAGAGAGAGCAGGGGGGCGAGGCTGGAGAGGAGACTGTAGAAGACAGAAAGACCACCGACCAACCTGCGGTGAGAGAGTGAGAGGCCCAAAGACTCCGCCTCATTGCGGAAGATGCCGATGATCCGAAATGACCTGGTTTCTACAGCGTGAAGCCGAGAAGAGTGGAAGGCAGGAGCACCAGCTCAGAGGGGAGAGCAGTACTCCATCAGGCTCCGGACAAAAGCTTTGTAAGTGGTCAGGAGCTCAGGAGGGCCGAAGAAGGACTTTGCACGGAGGATTCCCAGTCGGAGACTAGCTTTGGAGGCGAGGTTTGAAATGTGGCTTTCCCAGGAAAGGTCATGGTAGATAGTGAGACCCAGAAGCTTCAAAGAAAGGACTTCTTCCAGACGATTGTTGAGAAAGTGGATGGGGGGGGGGGTTTCTAAATGGTCCTTACGAAGAGACATAGTGAGAGTGTGAGATTTGTCCGGATTGAAAGACATGTTCCATGTGTTGGACCAGTTTGTGATCTATCTTGATCTGCAGTGAGCGAAGAAGCTGCTGCTTGCCGGTCTGATGGATGACAGATGGTACGGAAGAGGGTGGAGTCATCAGCAAAGAGATATAGAGAATTTTCCAGAGAGTCGGAGAGATCATTGATGAAAACCGGAAAAAGAACAGGGCCCAGAACGCTGCCTTGAGGAACTCCAGCCTGGACAGGAAGAGGGGATGAAAGAACTCCATTTCGGGCCACACGTTGACTGCGACAGGAGAGGAAGTCTGCAAGCCATGAGTGGAGATGGCCTTGAATACCATGGGTCGAGAGTTTGGTGAGTAGGGCAGGGTGCCAGACTGTGTCAAAATACGTGATATGTCCAGGGATACGACTCGGATTTCCTGTCTAGCATTGAGGACCTCCATCCATTTTTGGGAGAGCAGAAGCAGCATATCCAGGGTCGAGTAACCTGGTCTGAAACTAAATTAATGATCGGAAATCAAGCCATTGGAGAAGAGGAAGGATTTAATGTCTGAAGAGATGATGGATTCCATAACCTTGCTGATGATTGGGAGAAGGCTGATTGATCTGAAGTTGCAGAGATCTGTTTTGCACCTTTTTATGCAGGGCAGCGATGTTTGCTGATTTCCAAGTGGATGGCAGATGACCTTGAGCAAATGAGAGGGTGAATAGAACAGAGAGAAGGTGAGCAAGAGCAGAGGAGCAGGCTTGGAGAACACGTGGGCTGATGCCGTCTGGACCGGTTGCAGAATCTGAGTCGAGGTTTGACAGCAAGCTCTCCACCTTGTCAGGAGAAAAGGACACAGAGTCCAGGGACAGTTGGGTGCTTCTGGGTAAGTTGGGTGCTTCTGGGTAAGTTGGGTGGATAAACTAATGAGTTTTGGACACAAGATTTAGCTGCAATCACCGAGTTTAGGCATTCAGCTTTTTCACGTGCAGTATCAGCAATGCGGCCATTTGAGGTAAGGGAGGGGATGGAGCGGGAACATACACCAGAAACAGATTTGATTAGACGCCACCAGGATTTTGAGGAGGGAGAGAGGTTTGAGAGTTCAGACTTAAGATGAGAAAGCTGTTGTTTTCTGACTCTCCTGAGGGTAGATACACACTTGTTCCGAGCTTTATGGAAGGAACTGAGATTGCCGTCAGTTGGGTTTGCTTTCCATGAGGCAAAGGCAAGTTGTTTCAGGACAGCTGCCTCGCCACAAGCTTCAGTAAACCAATTGCAGGAGGAAGGGTAGGACAACTGAAGATGAGAGGGGATAAATCTGTGCATGAGGGAGAGCAAGTTTCTTTGAAAGAATTCCCAGGATGAGTTGATGTTGGAGAAAGTAGCGATGGGAGACCAGTCTATAAGTTTGATGGCTGCTTGGAAGCCCTGCCAGTCGCTTGAGTGAAATGCCAGACTCGACGGCGGTGATGTGGTTCTCTGATAACAGCCAGAGAGATGTCCACTTTGACAAGGACGTGGTCAGAAGAACCGATTGGAGTGGAGGAAGAGCAGCAGATATTGTCAGGGAAATTTGTCAAAATCAGATCCAGAAGAGATGGAGTACCATTGGTTGAGATCCGGGTCCGGAAGTTGACAGATTGAGTCAGTCCCAATGACTCGCAGAAAGCTTTTGCTGAGGTGCCATGACAGGTGAGAGAGGTACCCACACCTAGCCAACTGGCATGATGACAATTGAAGTCGCCACATGAGAGGAAGAGAGAGTTTGAATGAGAAGATAGAAGTTGGTCCATGTTTTCGGATAGTCGGGTGTAGATGGAGTCATCACTGTTAGGTGGACGGTACAGTACACATATAAACATGAGGCGGGAGTGGAGGGGAAGCCGTAGCCAGAGGTATTCCTGGTGGTGTGGGGGAGTGAGGGCAGTGCATGGAGAGTGAGGAATAGAGTCTTTGATGAAGAGAGCAACTCCTCCACCAGGACGAGGCTCAGGTCTGTCATACCGAAGGAGGGAGTAACCAGGGAGAGATACTTGGGCGTCAGCACGTCTTGAGGGAGGAAAGTTTCTGTTAGGCAGATTATGTCTGGTTTGTCAGTGGCAACCTGCATGGAAAGATCTGAAAGGTTTGAGCGAAGGCCCCGGATATTTGAGGTCCACACTTTTAATGAAGAGGTAGGGAGGAGGCTTTGGGTGCAGGGGGTGGGGGGGAGGGGGAGGGTAGGACAAGGGACGAGGGGGGGACCTAGGATGATGTCTTAGGTTGGTAAAATGCAAAAAATCAAAATGGCCACCAAATTTACCCACTTTTCAGGTAAAATTTAATAATTATGGCTTACTAGGGCATGTAATATGTCATTTCTTATGTTTTCAGGGTCGCTGATATC
Organism: Eptatretus burgeri; assembly: GCF_056783735.1. Taxonomy (NCBI): domain Eukaryota; kingdom Metazoa; phylum Chordata; class Myxini; order Myxiniformes; family Myxinidae; genus Eptatretus; species Eptatretus burgeri. Next base: position 3,822,084 of record NC_140964.1, on the reverse strand, counting down.
GATAATCATACTTTTAAACTCGCACAGGTCAACCAGACAGCCCCAGGATGCATATTGCGATAAAATCAGCACAAAAATGTGAGCGTGACCATAATTTCAAAGAATCAAATTAAGATATCACAAATTTCCGTAAACTACTACTTTAATCATCACATCAACATCTCCTCAACATTCAAAGCACTTTTTTCAGCAATATATCGACATCGACAGAAACATTGTCCTCTGGTTTGACAGCATTTCTGATAGATGTTTTCAGTTCGTCTACACTGACCTTCTCAAACGTGAAAGTTTTTGTTCCGTCGGTACATTTCACTCTACGTTTCTGGCGTATATCGGGCGCCACTGTCAATCTAAGGTAGCCTATTTCCTTGAGTAGTTGTGATTCATTAAGTCTCTCAAGAGAGTCAAGGGAAATAGGAGTCACTGGATCTCCATGCTTCTTACACTCCTCAAGTACCAGTAGCACTTTGGACATTTTCTTCTTCTTTGCTTCTTGCTTCTTCAGAAGCGCAAGTTGTTGACGTGTTTTCACCTTACTCTTAGCAACCATCTCCAAATTAATGTTTGAGGCATCTTCCAAATACCTGTTGAGAGTTCTCCTACTTGGGAAAACGTAACTCAAATCTTTGATATATTTTCATCGTTTTTGTGTCGGTGTCTCGGCTGTGGAGCTCCCGCTTGGAATCGGAGATACTAGCTCTTCGTTTTCAGAATCTGATTCATCATCACCCTCTTCATTTTCTTCAGTACTCAACTCCCAGTTTTGATCAAATATCAAGTTAGCAGTCTGTACTATTATGCCGGCTAAATCTGCAGCACTCACTTTATAATCTGAGAAACATTGCACTGTACATCGCACTATTTTCTCATTGAGTTTATTGCTACTTTTGGGAAACGAGCACGATCACTGTGGAATTCATTGCCACTGTCCAGAGTATCAGGCATACCTGGTGATTTCTTACTACGGGTAGTGATGGGAGAAGATGAAGGAGTATGAAAGTTCAGATCAGTATCCATAGAAAAGTCCACATCTTGATTCTGCTCACCGCTGATCATGACTAACTGGTTATCGTCATCGTCATCAGTCAGAGACAATGATTCCTCATACTGTAACTTTCTACCCTCCATTTCTCGTTTTGTAGTAGATTCCAATTCTTCTTTTTTCTTTTCAGCTGAGAATTGGCGTGTATCTTGTCGGTGCTTCTGTTTTCGCCAGGAACTTGAAACGGTGGATAGACAAATTGCTTTATAGCTTCCAAAGCAGTTATCGCGGTAGAATTCGTCATCTTCTGGAGTCATTTTCACACCAAATTGCTTGTCTAATTTCACCTGATAGTCACTGTTCTTTGTTCTTACATCGTATGCATTTTTAATCATTCTCTCATTAAAACTCTGTACTTTACTAATCTACGCATCAGTTTTCTTGTATTTTGTATTGTTATCTTGTTTGCACAAATTTCTCAGAAGTTCATAGTCACTTTTGATTTTTTTGGACACCACGCTTTCGTGATCTGGGAATACATTCTTTTCCACCCAATCTTTACACAGTTCAGCTGCAACTATTTTGCTGCTGTCTGCTATTGTCACTTGTTTCTGTCCTTTCCTCGTTTTACATACATTTAGCATGCGACCAAGGATGTATCTTCCATCGGGTAATTGACTCAAATTCTTTATTCCAGGTTCCTCATGGTAAGTGATCCCATACAATGTGTTTTTTCACAGAGTCACTTCTTGTATTAAGTGTAGAAGTCTCGGCAGACATCACTGTTGATTATCTGTAATGACACGAAAAAACGTACAACATCAAAAACAAAGGATATAGTTGATTAATCAATTCAAAATTCGTTCTGAAATTGAAAGGTGGGTATTTTCCATCGAAAATACCCATGTTTAGCGATAAATCCATACAGCCATCATGTGTTACTGTTTTGACCTCATATTCGATATCAGCGACCCTGAAAACATAAGAAATGACATATCACATGCCCTAGTAAGCCATAATTATTAAATTTTACCTGAAAATGGGTAAATTTAGCAGCCATTTTAAAATTTTTGCATTTTACCAACCTAAGACATAATCCTATGTCAAAAAGTTCAATGGATTCATGATCAGCGTGAAATTTGGCCATAAAAAACACTCCTTTCAAAAAAAAGTATGGTTGTATGCCCAACCCTAATATATTATGTATGTATATATATATATATATATATATATATATATATATATATATATATATATATATATATATATATATATATATCTGTCGGAAGCCCCTTTATGTGAACTTTTTGAGAGCATTACTTGGTTCCTCCAAAGAACACAAGGGGAGTACAGCATGCACACGCGATTTCGTGAATGTGCCTTCTCTTCTATCACCTGGCATTTTCTACAAGCCATGGAAAGTCCCTTCATTTCTATCATTTGCCACATGTCACAAACCATATAAAGGGGCCTTTTCTCTGCCCCTGGTATTTTTTCTCAAAAATGTCCCTTCTTCTCTATAGTTTTCCACATGTCACAAACCATATAAAGGGGTCTTTTCTCTAGTTTTCCACATGGCACATACATAGAAAGGGGCTCTTTCTATGCCCCTGGCATTTTTTTCCAGGAATTGAATGGTTTCTCTTTATGACATATGGTATTTCATGTTTCAGCCTGTTCTCTTGTAGAATTAGAGCGCTTGAAAAATTTTTTTTTTCCAAAGTCCACTTTTACGGTGTCCCTAATTTTTGCTCTGTTCCTAATTATGTGGCTGCGGGTAACTTCAACATCCGAACAAGTGTCCCTCTATTCATATTCAAAATTTCACGCACTTTCATCCAACAGTTCATAAGTTATGAGCTCTCGTGTTTGACTGATTTGCTAACAGAGTCAAAATTCTTCAGTGTCCAACTTTTTGGGGTTCGCCCTGATGAGAAAAACAAAAACTTGTAAGAAAGCAAAAACTTTGGCACTTAGGTGGAATTTCTTTTGAAAGCCATTAATTAGACATATTGGCCGATGTATATTCCAAGTTTCAACTCGTTTCAATGTACAGCCTTTGAGATATTATGAGCGCCAGCACATTTTGGGCAGACGGACAGACACCAACGTGAATTTTGAGGGTTTTCGTTAAAAAACTCAAGAATGCAGAAACGGACGTGTCTGAAATTTGGAACATATTACCTCAACGTACAAAGGATTTACTTCTGAAAGTTGCATCCGATTTCATCCAGTAGAAGCCGAGAAACGAATTTTCCGTCCCTGTGTTGAAGTTGCATACAGAGAAACCGTTCGATATAAAGGGAGGGATGCTTCGTGCTTCCCTTGATTCCAGGCCTAGTTCGACTTAGCTATGAGGAGCGGCTGAAGGAGACAGGGCTTTACACACTAGAAAGGAGGATGGAGATGCTGAAGTTAATGAAGGGTGTAGATAAAATAAGAGTGATAACAGCTTTGCAATACATGTCCCTTACCGATGTGATATTTTCGAAGTCTAAAAAGGGCATAACTCTGTGAAAAATTTAAGAAATGCCCTGAAAATCGAACTTGTTCTGTAACTTATATCATAATATATCCATGTACCAAGTTTCAGTTGAATATGTTAAAGAGTATGGGGGAAAAGGATGAAAAACCACAGTACCAGGTATGGTTGACTCAACCTGTCGTCCTTCCGAGGTCGGCAAAGTGTGTACCGGCTTGCTGGGATGATTAAGCCATTCGAGTATCCTGTGTCAGAGTGGTGGCCTGTCCAGGATTGTGCCCAATATCCCAGGAGACTGCTTCGTCAGCACCGACACTCTATACAGAGCATGGTCCCAGTGGATGGATGTATGGGACGGACAGACGAATGGAGAGCAAACCTATAGTCCCCTCTGGTGAAACCAATAGGGGACGAATAAATGTGGAGGAATTATTCAGCAGAGTCGACAGTAATAGGACCATAGCCTGAGAGTAAAGAAGTGAAGAGTTTAGACGGAAGCAAGGCAGGGAACTTTTACTCAGAGAGTAGTTAATGCATGGAATGGTCTCCCTGGAAAGGTTGTGGCAGCAGAAACAGTAAATAAAATAAAATGACCGTTTTTACAGCCATTTTTCCCTGCTGTGCAGGGGTTTGGCTTTTTCTTGAGGCAATGTTTTATGGCCGGATGCCCTTCCTGACGCCAACCCTGGTCGCCTCTTACAACACACAGGGATATGGTACACCTATTCTAACCGGGGCATACACCGGGACCAGTACACTGGCACTCATTTCGCCGACCTCGGAAGGATGATAGGCTGAGTCAACCCCCTGGTGTTAATTCAGCAGCCAACGGGTCTTGAACTCAGGACCCTGGGATCCCAAGCCACCATCCTAACCACTAAGCCAACACCAGGCTTACAGCAGAAACAGTAGATAAGTTTAAATTAGAATTAGATAGGTACCTTTAAGTTATGGAGATAGAGGGGTATAGGGATGTTGGTTGGACTTTTAGGTAGCTTGAGTATTGATGGGTGATTGTGTGTGTGTGTGTGTGTGTGTGTGTGTGTGTGTGTGTGTGTGTGTGTGTGTGTGTGTGTGTGTGTGTGTGTGTGTGTGTGTGTGTGTGTGTGTGTGTGTGTGTGTGTGTGTGTGTGTTTGTGAGGGTCTCATCAAGGGGTGGTGGTTTAGGATGTATTCGTAGGGAGATCAATTATAAATTTACCCATCCAGGATTGTGGTTGAGGTTGTGTTTTTCACCCAAGAGCCACCTTTGCCCATTATCGCCCCTCCCCCCCAAAAAAGAAAGAAAACTACAGAAAAAAACACAATGTCCTCCCTCCCCCCCACCCATTGATGCTCATAATTGTGACAAAATGCTTTTCCTTGCTAAAGCCTCCCCAAGTGTAACCTCAACCTTCATTTTCGTTGCATCCCCAACTTTTCTCACCTGTGGAACTGTCTCCCACAGACCGTTGTCTGGAGATCTCTCCAGGATTCAAACTTGCCGTCCACCACCACATCATGGTCTTTCCCATTTCCACTCCTGCACCCCCTGAGTGGGGCCTGAGACCCTGTTCCCACTCTTCTCATGTAGGTCTCATCGTTTGTCCTTTGTCCCATTTTGTGTGTCCAACCATTGCCCTCTATAGTTCTGCTTTTCCACGAACCTCGATACCTGTATAAATATTAATATATTTATTGATCCCAAATTCTGCAGGTCTCATCTCGTCCCTCTCCTCTCTCTCGTGCATACGTAATAAATAGACACCTCCCAAGTAAATTGGACCAGAATGGTGGCTTGAAGGTTTTCACATCACTTCGTTTACATTGTTAAAGCGATTTTACGTTGTTCCTCCATCGGAATAATCAAAGGTCCACACCATGGTTCGGGTTATCATGACATAGTAAAACAAGCCCTTTCATTGGCTGCTGCTTTCCGAGCACCTGTAAACAAAATTCGCACGAGGACAGAGCTGTGGCTGTCGGTAGCAGCCCGGCACGTGACTTCCTCGTACCAGGCATGGTGTGGGTTTGCTTTTCCTGGAAAGAAAAACCCTGCGGGAAGCCTTTACGTGCTTCTGTGACGTCACTGTAAACAACGCGCTCTCTCCGACTGGATTAACACATTCGGGGCTTCCCGAGAGAGCTCACTTCGCCTCTTATTGGTCACTACAGGTGTGGTAGTGTGAAACAATGGGTCTGCAAGGATGTTCAGCGTGGAGGTGGGGGGTGGCCCGGGGAGCTGTGCCCAAATGGAGCTCCACCTTGGGTCTTTGTAGATCCGGTAAGTGCCCTCTTGTGATAACAATAGTTTTCATGAGATTTGTTAAGAGATTAAAGGTTGTCCAGTCCAGGTGTGTTCATTCCTGACACTGTATGAACACCTTCCTGTACGTTTATACCAACTGAAAGGTGTTCAGTACAGCAGGAGGTACGTCATGAACATTGTAAGTTATTTCATTCCTCTTGAACCCAAAGGTGCTTAAGAAGGTGACTGATGATGATGATGATGATGATGATGGGACTTGTGTTCATGGCGACTCGATATGGGTTACTTTGTGTGCAGAGGAAGTCGATCACATGAACAAGATCATTGATGGAATGATGGGCAAGGTGCTGTCCATTTTTACCCAAAAGGATATGATGGGGCACAATCTACACTTTTTGCCGAAGGCGCACGATCAAGGATGTAACGGCCATGGTGTATGTACACCTTTTGGGTCATGGATACGTCATAGGCAGACCCCCCCACCCAACCAAAGGTTATGATTATGACGTATTCGGACCAGACTCGGTGTGTAATGGTTAATGAGCATCTCCTCGAGTGTTGGAGGTTGGTGGTTCGAACCCGGACCGAGTACGACCCAGTACGCGCTGCGTCCTTGAAATAATTACCATTTAAACAAGGATGGAGCAATCAACCATAGGTTGACAACCATTGCGCAAGCTCAATGTGACTCATGGCCTCCTGCGTTGAAGTCCTTTAGTCAGGGAACATAATATATTATTACTCAAGCTAGCCGAAAGGATGTCTCCACTTTTACCCTCACGATGTGACAGGCATTGTGCGTTTTCCAAGATTCTTGCACACACAAACAGCATTATGACACGTCGACGTTGACTCTTCACGGAGGAGCCTGAATGAGCACAGCAGATCGGTGACACTATTGTGCACTTAATGATAAAAGCATCAAATTTGGAACAGAGTTGGGCCATATCGAAAGGAATATTTTTTTTTAGCTGTCGGGCCATCTCAGAAATGTCCTGCCGCAGCAGTGGCAACCATTTCCCAAAATGGCTGCCATTTCCATGCCCTTTCCACATCCGTCTCGGATTGGGACATCTCATCTCATGACAATTTTATGATTTATTGGAACCATTTCACATTTGTAAAGTCAGTAATTGTATTTTAAAACCAAGAAATGCTGTCTGGTGCACATCCATGTTGGTGCCAATGTCACAGATTTGCTGTATACTGATAAATAGTATGTCCGCGGATGCTCAATACTCTGCTGTGATACCTGAGCTGCACGTTCTCCTGCACAGTCACAAAGTGCTGTACATGGAAGAGCTGCCTTAACACATTTACACAGCCCTCAATAGCCCTTCTTGCAGCCGCATGTCAAGTGTTCCCGGCAGGCCTTTGATGTTTTTGGAAGTGTTGTCCAGCACACCTCCCATTCCCCATTGTCGCCCTTCTTCCGTCCCCATTCACTTGGGCTTGAAAGCTGAGGAGCGACAATCATCATTTGGCCCCAGCAGTAACCAGCTTGCTACACAGCTCTCCTTGTGTGTTGGATTAATGCTGCCTTTGTTGGAGGAAGACCATCGAGTGCTCTACCCTTCTGAGTAAAGAGCAGTTTATGGGCCTGATTGACACACTGCTCACTACTGGTACGGTCATACAGCAAGATTACAAAGCGCTCTAGTTGCTCTATTGAGTCATCTACAGACTCTAGTGTACCACTCAATGTGCAAAATGCTGATGTCACCTCATTGTAGCACCTCCACGTGTCCCATGAAGTCTTCCTTCCTCGACCAGCAAAGAATGAGACAGTGTCACATCCTGTGAATGCATGAAACACTGGCAGAGCTGCAAACTTCTCAGGACCCAGAGCCTTGGCCATACCGTGAGCTGCGAAGATACGTAAGTTCTTTCCAGTTCCAAAGGCAACCCACAGCTCAGGAATGTTGAGTTGCTGTGCTGCTGTCACTGCCAGAACCACCACATCAGTATCAACTGTGAATGTTGAGATCTTTGTATAACCTTGTTTCACAGCATCCTGCACATGGAGCATGACTCCTGCATCAGCTTCCTTGTGGTTGCAAGATTTGTAGATCCGGTAATTGAGGACTGACTTCAGCTTGCTCGGAACATCAATCTTCCCGAGGCAATATGCTTTCTCCTTCTTGCAAGCTTTGCCCATACTGGTCATATGCATTCTGCAGGAGTAGGTACAGAATACAAGCTGTCACCTAATGAGCACGGCGTGTTCGAGTAACATAAGAGGCTTTGAGAAATGAATCTGCAGTGCCAGATGTGGCCACACCTACTTCTACCATTACACTGGTCCATCCACTATTGTTTAGAAGATCTCCAAGTGTCTTCAGAGCTGCCATTTCAATGTGCAGTCCACCGAACATTACAATGAATTTGTCCTCACCATCACTTGTGGGCCAACTCCACTGGATTTGCTTTCCAAGTGTAAACAGAGGCTGATCCATGGTGATGATGGGCACTTGTCCAGGATTGAGTATGTCCACTGCTTTCTGTACAACATCCATTGAATGATGAATCATGGCAACAGAGTTTGCTTGGTCATAGAACAGGGGAAGAAGAGCAGTAAGTGATGCACTGCTCTGTGGCTCTGAACCAACTGTCTGCTTACTCCTGCGATGTGCAGCCCAGGGAACAGTTTCCTCATCACAGAATGAGTCAGTGGCGACTGTCTGCTTCGCATGCTCCAGTCAACTGAAAACACAAGAGAAATACAATTGTGTCACGTATTTTCAAAGAACAACTGTAATTCGGTGATTATGAAAGACAGCTTCCCATACTTTACCTGAATTCTTTCTGCATGGCCTCCGGTATACATCGACAGTCAGCTCTGTTTGGCCCATCTGTTTTAGGCACTGGTGGATCCTTTCTGGGCACTGGGGCTGAAGGCACACTGGCATACGATTCTGGCAACTGGGCCAAGGTCTTCATGGAGGCAGTTTGGGTATCATCACAACCCTGCATGGCCTGTTTCACTCCACTGGTGTCAGAATTTCGGTGTTGAAACAGGGCTATGACTGTTCCATGGAATGAAAAATGAGCAGTTGTCGAGCTTGGGTTGTGGTCTATGTTATCAACTGCAGCAGTTGTGAAGAGACCACCTCTCAGATGAGGAGGACAGACTGCTTTCTCAGTCTCATAGTCTTGACAAATCTTGTTTCCTCGATCAGTGGAGATGTTCAGCACTTTGTCATATGAGACAGACAGTCTACAGATAAACGGTATGTCATATGAAATAGATAGACATGTTGAACAGCGTGTCAACAAGATCACGTTGACGTGTCTTTGTGTGAACCATCACTCCTAGGTAGACTGGCAGAGGTGTCTCTCACTGTTGGCTGTGTCTTGCAGCACTTGCTGCAGTAGAGGTCTTCCGATGGTGCACAAAACAGTTGAACATCAAAGGCTGTTAGATGGTAAGTACTGGTTGAGGTACTTATGTGAAACTTGCTTGTTTTTTTGATATTTGGCCCGTTCAGGATCATAGACACTGGTGCAGAAAGGGAACTTGGTACCGATTCCTCTTGGCACTGATCACCAAATGAACCACTGAATCTTGTTTTCATTTTCAGCATGTCTCTCTGAACTATATTCGCAGCTCTTGCAAGAATAATGGCATCACTGTCAGCATCATATTCACATGCTTTTTTGTAAAGCAGGACCAACATCCTCATTGCAAATAAGTGCAGCCTCTCGGCTTTTTGCTACTGCGATCACATCTGAAAAATAGGCCAATATTCGATTGTTAACCTGGTGGAATGAACACGTCCATTAAGCTCAGCACCAAGCTGTTCCAGTCTGTTTGTATACAGATTGACCAGGTCTGACATATGGACTACTGCTGCCACTCCACTGTCCGTGCAAACTTCCTCAATATCGGAAAATCAGTCCAACTAATGCAATGCCATGGTTGACGGAATCGATGTCGGTCTCTTTGGATGACTGTTTCTCGTGCTCCGTTATACAGAGAGACCACACATTTGAGGTGGTACTTGGCTTCCTGTGCAATCAAGTCACCAGCACTCAATCTGGCCGGCAGATACTTGTCTTCCAGTTGAAGGGAACATTTCCTGACCTGAGCATCGAGGTCAAATGTTGATGTTTCATGCAATGTCTCCCCAGCCTCAAAATCATGACAGACGAAACATTTTGTGGTCAGAGCTGAAGACTGCCCCATATTCAGATGGGTGAACTTCTTGCTCCCTTCTGTACTGGTACTTTCTTCGGCTGATTATTTTCTTTTCTCCGCACGATGCAGCTTGGTTTTGTTGAATTTCAGCCTGCAAGAGTCATTAAACTTGGCCTTATGATGTTGCAGTGTTGCCTCAATGCCATCGCCATCATGCCGTTGTGAGATGTATTTGGGGGGGTGGGGGGGGTATTGCTCTTGGCAGACAGACTATCCTGCCAAATGCTTGAAGATTGCTGGCTATGGTTCTGTCACCTGCTCCCTCTGTACCTCCTCTTGAATTCGCTGGGCAGATCAGTGACTCAGAAGATTCTTCCTGACCCAGAAAACATGTGTCCATGTCCACGTGTCGATTGGACATGCTCTAGTGGATGACCCTGCAGGTTGCTGAGGATCCACGATCTTGTGTACCTTCGCCATTGTTCGCCAGGATATTTAGTTTGACCACCGCCAATCACGAATTCAATGTTGGACCAACACCAGAGTTCACAATGTACATTGACGTAGCAAACGAGTTAGGGTCAGCACCGACAAGCAGAATAAACAGTTTGTAAGTAAGCATCATTCCAGGCTATACATACATACATACACATGGGAAAACAACACATAATACCATGATTATACTCATTTTATTACATTATCATGACACCTGGAAGTACGTCATAAGGCGTGTTCCCACCTTGTTTGAAAATGACCCTAAAGCCAGTTTTTTTTTAATCTGGACATGCCCGAGTCACCTTCCAAATTTCATGTTTTTATCATCAAGTGCACAAGACCTCCATACATTTCACATATTATGCTGGAATAAGCATGATGACATGAAGTTCAAATGCCATGTGTTTGCTGATCAGGGTTCAAAAGGATGTTCCATGTGATGATTGGATGGACGATGAAGCCTTTTTGAGGCACAGATAATCTTCATGAGGTGTCGGGTTTTGGTTACCATCAAACAGTGTGAAAGATATATTGAATAATGTACATTGATTGATTGATATGAACTTGATTGAAGGTATAACGTTTACTCGAGTTTAGTTAGTGTGTGTGCTGTGAACTTGTGTAACTCGTTGTCGGTGTCCTTCGTGTATGGACATGCGACGAGGGATCTCTGGATGGGTCCATGATGAAAGGTGCTTAATGGCTGATACATGAACCACAACATTTCCTTATCGGATCCGCTATCAGTACATGAGAAGCAACCGTCATCAGTACAAGCATTCTTCCTTCCTTTATCCTTTGAATCTGATTCAGATTTGTTTTTGTTGTATTTAACAAACCACCCTTGTTTGTGTCCATGGAGGGTGGCACCAGCAGTGACCACTATTTTTGTTGTCTGTCTGTTTGTGACTCTCTCCAGAGCAGAGCTCGGTGACATTTGATGCGATCTTGATGAAACTTGGACACAAGCTAGATATCATGGTCTATAGTTGTGTCTTTTTGAATGAGGGGCATCCCGTGCCCCTTGTGGGCGGAGCCACGCCCACTTGAACTTTTTATTTATTTATTTATTTTCTCGCAATTTCATTTCCTCGAAGCTGTGCGTCATGTCCATAAGTACAACATATTAAAAAAATCCGATTTGATTTGGTCAATTTTGATGGAAGAGATAGGTTTTTACGGTAGGGCTTCCTCAAAAGCTTCCACTAACTCAGTTGTACCTATCGTGGCATTGTTCAATAATGCCCGCGAACCATCGTCACCTCCTGGCTTGTTGGTAAATTAACCAATCAATAGTTTCCCTCTTACTCATACCAATATGCTGCTAGTATTTCATGTATCGTGTCGAGTCGATAAGCTCAGTCTAATTTGAGTGTGACGATTGAATTGTGGGCTCAATAGGATAAACCTCCGACGGAGCGAATTGGCAAAACAATTTAAATTGCATTTTTACAAAAGCACATCTTTGGAGCATCCTTTGAACGTCACGTGATTTGCAGGTGTCAGGTGTGACAGCCTTTACGAACCATTCTTGAAGGCATCATCACACCTGCATGAACTTTTGTGATATTTTTGACATTTACATACAGTACACAGGAGGCAAATTGTCCAACAAACCGAGATTATAATGCCCGAGCAGCCGTATACAGCTCTGATGTAATACATGGAGTGAGCTGATGCTTGTCAATATTTGGAGGCACCTGTGCAGTTGCTATGGTTCTTTAAATGTACACATCACATTTAGTAAATGACAACAAATTTTTGCAATGTCTAGGTTACCCACAGCATTGGTGTTTCCGCAAATGAGAATCCCCTGCCGCGCGGCTATGAATTCTGCTTGTCAGGTTTTACGGCCGCTCGTCGGAAGAAAATCGAAGATGCATGAAGGTACGACCAGTACATTGTTTGACATGGCGTATCCATGCCTCTGGATATTGTGTGTTGGTGCTGCTAATAATTCTTGCACGGCGGTGGTAAATTCAGACTGTCCCTTTGCAATCACAAACACCAGACCCAAGTATGAAATGTGTTGCATGCAATCTGGATGAAGCACCATGCATCAGTTAATGGTGCTTTGATGCTCCTGACATTGAATCTTGGAAGGTGTTAAGGTGAGGCTACGGTGCAATACCCTGCAGGGTAATGTAAGAGCCAGCAGGATGGTGGTGGCAATGGAGAGCTGGAGAGGATCAAGAAGCTTAAACGGGGCGGCTCCTTGCAATATTCCCTCCCATTGTCTCAACCCCCATTATTATGGTCGTTCTGTTTGTGTTCCCATCTGAAAGCCTTGCTCGAGATGTATGGAACCAAGGTTCAAACCTCGTATTCCAAAATTATTTGTCCATCATCTACGAATGTGTTTGACCTGCATATATATATATATATATATATATATATATATATATATATATATATATATATATATATATATATATATATATATATATATATATATGATACCAAGCCGGGCTCTTCCATGAGCCATAGATCACTGCAAAACAAAGTCTGTCTAGTCTGTCAACCTCCTATATTGCTTATATCTTCTTTAAAAAATAAAAAAAAGTACAAAAATATATATGTATATATACACACACACACCATGCTGATATCTAAGGCCTTATCTAAAGGCCTGTCGACATGATTCATTGCCGGAGCAGAAATGTCATGATGAATTTGTGTGTGCAACAGACCGATTAATTGATATCACCACAAGTGTCAATAGATGCAAGAGCTATTGTGTTCCACCTGGATGGCTGCTTGCAGATATTACATTGCATGGATTTCCATACCTACCAGTTTGATGATTTATTTGCATGGAGAGCTGTGGCACATCGTTTTGAGGTAAAGATGAACCAACACAGTCTTTCGTCTGACACCAAGCCTGAAGAGTATGCTAGATCGAGAGAGATGGCTCAAGTTGTGTGGATTCCAACTCCCCCTGCCTTTCGACATCAAGTTGAACTTGTCAAGCTCCAAATCTCACGAGGTTTAAGAGCCTCCTGGACATGTGCTACTGGGCTTCAAAATTTCATATATATATATATATATATATATATATATATATATATATATATATATATATATATATATATATATATATATGTACAGAGGTGCAAATTTATGCACATATAGTGGGGTAGATGAAGTCATTTAAAAGGTAAATATGATGATGTTCCAGTTGATAAGGTAAAGAAATCCAATCAAAAAGAAGGGTGAAGGTTGCATTCATTTGATTAGGTAAGATATGGGAGCATGCGCTGGAGAAGCACGTCGCTGCGTCCACTTTCCATTGGTACTGCAGAAGCCTCCGTCTGGCCATCCCCCAGGCAGATGCCTGGCCCATCCACAACTTATATCTCCTTGAGATACCAATCAACCTGCAGCAACTACGTGGCACATGATCGTCCTGTTGGCTTTCTCCACTCACAAGGCTCCCACACTGAGACAATCTGGTGAGCAGGATCAGCGTCAGCAAATCGAGCCGCATGTACATTCACCTGCAGCTGATGCTCACGGACAATACAGGCAACAGATCTTATTTGAGTCTCTCTCAGCAACCGCTCATTGGAAAGGAAGTCTGACCAGCGAGAGCCAGGGATTCTCTGAAGATACCTGCTACCAAAGGAGTAATGTCTTCCTCTCAGATCCTGGTCAGAGTACAAATCTTACATCCATAGAGCAAGACTGGAAGCACCAATGACTTGAAGACTCAGACGTTCATCCTACCGTACAGGTACCGGCAGTGCAACACCCCATGATCCAATGAATCCATGACTCCCCAGGTCCGACCCAGATGTCTGTTGACCTCTGGCTCATAACCTGTGGAGACATGAATATCACTGTCAAGGTCAGAAAATCTCTCTGTGACCTTAATATCCTCACCTCAAATGGGTACAGAAAAGATAGCAGCATCCAAGATGTTGAAATCCTGGATCTTCGTTTTGACCCAGGAAACCCATAATCCGAGAGTCTTCAACTCCTCGTTCAGCACCTCAAGGGCCCTGACAATGATATCCAGTGTCTCTGCAAGGATGACTGCATCATCTGTGAAATCAAGGTCAGATATCTTGACATTCCCAAGTGATGCACCAGCTTGATCTCTTCGACATCTTCCCCAGAATCCAGTCCATACAAGTGTTGAAAAGTGTGGGGGCCAGCACACCCTTGTTGAACTCCAGTAACAACTCAAAATAAGTCAACCACACCTTACAGCACTCTCAGTCCCAGAGTAGAGTTCAGAAATCAGATGGATCAACTGGTTTGGCACCCTGCAAAGACCGAGAATCCTCCAGAGGACAACCCGATTCACTGAACTGAATGATTTGCAGACATCAACATAGGCTGTGAGCAGTCCCTGCTGAAACTCACATCTGTGTTCGGTGAGGACCTGGAGAGCAAGGACACAGTCAATGGTTGAGATCTTTGGTGTAAAGCCTGACTGCTCTGTGTGCTGGTGCTCAAGCTGTTAGGGTTAGGGTTGTGAAACCTTTGAAAAATTATTTCTAGCAAAGACCATGGCCAGCACTGAGAGCAGCGCAACCCCTCAGTAGTTGTTGCAGTCCTAGCGATCACCCTTCCCTATCCAGAGAGGGACAACAAGGCCCCTATTCCAGTCAGTTGGGATGATGCCTGTGTTCTCCTCCACTCACGAGGCTCCCACACTGAGAGAATCTGGTGAGTTGGATCAGCGTTGGGAAATGAGCCACATGTCCATACAGTTGCAGCTGACGCTCACAGACTATGCAGGTAACAAATCTCATTTGAGTCTCTCTCAGCAACCGCTCGTTGGACACAAAGTCCGACCAGCCATAGCCAAGGATTCTCCGAAGATACCTGGTACCAAAGGAATTTAGTCTCCATCTCAGATCCTGGTCAGAGTCCAAGTCTCACATCCATAGAGCAAGACTGTAAGTACCAAAGACCTGAAGACTCAGACTTTCATCCTCCTGCACAGGTACTGGCAGTGCCACAACCCATGATCGAGTGATTGTATGACTCCCCAGGCCCAACCCATATGCCAGGGTTCTCCTTCTGGCCATCCCCCAGGCAGATGCCTGGCCTATCCCCATCTCCTTGAGATGCCGATCAACCTGCTGCAACCATGAGGTACCTGCACCTGCAACCACTAGGTACTTGCACCTGTCGGTACCTGCAAAATGATAGACCTGACTCGTCCTGTTCGCAAACTCCTCTTATCCCTGAGCTTGTCACCATCCAGCCAAGGCTGGGATGGTACCATTCTCCTGGATTTAAGCTGCAATTTCAGTCACTACAACAAGCCTGTGGTCGTTATTGAGGAACTGAGCACTCCGGTAGACCCTGCAGTTCTGAATCATCCTCCAGTGACCATTGACGGGCACATGGTCAATCTCCTTTGCCACACCACCACCATTGGAATACCAAGTCCAGCGATGAGCCTGTGGGTGCTGAAACCATGAACCAGCCACCCTAAATCCATGACTTTTTGCAAAGTCAAGGAACTCAGTGCTATTCTAGTTCACAGTTCCAGACCCACGGGGACCAACACATGTCTCATAACCAGCCCTATCAGTACCAGTCAATGCATTGAAATCCCCCAAGACGTGAACACTATCTCGTCTGGGGCACTGATCACCCACAGACTCGAGTGCAGCATCGAATGCGTCCTTCACGGTGAAATCACTCGCCTCAGTCAGAGCATATAGAGAGACCAGGAAAATGACACCCAAGGAGTGACAAATCCTTTGTCTCATAATACGCTCGTTGACCGGTGTTACCTCAATTATCGTTGGAGTCAGTTTATTGGGCACAGCTACAGCAACTCTTTGGGCATGGTAACCATCAGAATGACCAGACCAGTAGTAGGTGTATCCACCATCCGTGATGTCACAGCAATCCGGTCTCCAAACTTCAGAGAGTGCTGCAGTACTGATGTTCAAGGACTGGAGCTCAGGTGACAGCAGAGACAGGTGATCATCTTCTCTTCATAATCAGATATTCCAGTCACCCACCCGAACGGACAACCTCAGGTTAACTGAAGGAGACCGCCGTTTGGTGGAAAATATCTCAGCACCATCCCGACACACACGACCGCAATCCGACCCGGGAAGATTACCCTGCATTTTACGTTTCCTTTTTCCCGAAGGCTTTGCCCCAATCCCGTCATCCGGTGAGCTTCCCTTCGTAGGGCACAGGAGGTACTCCCACACATTGGCTTTTCAGTTTTCTTTGTTTTTTGTTGAATGAAGTGTTTGTTGGTGGCAGGAGTGCAAATCCTGCCACCAACCTCCTCGGAAAGGTTACCCACTGCAGGAGGTCATCCGCAGACACAGTTTCGCACCAGATATGGATGGTCGTTGGCTCACAAGGAGCTCCTTCACCCGTTGACGGGTTTTGTTTTTAATCCTGCTGGGTGGTCCATATCTATATACCCTCTTCACCAGGAAACCTGATGGGTGAGACTGCTAAGTCGCCGACAACCCGACGACGATTCAGGTTGGTACAGGTTTACATGGTACCTGTATCATGTCACAGATCCGCTCTGGCCCGACCTGACATTTGATTCTCGAGGGAATAATTCACTCGATGTAGAACACAAAATTGCTGATATTCAGAGAGACTCTTGTTAAAGGGATGATTTTTGTTCCCTTGAGTTTTTTTTTTCTCTAAGGTGGAATCTCACCACCATCTGATGTAGACTTTTTGATCTTTTCATCTTTGATATTTTTCAAGAGACTTTAAGGTTTGATTTTTTCATTCCATATTTGGTGGATGTGACCATCAATGCAGTGGTAAATACTCATCGTGAGAAAGTACTTAAAAAATTATTCCTATTTAAATTGGACACTGGTTATTGGTATTCCCATTTGGTTATTAGACGCAGTGAAGAGTTTCCTTTTGTTCATTCAATCATTTGGAAGTTGTGAACAGTTCGAACGGTAACGTCTGGTGTGAACACGGGAGGTGATGGTATGGACACGCCGTAGATTGGAAGGACGGTTCATTAAACATGCCGTCTCATCGGTTTTAATTACAAGGCACGGGACGTAGATAAATTGCCATCAGCCATTTCAGGAAGGTCATCAATTTTTCACCAGAGTTATTATCTAACCACTCTGAAAATTTCAAACATTGCCCGAACCCTCTCAGCTATGGTACCCACGATCAATTACATGGGAGGATTTGTAATTCCTTTCAATTTGCCGTAGGTCACCTAATGGGCCTAAACAGAAGGAAAAAGCCACGTGACCTGACTCATGAACCGATCCAAATACCCCGTGCTCCGTTTTGGCAATACCATAAGTACACTGTGCTCCAGTCCCGTTCTAAGGTTGCACAAATGGAGCTGAAATAAAGGTGTCATCGGTTGAACATGAATTGTCGGGCAAAATATCTTTGGCCGACAATTTAAAAATATATTATCTCTTTATCCTTTTGGATCCACGATAAATGTGCCAATAAAATAAACTGTAGAATTTTGGAGTTTATCACTGCTTGTGATGTCACTGGAGCTGGGTAAAGTCATCCACATGCTGGTGAATATGCTAGAGAGACACCTGTTGAGTAAATTTTCTTTTGGAAATACGTATATGAAAAAAATATATATTAGCAGAATACCAAAACAACCATAAGTTGGTAATTGTAATGCAGGCTTTTCGGAGCCTATTGGACTCCTCCTGCGATTAAGTTCCTTGTGATGGAACATTATTATTATTATTATTATTATTATTATTATTATTATTATTATTACCTGTGCCACCGAAGGTGGACAGAGGTTATGTTTTCACCCCTGTTTGTCTGTTTGTGAGCATGACAACTCAAAAAGTTATGAACTGATTCGGACGAAACTTGGTGGGAACAGCTTGGTTGTGAGACATAGAAGAATTGATTGGATTTTGTTGAAGATCCGGATCTGGATACAATTTTTTTTTTTTAATTGTTCAATGATTACTCCGCATTGAGAGGTGGGGCCAAAAACAATATTTAGCATGATACAATATTTCAAAACGTTGTGGATGATTAATGACAAAACTCGGTGGATGAGTTGGGTCGGTGACAAGAGCAAGCGGATTCGATTTCAGCTCAGGTCCTGATCGAGATCCGGACGATCAGTGGGATACAATATGTAAACTGTTCAGCCTGGCGCAGGTATGCGCTCCATCGAGGGCTGTTCGAGTTATTATTATTAGTCCAAAACGGGGGCTTATGGATTTGGTCTCGATTTTTACATGCGTGTGTGTGTCCACAACCATATCTCAGACATGTACAAACCAATTTTATTCGAACTTATCACAAAGACAACACATGATGGCTTACATATGCACGTCATTTTTATTCGCAATCAGATCCAAGATGGCCGATCGGTGGCCATTTTGTTACTCAAATGTGTCCCCAACCATTTCTCGGAGATGCATGGTCCGATTTTGTTCAAACTTGGCAAAAGCACGGTCGATGAGGGCAAACACTTGCACCTAAATTTATTTTGTGATCTGATCAAAGATGGCCGACTGATAGACTGGCAGCCATGTAAATAAATATGGGCTAGCCCTTTAACTCCATACAGCAAAATTCCAAAAACAATGGGGGCTATGACATTTTATATCTTTTTTTCCTTGTTATTATTATCTATATATTAATACTGAAGGACCAATTTTGTGCTCCTCCTAGCGGTCGCGTCACGTTTTTCTCGGTACTGTGACCTGAGAAGTTTTGACACGGTGTTTGTACGTCAAAGTAGACAAGTGCACAAATCAGGGGACTTCTTCACAAGGAGTAGTGTACACCAAAAATGTCGTGTACAAGGACGTTTTGTAGGCCTCATTAGGTAAGGCCATGGAGTACATCGACTGGGATCCGGCTCTTACAAGAGCCGCCACTGGTTGTCATATTGGGCTCATGGAACGGAATCCGTCTGTGACGGGGTTTCGGCTAGTTATTATTATTATTACTGTTATTTATTAGCTTACCTGGAACGTAGTTCTGGGGAGTTTAATGGGATGGCGTACCATACATTCGTCTGTCTATCTGTCCGTCCGCCCACAAACACTTACAACTTCTTCTCTGAAACTACACACACAATTTCAATGAAACTTCACCACAACCTTCATCAACGAGTATGTACCAAAGTTTGTTCACGGCATTGAAAAAGAATCGGGCCCGAAGGGGGTCTACATGGGGTTGCCCCCCAAAATAGGTATTTGCTTTCTTCTCAGAAACTACACATGCAATTCCGATGAAACTTGACTACAACCTTCATCACCCATGATGAACCAAAGTTTGTCCACACCATTAAAAAAATTGGGGTCTAAAACATGACATTAAAAACATCGGGGTCGACGAGAGGGTGCCCCCAAAAATTTATATTTCCTTTCTTCTCCGAAATTCCACATACAATTTCGATGAAACTTGACCACAACCTTCATCACCTGTGATGTACTAAAGTCTGTTCATGGCATTAAAAAAAAAATTGGGGTCGACAGTGAGGGGGAGGGGGTTGTCCCCCAATGTAAGTGTTTGCTTTCTTCTCAGAAACTACACATACAGTTTTGATGAAACTTAAACAAAGCCTTTATCACCCTTGATGTACCAAAGTTTGTTCACGGCATTTAAAAATAAATATAAAAATCCATCCGTATTTACTTTCTTCTCTGTTACATATTTTGTGGGTCATCCACGCCGACCAATGGTTCCTGGTTTTCTTATGCAGCCGCGACCAGGTGAGCGCCCAGGGGTATTGCTCCTATTTTTATTATTATTATCCCGCGTGTAAGTCAAAGTGGGGTGAAGCAATTGTTTCACCTTGTCTGCCTGTCTTTCTGACAGACGTCAGTCCATGATTGAGGAACAACTTAATTTCAATTTAATTATATATTTTGAACATTGTTGAACATGATTAAACACAAACCTGCATTTTAGCTAAACACTGCTCTGAATTTGACAAATTGTATTTGTCAAATCTCATCCTGAGTGTGCATTTACACAGAGGTGTAAGGTAATCGTTTGTCTGTCTGCTTGTCTGGCAGTGAAGGAAAATAGAAAATCATTCCAAACAGGAAACTTACTGTTTTTAGAGGCAGTATAAAGGACACAAACAACAAGGACAAATAACTAATGTAATGAGTTTGATGCGGTGGTGCAAGGCATTAAACTTTTGAAAAAATTTTTTTTTTCCTTCACCCTTTAAAATCTTTATTTTATTTCAATTTAATTATATACTTGAACCCTGTAGAAGACATATCTCCTGGCTGGCACTTTCAAAAGCCTCCAGTTTTGCAGTGCTTGGACAACATTTGCCTGGTGTTGTCTTAATGGTTAGGGTGATGGACTTGGGATTTTAGGATCCTGAGCAGTGTGACCACTCCTTGGCTTTTTTCACAAGATCTTGGCTATTCGTTGTTCACCTTGGCATCTTGGTTTTCTGTCAGTTTTCTGTTGGTTTTCTTGGCGTATAGGTTTTCTATTATCATCGCTTTTCTGAAACCATGTGAATTCTTGGCTTTTTTTCATTGGCTCACCTTGGCATTTATGAAAATGAGGAGTGGTCACACTGTTTTGGCTTATTGAGATGTGTTTTGGCTTATTGAGATTTGGTCCATTGAAGTGTTTTGTCCACTGAGATGTTCTGGTTTATTGAGGTTTGGTCCACTGAAATGTTCTAGCTTATTGAGGTTTGGTCTATTGAGATGTTTTGGCTTATTGAGGTTTTGTCCATTAGGATGTTTTTGTCCACTGAGATGTTTTGGATTATTGAGGTTTGGTCTATTGAGATGTTTTGGATTATTGAGGTTTGGTTCATTGAGATGTTTTGGCTTATTGATGTTTGGCCCATTGAGTTGTTTTGGATTATTGATGTTTGGCCCATTGAGTTGTTTTGGATTATTGAGGTTTGGTTCATTGGGTGTTTTGGATTATTGAGATTTGGTCCATTGAGTTGTCTTGGGTTATTGAGGTTTGGTCCATTGAGATGTTTTGGATTATTGAGGTTTGGTCCATTGACTTGTCTTGGGTTATTGAGGTTTGGTCCATTGAATTGTTTTGGCTTATTGAGATTTGGTCCATTGAGTTGTTTTTGATTATTGAGGTTTGGTCCATTGAAATGTTTTGGCTTATTGAGATTTGGTCCATTGAGTTGTTTTGGATTATTGAGGTTTCGTCCATTGAGTTGTTTTGGATTATTGAGGTTTGGTTCATTGAGATGTTTTGGATTATTGAGATTTGGGTCCATTGAGTTGTCTTGGGTTATTGAGGTTTGGTCCATTGAGATGTTATGGCTCAGTGTGACCACTCCTTGGCTTTTTTCACAAGATCTTGGTTATTCGTTGTTCACCTTGGCATCTTGGTTTTCTATGGGTTTTCTTGGCGAATAGGTTTTCTATTATCATCGCTTTTCCGAAACCTAGTGAATTATTGGCTTTTTTCATTGGCTCACCTTGGTATTTATGAAAATGAGGAGTGGTCACACTGATCCCTGAGTTCAAATCCCACTTAGCTATTGAATTAATACCAGGTGGGGTTGACTCTGCCTGTCATCCTGAGGTCGGCAAAATGAGTGCCAGCTTGCTGGTTTCCTGTGTCGGAGTGGCGACCCATCTTGACCCATCCCAGGGGTTGTGTTCATTAGCCAGGGAGACTGCTAAAGCAGCACCAATGCTCTGCACAGAGTATGGTCCCAATAGATGGATGGACAAAATATTTCACCATCTCGACCAATCAAATGTGGTGCTTGTGCTCTAAGCGTTGGGGGAATATCGAGATTCAGACAAAAATGGTGACTTATAGAAAATATAGATCAAGTCTGGAAACACAAAGCAAGCCTTTAAAAGACCCTTCGCATGTCCTTTTACGCGTGACTGTTTGGGGTAAGGTGTTCTATGAACTGTAGTTATTATTATGAAAATAAAGTAGGAACATATCAGAAAAGGAGAGGAATTTTTTTGATGTTGTTTTATAGAACTAATACGTGAGTAAACATGTTCGGAAAATTCAGTGTGTTTGTTATCGAGAATGGTCCAAATTTTTATTTGGACTTTTTAGGGAGCAAGCCCTCATGGTCTTGTCCCCAAATGTTTAGTCTCATTTTTAAAAAAAGAAAAAGGATTATGTAGGGGAAGTGTTGCAGCTGCAGTGGTTTGGTGGTTAACACTGTGCAGCCATTTGAGTCGATAGAGGGTATGCAGGCACTTGGTTTGATGGATATAAAGGGAACCACACTCTGGTAGGGAAAATGTGGATAACATGGGGGAAGGAATGGGGGTGGACAGGGTGGTGGTGGTGGAGGAGGGTGGTGTGGGTGATTGGGGGGGTTATCGCCTTCCATGCTTTATCTGTTTGTTTTGCCTTACTCACTGACAAATCAGATTTCTGAGTTGAGGGTGGGGTGAAAAGATACTCGAGATTCGGGAGTGAAGTAAGATTGCTTTATGTAGTGAAGAAAAGAAGATTGATATACAGTGGTGGAGGGGAGAGAGGGTGAAAGGTGTTGATAGGGGATGAGAGTAGAGAAAATGAGTTTATAATTGGTTTGAAAATGTGAATTTAAAAAGGAATAAAGGAGGTGAGTGAATGCAGCAGGGGGTACGCCGTGTTTTGAATCCTTGTGCATATTGGTCTGTGTTTTTGTCTGACCACACACAAAACCGAAGAACCACAAAAAGGGGAACGTCTTAATTATAAACACCATCTCAATAACCATTTTGCTGTGTTTGCGATGCTAATGGTGGTTGGGAGGGGGGGGGGCATGGAGGGGGTCTTTTCATGGAAGATGAT
The DNA here is from genome assembly GCF_056783735.1 of Eptatretus burgeri. Classification (NCBI taxonomy): domain Eukaryota; kingdom Metazoa; phylum Chordata; class Myxini; order Myxiniformes; family Myxinidae; genus Eptatretus; species Eptatretus burgeri. Next base: position 3,798,995 of record NC_140964.1, on the reverse strand, counting down.
AACGTGACATAATAATCTCTTTGATTTGTAAAGTGCAGATGATGCATTGTAGTTTCATGATGATTGTGAGGAATTGCATTTCACAGTCGCACTGAGATTTCATCAACTTTGTTCATCATTGAGTTTCCATTGATTTTATTTCTTGTTTCTGTTCTAAACAGCAAGATGTAAATGGCTTGAGATGGTTTTCTGTGTGAATGTCTGATTATTGAGCTGAAGAGCTTTGCATACGGTGAGAAGACCTGGTCGTACATCTTGTGAACTTTTTATTTGAAAACTTCAAAAGTCTCGCACATGTGATGATGCGACAGTCCAGGTGTGCATTTTCACTAAATGTGCCTCTTTAAGGGAGTTTATCAGGTGGTTTGTGTTTGTTCTTGTTTTTATTTTTTTTTTTTACTAAGTTGTGCAAATTATCTTCACTGTTCAGGTGGACTAAGGTCGCGGTGGTAGGAAGTACTGGGATTGGGCAAAGGAATATGGTGAGGAAGGAAATGTTCGGGCAGTCGTCGTTCACTCCGTGACGGCTCACAACAAAGATGGCTGAAACGGCAAGCTTTTTCATTGCTGTACTCGAGAACCATTTCACAAGGTATCAACGTGCAATTGAAGCACAGGTTACGGCCATTTTGTCCATCTTACCTGTGCCACACCCACTTCCCACCATTGCCATCTCGTGCAAGTTATAACACCAACTTCAAGAAGGTAATTTGGCCAAGGTACCAGAATACAATGTCCACGACTGCTATATGTATATATATATATATATATATATATATATATACACACACACACAATGGGATATTTGATGCCCATGTACAACCTAAAGGTAAACAGACATCCCTCAACCGAAGGATGGCATACTTCGATATGCAGCGCTCTCTGGTGGCACTGCGTCATAAGAGCAGTTTGGTAGTTAAACCCGACCAGGCCATGGACTCATGTCATGAGCTCGTAAGCTCGCCACCAAATGAGCTTGCAGACATGCTAACTCGGCCAGATTTTCTCATGAACATGGTTTGGAGCTTTGACTTCATCTTCCTCTCGGTAGATACTGGTAATATGACGTAACTCCAAGTAATGAGTCCAGAGATATGTTGAATGGCTTATATCTCACCTTTGAGGAAGTTCACCAATAGAGGGTTCCCAGATGATGGCACACACACAGAGCTCCAGCTGAGTCGACCATGTTGTTAGATAAGCTATCTCCTGTTCCTGTGTATCGAATGCTTGTTACTTCAAGCAAGTTTCCTCCTGTTTTGTCCTTCCCTTTGATAGTTTTTAAATTGATGATGTCACAATTCGATTGTTTAACGCTTGGCTTCAGACCTGCTGTGTATTTCCTCACACCTCTGGTTTCAATGTAAAATTTCAACCTGTAATGATAAAATCATCTCGACTTGATGCATGTCTGACTGCGTGCTTCAGTTTATGATCAATATCAAAAAAAAATGTTAATTGATCTTGCGTTTAATTGGGATGTGGCTCAAACAGTAGTAATGGAGAAGTTCTCTTTATTATATTCCAGCCACCATTTAGGTATTACATTTAATGTCCAGGTATCTCCTCAGCTAATGTTAATTACCTGGTGGGTGTTAAAAAGAGTAGGTTGATCTGGCCAAATTCCAACTCAAATCGGCACGAGTTGAATATCAGATCTGGTCAGCCATTTCCTGAAAGTGTTGAACTCGATTTTCCCCCACGATCGACACAATTCTCCGTAAATAATCCCACCACAAGAAGGTGGGATCATTTGCGGACACAATGAAGTAGTGATCGATCAAGTGCAATAGTTTTATCCTCAGTAAGAAAACAAACAATGGTTACAGTAAGTACAAAGAGATAAGTACAACTACAAACTAGAAAGGACCTCGGTGGAGCACATACCTCTGCCAGGCTGAACAGTTTACCTTTTGTATCCCACCGATAGGCCGCATCTGGATCCGGACTTGAACCAAAATCTAATCGGCTTGTTCTTGTCACATACCCAACTCGTCCACCGAGTTTTGTCATAATCCGTCTGCAACGTTTTGCGATATCATGCTACATATGGTTTTTGGCCCCACCTCTCAATTGTGAAGAATCACTTAAAAAATTTATTGGATCCGAATCTTCATCAAGATTTAATCGATTTGTCCTCTTCACAGATTCAACCTGTCCACCAAGTTTCATCTGAATCCGTCCACCTTTAGTGGCAGAGGTAAATACACTTAAGGCGTTATAGTAGGGACATTAGATCATCCAATTATTGACAAGTGATCTAAGGTGCTGCACTGCCGAGATCTGATCGTGGGTTGCACAGTCTGACAGGAGTCTGTTGAGTAAGGTGCCAGATCACCTGCTGATCATGTGCAATACCCCTCAGATTGGAAAATATGCCCAGATCGTCGCAGTTTCTGCATTCGCAACACTTGGTTGTGATTTGAGCTTGGCACACTTGTGGAGATCCTCATTGGTGAGCCACGTCATCCAGTGTGTCTCGAGGGTCGCTCTGAGCAAATGTGAGTGTGTGGCGTCAATCACCCGCTGAACGATCCCGGGTAAATGTCCAGGTGACTTTATTGTGCAGCAGTACTGTTTCTACGATGGTGCAAAATATCTTTCTTTCTGAACATGTTAGGTAGAGTGGCGGAGTTTAGCACTGGATTCAGATCCTTTAAGGCTGACCAGGCCAGAGCTCGACATCGACAGAAGTCATCATGCGGTTTAGGAATGGAGCCGCCCCAGTGTACAAACTGCGTGCAGCGTGGCAGCAAGCTCAGGACTCTGGCTTCATTGCTGCAGGTGATTTATGTGTCCAGATCAAGTGGGATAGTCAATACCTTGGTCTTGGTGGTGTTGATCTATAGCCTGACTCTGGCTGCTGCTTGTACCAAGTTGGTGAACATAAATTGCACGCTGATGACTGAGGACGATAGTCGGGCGAAGTCATCCACATTTAGAAGAACTGACAATCTCTTCTCCGGATGGTGCCGACTAATTCTTCCAAACAGTTCAAAACAATCCTCATGAGTTGGGATGGCAGTGTGAAGCACCAAATCCAGGAGAAGGATGAAGAGGACAGGAACAAAAGTATCCCCCTGAAGTACCCCGGAGGTAATATCAAACATCTCTGAAAGCCAATCTGATGTGATGACAATGGCCTTGGTGTTGTTATTCTACAAAGGAGCAATGCTGTTGATGAGATCTTGAGGATCATTATATAAGCTTAAGTGCTTTGGAAGGCATGCTCTTGACACACTCTTGAAGGCTTACTTGAAATTAACAAAAATCATCACCAGGTCTGTCTGATGGATGAGTGCTTCTTCAGCAAATCTGCACAGTACCAAAATTCTCTCCAGGATCAGGAGGTATTCTGCTCACATCACATGTGTGGGTCTAGAGCTGGCTGTACAAATTTCAGGAACATTATATTGTATAGTTTCACTGCATGTGACATGAGTGATATGCTGCAATGTTCTTCCATCTTTACCACACCTGGTTTATTTGGGATTCCCATGATCTGTGCCGTTCTCCGCTCATCAAGAGGATCCGTTCCCTTCAAAATATTGCTCATGATTTGAACTGTTCTTCCAGCAACTGAAGGAATTCATTTGACTTCAACTGGAACCACGACCACATCAATTGCTCTCGTTGGTTGTTATCTCCCTTTGCAGGTGTCAGGAAGTGGGAGGAAGTTCTCCCAGAACTCAAAATCTCCACCTCCTTTTTTTGGTAAAGGATCATGATTCATGAACCAAACTGTGAAACTTCATTCTCATAGCCTCGTTCCAAGGGCTCTTTTAAGAATCTTCACTGAAACTCTCACAGCCTCCACTTGTGGCTCATTTGTAGTGATATTCCCCAAAATGATTTTAAGTACTCAGTAAGGGTTTTCTTGATCATTCCTGTAACTCTGACAATCACTGATAAAATTCCAGCTTTCTTCAATTTCCAAATCCTCTTGATCTCATGTTTCAGATCCTGGTATTTGGTCATTTTCCTGATTTCTGTGGCATTTGTCTGAAGTCATCTATCTTTCTATATATTACTAAAACTCTCATCTTGTATGTATGTATGTATGTATGTATGTATGTATGTTCCAGAAATACAGCCAAAACGGTGCACGATAGCACAAAAGTTTTACGGCCACCTTACTCACCATTCTCCTGCGGTGTGAAATATCAAGTTTCGTTCAAATTGGGCAACGCAAAAATTATTTAAAAAATTAATTCCCGATTCAATCAAGTACTCTTTGGGGGAATTTGATCACTGCAAACAACCTCAGCAGTATAGTTTGCTGGAGCTATCTTCTTTTTTTTTTTCCTTGAAATGAATTTTTTTCATCAACCGCTGTCACAACGGGAACCCAACGGGTTCACGTGTCGGCTAGTTGGGAACTAAAACCTCAATCAACAATGCCGACTTTTCCTTTTTGTGTTTGAGCACTATGTCAGGACACAACACAATTTGTTTGCAATGTCCACAGTTGACGGGATCATCTTGTCACGTGTGAGCATTATATGTTAATTTTCAAGGATCAGATTTGGTTTGTGTTTCCATGATTGTTCTGGGACAGGGATGTTGAAATGTTTACAGATGTGCCAGTGGATTACTCAACAAACATTGTCACCTCATTCTGTGCACAGCTGTTCCGACATGAGTTTTTTACATCCCGAGAGGAGGCGACTGGTACTTTCTGTTTCTACCCCCACAAAACCTGCATTTATCTGATTGTCTCAATTCTGCCTTTTTCGTAAAGGCATTAGTGTAGTGTCCTTGATGTTGGGCATTGATGATGACTCGTTCTTCATCCCAACTAATTTGACCTCTTCTTAGCCATTCCAAAGAGCCTTCCTTGTTGATTCCAATCCTGTTTAACATCTTCCTGTCTGTCCAATCTGGGATTTCGTGAACGGTCTTAAACATCCCCTCGAGTGTTATTGGCTCTGTGTTGAAGTCATCAGGAGATGGAAGTCTAACATCTTCAAGGAGTGTGAAGTGTAACTCAGGAGGCAGTGGTGTATTGACAATTCTGCAGAAAGTCTTTTATGTCATTCATCCACCTCACTGTTGTCTCCAGCGAGGTTCGGTACATTTTGATTCCTTTGGCCAGTGAGACCATTGACGGTGTTCTACATGGCTTGTCCTTTGGCTTCACGCGAGGCTTGATGAGACCGAACTGATCACCTCATTAACAGCCGCTTCCTGTCTCTCCATGTACACTGTAGCAAGGCTCAGTGTGGCTGCATCTGCTTCTTCGTTTCTCTCCAATTGACATAGGTTCTCACATCGTGTCTGACTTCATGTGACTTCCTCGTCCCAAATCACTGTAGCATTCTTGACTTTCTTTATGCGCAGGATAGTTCCTCAGCAGCTGCTTGAATGACTGATGTTATGTCCTGGTATGTTGGACCCAGACCTTCTCCTGGGTTAACCAGATTCTGCAGCATTGCGTTAAATGCGTTTGAAAATTGGTATCAATTGTCCCATTTCTGCAGCCATCAAAAGTATGGCCTAGGTTTTACTTTTGGTTGTTTGAACAACAGGTCTTTGTTTCACAGTTCAATGTTGTAGTTTATGATCAACCTTGAAGAACAAAACTGTCACTGTGTGAAAGTTTGAAATGTAATTACGTTCCCAACGTCTGATAAAGTTGTGGTCTAAGAGGAGTGAGCCTTGTGGTGGTGTTCCTGTTGGTTTGATTTTGATTTTGTCTCCACCTCTTGCATCTAATAAAGGTTACAACGTGTAATTCTGATTTCCTAAAGGTGATGTTAACAGAGACAACATCATGTTGTTGTACAAAATCATAAAGAGTATCTGTGTTTGCATTATCACATACACATGGATGGATGAATGGTGCTCGTGTGGATTTCCTGAGAACAAAGGTGTTGTCCAAGTCAAAGAACACCTTGCTGATGACTCTACCCTCCACCGTACCATGTCTCATCTCTCAGACCGGCAAGCAGCATCCTCTTCACTCACTGCAGATCTGGGTAAAATCTCAAACTGGCCCAACACGTGGAACATGTCTTTCAATCTGGACAAATTTTGCACTCTCACTATGTCTCTCTGAAAGGATCGTCTGGATCCTTTACTCCCCCCCCCCCTTCAACAGCCTCCCCCTATATAATTTCTCAGCAATCCTCTTGAAGATGTCCTTTAATTCAAGCTTCTGGGTCTCACTACCTCCCATGCTCTTTCCTGGGAAAGCCACATCTCCAAGCTGGCCTCCAAATCCAGTCACCGACTGGGGCATCTTCCGTCATGTAAAGTCCTTCCTTGGCACACCAGAGCTTCCAACCATATAGAAAACTTTCATCTGCAGCCTAATGGAGTTCTGTTTTCTCCTTTGGGGCTGCTCAAGCTTCACGCCTTTCTCGGCTTCATGCTGTGGAAGCCAAGGCATTTAGGATCATTGGTATTTCCCGTGATGAAGCTGAGTCTTTGGGTCTCTCTCTCTCTCACCTCAGACAGGTCAGTGGTCTTTCTGTCTTCGACCGCCTCCTCTCTGGCATCGCCCCCTCTGCTCTGTCAGCGATCTGTCCCCCTCCCCCCTCCATATTTACACAACAACCCCCTTCTGGTGAAACTATCAAAGCCAAGAATCACTGCTCACCTTCACTCTTTCATTCCTCTTTTTTTTTCCCCCACCTCTGGAACAAACTCCCACACTCTCTTCAATCCCACTCTTCCCTCATGGTCTTCAAAACAGTTGGTCAACACCATCTCACCATCAAAGGGCGGAGGAGCTCCTTGTGAGCCAACGGCCATCCATATCTAGTGCCCAACTGTGTCTGCGGACGTCCTCCTGCAGTTGGGTTACTTCTTATTAGGAGGTTGGTGGCAGGATTTGCACTCCAGCCACCGTAAAACGCTTCATTCCGCAAAACGCAAAAACGCAAAAAAATCTGAAAACCCACTCCGTGGGAGTACCTCCTGTGCAGCTTCCCTTCGCAGGGCAGCTCACCGGATGACAGGATTGGGGCAAAGCCTTCGGGACCCCCAATCTTTGATAGGAGGGAAACCACGGGGTAACATCCCTGGGTCAGATTGCGGGAGAGTGTGTCGGAGTGGTGCTGAGGTGTCGTCCACCAGACGGCGGTCTCCTTGGGTTAACCTGAGGCGGTCCCTTCGGGTGGGTGCCTGGAATGTCCTATCCCTAAGAGAGGATGATCACCTGTCTCTGTTATCATCTGAGCTCAAGCGTTTGGACATCGGGATTGCAGCTCTCTCTGAGGTTCGGAGACCGGATTGCGGCGAGATAATGGTGGGTGGTTACACCTACTATTGGTCTGGTCGCTCTGATGGTTACCATACCCAAGGAGTTGCTGTCGCTGTGTCCAATAAGCTGACCCCAATGATAATTGAGGTAACACCGGTCAACGAGCGTATTATGAGATTAAGGATTCGCCACTCCTTAGGTGTCATTTCCCTGGTCTCTATTTATGCTCCGACTGAGGCGAGTGATCTCACCGTGAAGGACACATTCTACGCCACACTCGAGTCTGTGGTTGATCAGTGCCCCAGACGAGATACACTTCTAGTCTTGGGGGATTTCAATGCATCGACTGGAACTGATAGGGATGGTTATGAGGTGTGTGTTGGTCCCCATGGGTCAGGAACTATGAACCAGAATAGCATCAAGTTCCGTGACTTTGCAAGAAGTCATGGACTTAGGGTGGCTGGTTCATGGTTTCAGCGCCCGCAAGCTCATCGCTGGACTTGGTATTCCAACACTGGCGGTGTGGCAAAAGAGATTGACCATGTCCTCATTGACGGTCGTTGGAGGATGATCCAGAACTGCAGGGTCTACCGGAGTGCTCAGTTCCTCAATACTGACCACAGGCTTGTTGTAGCAACTCTAAAGCTGCACCTTAAATCCTGGAGAATGGTACCATCCCAGCCGAGGCTGGATGTTGCCAAGCTCAGGGATGAGAGAGTAGCTGAGGAGTTTGCGAACAGGCTGAGTGGACACTTGAGGGGTCTAGGTGCTTTGGGGGGTCCTGAAGAGTTGTGGAGCACCTTCAAGACCACCGTCCTTGATGTTGCCGGTGGATGCCTTGGAGTTCACCGCAGGGCAAAGAAGAATTTTGTCTCTCAAGGGACACTGGATACCATTGACCAGAGTCGCAGGGCCAGGCTGAATGGCAGAGCTGAGCTGTACAGGGAGCTGAGGCGTAAAGCTGTACGTGCACTGAGGGTGGACAAGGAGGCCTATGTGCGAGGAATCTGTGAGGGGGTAGAGCATCACCTGTGGACAGATGATTCTCGTCCCGCTTACAGGGGAATTCGCGCATTACGTTCATCCAAGCCCATCCCTCGGAGCACTGCAGTTCGAGCAGAGAGTGGTAGGCTCTTGACAGAGGAGTCTGAAGTGAAGGCCCGCTGGGCCGGTTACTTTGAGCGGTTGTACCAGGCTGATCCCCCAGCTGTCGAGTTGGACGTCAAGGGTGTTACAATCCCTGTTGCTGACCCTCGAATCAACTGTGGTCCACCATCGCTTGTGGAAACACGGGCTGCGGTGAACCAGTTGAAACGGGGCAAAGCTCCAGGGATCTGTGGCATCCATGCTGAACTTCTCAAGGCTGGTGGAAATGCTGCACTCGTGTCGTTGCATGCAGTTTTGTGCTCTGCCTGGAACACAGGCATCATCCCAACTGACTGGAAGAGGGGCCTTGTTGTCCCTCTCTGGAAAGGGAAGGGTGATCGCCAAGACTGCAACAACTACCGAGGGGTGACGCTGCTCTCAGTGCCGGGCAAGGTCTTTGCTCGGATAATTCTTGATAGGGTTCGCCACCATCTGCTTGAGCACCAGCGTCCAGAGCAGTCAGGCTTTACACCAAAGAGGTCAACGATTGACCGTATCCTTGCACTTCGTGTCCTCACCGAACGCAGACGAGAGTTTCGGCAGGGGCTGCTTGCAGCCTATGTTGATCTCTGTAAAGCGTTCGATTCAGTGAATCGGATGTCCTCTGGAGGATTCTTGGTCTTCGTGGGGTGCCACCGAAACTGATCGATCTGATGTCTGAACTCTACTCTGGTACTGAGAGTGCTGTGAAGTGTGGTGGTACCATCTCTGACTTATTTCCAGTTGTTACTGGAGTTCGTCAGGGATGTGTACTTGCCCCCACACTTTTCAGCACTTGTATGGACTGGATTTTTGGGAGGATGTCGGAGAGATCAAGTTGCGGTGCATCGTTTGGCAATGTCAAGATCTCGGACCTTGATTTTGCAGATGATGCAGTCATCTTTGCGGAGACTTTAGACATCCTCTTGGGGGCCCTCGAGGTGCTGAATGAGGAGTCGGAGCCGTTGGGATTACGGATTTCTTGGGTCAAAACTAACATCCAGGCTTTCGGTGACATCTTGGATGCTGCTGTCCTGTCTGTGTCTGTTTGTGGTGAGGATGTTGAGGTCGTGGATAGATTCACTTACCTTGGCAGTGATATTCATGTTTCCACAGGTTGTGAGCCGGAGGTCAATAGACGTCTGGGTCGGGCCTGGGGAGTCATGGATTCACTGGATCATGGGGTGTGGCGCTGCCGGTACCTGTGCGGGAGGACGAAAGTCCGAGTCTTCAGGTCCTTGGTACTTCCAGTCTTGCTCTATGGGTGCGAGACTTGGACTTTGACCAAGGATCTGAGACGGAGACTTAATTCCTTTGGTACCAGGTCTCTTCGGAGAATCCTTGGCTATCGCTGGTCGGATTTTGTGTCCAACGACCGGTTGCTGAGAGAGACTCGGATGAGATTTGTTACCTGCATAGTCCGTGAGCGTCAGCTGCGGCTGTATGGACATGTGGCTCGTTTTCCTGACGCTGATCCTGCTCACCAGATTCTCTCAGCGAGGGAGTCTCATGAGTGGAGGAGGCCAGTGGGCTGACCACGTGCCTCGTGGTTGCAGCAGGTTGACCATCATCTCAAGGAGATGGGGATGGGCCTGGCATCTGCCTGGGGGATGGCCAGACGGAGGCCCCTGGAGTACCGGCGGAAAGTGGACGCAGCGACGCGCTGTTCTGGCACATGCTCCCATACCTGACCTGATCTCACCAACAGCCCCCATCCAAAACCATGATCTTTTTTTACCCCCGTTAATCTACCCCAAACCCGCCTCCTTCAAATTCCCCGGTTTTCTTCCTGAAAGTCCCTGTAGTGTCCGTCTTGTTTACCCCGTGTACCCCACCCCATCCCTCTCCCTTCCATAGATCTAATATCTCTGTTCCCCACTGTTTTGTGCTTCCCTCTTCCACCCGTCTTATCTCCTGCTCCCTTTGTTATATGTTCTGTGTGTTAGCTCTAAAACGAGCCTCGACTCATTATTTCCAGTTATTACTGGAGTTTGTCAGGGGTATGTACTGGCCCCCACAGTTTTCAGTGCTTGTATGGACTGGATTCTGGGGAGGATGTCAGAGAGATCAAGCTGCGGTGCATCATTTGGGAATGTCAAGATCTCTGACTTTGATTTCGCAGATGATGCAGTCATCTTTGCGGAGACTGGATATCCTTTTGGAGGCCCTTGAGTTGCTGATTGAGGAGTTGGAGCTGCTGGGATTATGGGTTTCCTGGGTCAAAACTGAGATCCAGGCTTTCAATGACATCTTGGATGCTGCTATCTTGTCTGTGTCTGTTTGTGGTGAGGATCTTGAGGTCATTGAGAGATTCACTTACCTTGGCAGTGATATTCATGTCTCTGCTGGTTGTGAGCCAGAGGACAGTAGACGTCTGGGTCGTGCCTGGGGAGTCATGGATTGACTGGATCATGGAGTGTGCCACTGTCGGCACCTGTCCAGGAGGATGAAAGTCCAAGTCTTCAGGTCCCTGGTGCTTCCAGTCTTGCTCTACAGATCAGATGTGAGACTTGGACTCTGACAAGGGATCTGAGACGGTGACTTGATTCCTTTGGTATCAGGTCTCTTCGGAGAATCCTTGGCTATCGCTGGCCGGACTTTGTATCCAACGAGCGATTGCTGAGAGTGACTCAAATGAGATTTGTTACCTGCATAGTCCGTGAGCATCAGCTGCGGCTGTATGGACATGTGGCTCGTTTTCCTGATGCTGACCCTCCTCACCAGATTCTCTCAGTGAGTGAGCCTCATGAGTGGAGGAGTCCAATATGCCAACCATGTGCCTCATGGTTGCAACAGGTTGATCAGCATCTCAAGGAGATGAGGCTGAGCCAGGCATCTGCCTGGGGGGGATGGCCAGAGGCCCCTGGAGTTCTGGCAGAAAGTGGACGCAGCGATGCACTGCTTTGGCGCATGCTCCCATACCTGACCTGACCAAGGCATCCCGCTTTGATGTAACCCTGCTGTGATCAGACACCTCACCCATTATGTCCTCTTTATTCAATTTAATTCAGAATGAGATTTATAAAATTAAATTCAAATCAAATGGAACACTAAATAAAATCGGTACTACATTGGAGTCATGAAAAGGAACCCAAACAAAAAAACAAATATGAAGTCATCATGAGGAACCTGGATATTACTTGGTTTCAACTGCTACTCCTCTACCCTCAAACCTATCCAGGGCACGGCCAAATGAATGTTATTCAAAAAATATTTTTTTGAAAATAATGCAGATTCGAAATATTAAATAATTCTGGTTGACAGACCATGTGTCCGATCAGGTTGAAATTTAAAATATATAGTCTCCATCACGACTAGATCATCATTTTGAAGTTTCACATTAATTGATGCAATGGTTCAAGAGAGAGAATTTAAAAACTATTTTCCTTAAATCCAATTTGGCTGCCAAACCATATGACCAATCAATTATTTATGAACACTCTGGTATCCCCAAGACTTGGGGAACATATGTGTGAAGTTTCCCCTCGATCTCTCCAAGCTCTTAGGTGATCTCTTCTGGAGGAGAGGATTTTTAAAGGCTTTCGGGTAAATCCATTATGGCTGCCAAATGATGTGACATATGACATCATAGGTGTGGAACTTTTGATTGAATAGGTGTGTTCCTTGTGGATTGGCTGTCATATCTGCAAAGTTTCTCCTCGATCTGTTCAGCTGTTTCGGAGATTTTTGAAGGTTTTTTTTTCCTCTTTTTTTTTTTATTTGGCTGCTGAACCACAAGTCCGATGACGTCATTTATTCATTTTTTTTTTCTGTTGACCAATTTATCCCAAGATGACCCTCAAAATTTTTCATGCTATTCAGATGTCGTGTTCTACATGTGCAATTATGATGTAAATAAGGCACCTATGACATCATAAAAAAATCACACTTATTCCCCATCCCCATGGGGAGTACTTGACAAGTGCCAAGTTTCAAATTTTTTTCCATGCAGCGGTTTTGGAGATAGAGGTCCAATATTACTACATTTTTTTCAAACATGGCTGCCACAACATGTAACCTATGACATCATAATTATCATTATAACATGCTGCATGAGTTGTTGCACCTATGGTGAAAATTTTGTGTCAATCTGCCAAGAGGTTTCAGAGAGAAGGGAATAAAAATTTTAAAATGCAGACACGTACGTATGTACATTCTACGTACGCATGTACGGGACCAATTGCTTAATCCTGCTTTTCGCTTTGTGAGCATGGGCTGAAAAGGAAGTCTGTCATTGAGATTACAACTTTGATGAGCAGGTCCTTTGTATTTACATGTAATATGACAATGATCTCTCACCTTGACATCGGTGATTTCATCTTGAACAATATGACAAATGGTAGAGTTCTTATGGAGGTCTACGGGGGTGTTGCCCCCCAAAATAGGAATTTCTTCTCTTCTCCGAAACTACACACACGATTTTTATAAAACTTGACCACAACCTTCATCACCAGTGATGTACCAAAGTTTATCGACCGCATCAAAATTTGCGCTCATTAAGTGGGTCTACGGGGAGGGGTTTTTGACCTCCCCCCCCCCAAAAATAGATATTTGCTGTCTCCTCTGAAACTATACATACAATTTTGATGAAACATAACCACAACATTCATCATCTATGATGGACCAAAGTGTATTCACCATATCAAAATCTGCACTCATTAAAGGGGTCTATGGAGAGGTTCTTTGACCCCCCCCCAAATAGATATTTGCTGTCTCCTCCGAAACTATACATACAAATTTGATGATACTTGACCACACACAACCTTCATCACCCATGATGGACCAAAGTGTATTAACCACATCAAAATCTGCACTCATTAAGGAGGTCTACAGGGAGTGGGGTTGGGAGTTTACCCCCTAAAATAGGTATTTACTCTCTTCTTCAAAACTATAAACACGATTTTGATGAAACTTGACCACAACTTTCATCACCCGTGATGTACCAAAATTTGTTCACAGCATTAAAAAAAAAAAAAATCTGGTCTCAGGGGGTCTGCGAACGGTTTGAGCGACTGTTGCTCCAAATCCTGGTGAGCTTCAGGATGCACGGTCCTATTTTTATTTGACTTATAAATGTTTCATCAATGTTTTCAATCAAGTATCCTTCTTCATTCTTCTTGTTTTTGAGTGTTTATAAGTGTTTGCTGTCATATTTGTAGTCCTTTTACAAACATTTCAATAAGTTGTATTCACCATATTTATAGGGTAAAACAGATGATTTTTCTAGGACATATTTTCTGGTGTATTTTGCTTATAAAAAAGATACATCTTCGAGAGTTTATTTTCATAGCTTATTTTATAGTTTATTCAAAGTTTTTTTCATATATATATATATATATATATATATATATATATATATATATATATATATATATATATATATATATATATATATATATATATATACAGTAAACTTGGCGTGAGTCGGCAGCGTGTAACTCGTCACTTCGCCTAAGTCGGCAGCGTCAAAAAGTCCTGAATTTATCTAATGTTAAATCGACTTACAGACTTTGAATAAAGTCTGTAAGTCGTCATCTCGAAGTCGTCACTTTGTCCAAGTCGTCAGATGTTGTCCGTTACCGCGTAATGGAAACTCAAGTAAATTACCACGCCTAACTCGTCACACGGAACTGCTGCCTCGTGAGAATCCCGATTTCATGGAATCGTGATGCACGGGCTATTTATAACTGCGCTTCGTTCAGCTCAGTCATCGCGCCGTCGCACATGCATCTGAAGAGGTAGACAGGCTGCGCAATGCAGTCTCTGGCGAAGGAGTAAAGGATCGATCGAGCTTAGTGTTGAAGTCCGATCATGGTTTTATATTGGCTTGTTTTGTACATCACCACACTCACTTTCACATCGGTATTGAGTGGTCGTCATCACGATAACTGTGTGTCATGTAAATTGTTGATGGTATATGAGTTTTCATTCCATATGAAAACTCATTCTACATTCATTCCAATGAATGAATTCTAACAGCTATTCATTCCACATTTGTCAATGATCATATACCATCACCGATGATATACGAGTTGTCTTACAGTTGTTCATTATTTTTACTTATGATAAAGTGATTCATGAATTCCATCTTTGCTTGATCACTTTCCAACTAACCAATGAACCCCCACCTATGCCCCGAGGATTGTGTTTCCCTTTTGGTACAATAGCCGGCTTAGAGATTGTTGCGCCCTCTCACACGTACGTGTCCAGGCCACGCGCAACTTCATCCTTCACCCCATCGTCATCATGAATGTTCGCATACGCGCAAGTCGTCACATGTCTAAGTCGTCACTTTTTTCTCGGTCCCGATGGTGACGACTTACGCCTAGTCTACTGTGTATGTATGTATGTATATATACATATATATATATACATATATATATATATATATATATATATATATATATATATATATATATATATATATATATATATATATATATATAGGTCAATATGTGGTAACGGCGAGTTTTCATAAAAGCCAATGCTGCTTTACAAACCATGAATTTTTCGGTAATTTGGGGTTGCATTAGCAAAATTAGGTGTTAGTTGTTGTGCCTGCCTCAAGGAACACATTTAATGAATAAACTTTTTTGATTTTTTTACACTTTTCTCACGAAGTGGTTTGTGGCAATGTCATCTACGTCACAACAGAGAAGTAGGTCTTCTCGGGTTCCGATATGCAAATTAATTATCTACTTTGAGATTAAATCACAGGCAAATGATTACATATGTTTCATTAAAGGAAATGCAAAGTAAAAATTGATCCTATCAATTTAAGATTGGTTTCTACAGCCACACTGAATAGACACCACTGCTATTGGCCTGATAGCACATTAAAATGAAAGCTTTCAATCATGACTGTGATATAAGAAAGGACCATCAGAGATTGACCTTCACCGAGTTAAAAGCGTATGACTTGTTGTTTCGTCTGACTTCACCTTGTTCGATATAAACCACTAGTAATTATTATATTGATTGAAATATCGGCTGTGACGTAGATGACATGCCGTGACGGAGGTGACGGGTTGTGACGTAGATGACGATTATTATGCAATCATATAGACAAACAAAGATCAGCGAGCCATTTGTATATATATATATATATATATATATATTTTTTTTATTACCACGTGTACTAGTGACAGAAAACATCATCAAGAGCTGTTTAATGAAACATTTTCAGAGGTCTAATTGATCGCATATAGCTTCCCAGTAGAGCCTCTCTATCTGCACATGGTGACTTCCCACACTGCTTGGCTCGGGGATGAGTGTCACTATGTTGTCATACTCGTACCAGATCCGATCCTCCCTCATTGGCCAGAAAAACCGGTTATTCCCTATTTTAGACATCGAACTTACTTCCACTGCATCATCGTCAAAATCAACGATTTTACCAGGATACGGGGCCCCCATCGTAGGACACAACACACCATTTTCCAAGGAGGTTGTAGTGTGGTGTTACCGACTGGAGAACACCTGTCTTGTCTGGACTGTCGACTGTCTGTGTCTCAGTGAACACCTTTCTGGACATACACAGGGTCTTCTGGTTTTTTTCGTCAGCCTCTCCTTATTTGTCGCTGTTCTCTTAGAGTACGATCTGCCACAGGGACATAGTGATTCCTCTGCACAAAAGCTTCATTTGATGCCCCATCAATCTTCTTCCTTTCCCTGTATCGCTTAGCCCTTTCTGTGGTGGAGAGCGCTATGCCTGAAAATGAACGGCACATATATAATAGTCAAAAAGGAAAATGAATTTACTTTGATCAAATCAATACATACGATAAATACCTTTAATCTTGTGTTTCTAAAATTGTATTAATATATTTACTATTTATAGAGGTATGTTCGTACGGCTGCTACAGATTTCCAGGAATATTTAATATCACATTTTCCAAGTGTAAAGAGCGACTTCATCATACAAAACTCATCTACATAACCAACACGTCATCTCCGTCACGGAAATGTCATCTCCGTCACGCAAATATGTGACGTAGATGACCATGACGTAGATGACGAGCTAAGTGTGTCAAAGGCTAATTTAGGCGTATACACTATTTTGAACCACCGTATAGCAGTTCCAGTGCATGTATGACAGCTAAATATACCGTTTACATATTGAAATTACGGAACCAAAGTTATTTTGTTCAATACTTGAGGCGTTCGTAGATGACAAAAAAAGTGTACAAAACCTGAACTGAAGAAGAACGCAGCAAATTGATGAAAGCCCACTCTGACCTTTTGCCTGCGCAGCCTCCTGTAAACAAAAATGGCGCTGCCTCAAACTCTTAGGTACCACGTGGTGACACACGTGGCTTCCCTTGATTTCCATTTGGCGGGCTGGAGCGGCATGACGTAGATGACCGGAAAACGGTGGACAGCAATTTTTAAGACAGAAATTTGAATTAAAATTAATTTTTTTAATATAAACATTGTTGTTGTGCCAGAACCGTTAAGTGTTAACCATATGTAGACACCAGGAAACATTTTGATGCGCTGTGCAGACCATTTCTGCGTCATATGTACAGATAAATTTTTATAGTAAGCGTCTGGGACATGCCATTTTGACCCACACAGGTGACTTAAGTTGTGTGAGAAATAATTATTATGATATCTGTGTGGCAGTCTGCTGCTGTTTCAATGTTAAAATTGTATTTTATTGTTCTCGAGTCAAAAATAAATTTGTCAGAACTATTTTACTCCGACAAATTGGCACTATAAACATGTGGACAAGAAAACACGACGTTACCGAATAATCACCCAAATACTGCACGCAAATGTTAATGTTATCCCTTATATAGAGGTTCTTGAATTTTTACCGCTACTCCATGTGATAATCTTACAACTTGCCCAATGATAGAGTAGGATTAAACATTCAATCAAAAGCTCATGAAGCTTTGCATTGGTTTTGGGTTAGCTAATAGCTACGAACTCCAGTTGACTCCATTAGAGTGGCTGGCTTAGGATCGTAGGGTCCTGAGTTCAAGCCCCGTCGGCTGCTGAATTAACACCAGGTGGGCTTGCCTCAGCCTGTCATCCTTCTGAGGTTGGTGAAATGAGCACCAGTGCACTGGTAATAGGGGCACTGCATCAGCAGCATAGCCACATCCCAAACCAATGATGCAGCCAGCAGCCTCAAGGCTGCACGTGTGTGTGTGTGTGTGTGTGTGTGTGTGTGTGTGTGTGTGTGTGTGTGTGTGTGTGTGTGTGTGTGTGTGTGTGTGTGTGTAAAAGCTCATAAACGATGTATATTTTGTGATTATATTCTGATTACCCACCCTAAAAAATAAATGAAACATAATTTTTTTCAAAATTACACCAAATATGAATTTCTATACAAGATTGATAAGAGAAATGAATATGAAGTATGAGGGTGATCATACACCTTTCTTTACAATAAAAGCAATTGATAAAATTAGGATGATGTTCCACAGATTTATGAAGGATATTATTCACGACTGTAATTTTAGAGAAAATATCAACACAAGATATTATATAAATAAAATAATGGGATATTTCAAAATCAAACCTGAATTTTGAATAAACTATAGAGTTTCAAATAGAACTTGTGAAAAATTAGATGATTTATTTTCTAAATATATAAATGAATGATTTTTAACCTGTCTGGGAGAGCAAGATCAAATTTAACAACAATAAAAATACACCAAATTCATGAAGATGTCTCATAGTTGGTGAAAGCAGATGTGGAAAAACTCATTTAGTTTTATAGATGCTCTTTACTCCAACCTTTTTGGATCATAAGAAGTTAATAATTTTCACAAAGCCATGTTTTCAACCTGAATATAAACGTTACTATTCTCACAAGGTTTCAATGTGGGTCTTCAAAAAAAAGACATTTTCGGTTTATTCAAACTTCAAAGCAAACAAAATGATTATAACATTGAAGATATAATCCAACTATTTTGTCATATTCAAAAATGTAAAAACAAAACCACTCCTTCAGTATCTTGCAAATTCTGTGATAATACGGATGATATATCTTCACCCCAATTTTTGGATAAATCAAAAAAGAACCTTATTATATTTGATGATTGTGTAAATGAGAGAAACCAAACAGTTACGGATAGCTTCGACACCAGAGGGAGACATTCTTCTTGTAAATGCATTTCTCTGAGTCAATCATACTTTCAACTTCCTCGTCACTCGATAAGGAATAATGCTAATACTTTTATTTTATTCAAGCTAAATTCAATTGAAACAAATAATTTTTGGAGATGATTGTTCAACATTATGTAGTAAAAGGGAATTTAAGGATTATATGAAACACGGCTGGGAAATATAAATATATTTTGGTCAAAGAAGATGAGATACAAAGCTATTTTTCAATAAATACAGAAAATGGATGCGGATAAAAGAGGAAGAAGGTTTAAGAAATGTCAAAAATTAGTTTCAAAAGTTGCTTAACAATACAAAGACATAAATAATAAATGGAGACAAACATTATCGGGTGAAGAAGTGTTTGAAAGAAAACGAGAACAAATTCTTAAAACCGCCTTTAAAAACTATTCAACAAACTCCAAACTATTCTATTCAACTATACAACCAAACTATTCAACAAAAACTATTCAACAAACAAAGAAGAGTGGCTGGACGATGGAAACCCCCTGTTTCTACGATTCCTGCAATATAATATACTCCGAGAAAACTTCAAATGTTAAAAGATTTTAGTCAAATGATGGAACAAGAACTTGGAGATATCGGAGAATAAAATATAATGATCAAGGATTATATCAACAACTGGAAAATGTAAATCAGCCTCCTGATTATGTTGTGAAGGCTATTCAGAACAATCAACATTCAACAGATTCTAAAACCATAGAATTATGTTGTGATGTCTCAGACCAACAAAAGAATCAGCACAGTTCTATCTCGTTAATGAAAAGGAATTGATATTTAATGATGAATTGACGTTCTTGAGTTCTGCTAGACCAAGCATAAAATTGACCCCCAGATTAATGTTTCTTCCAACAAAAGATGGACATCAACAGTTGAGTTATTTTGATGAACCATTGAAGATGAAAGATGAAGATGAGAGAGAGTATACAGGGTGTCCCAAAAAATATACAACTTTTCATCTGCAAAGAGAATGGTCATAACATGTATTTTTAAAAAGATATATGGCTGGATAGAAAGCTGAAAGGTTGAAGTTTATTGTACCAATGTTAAAATTGCCACCAAAATTTAAATTTTGGAATAGCATTGTCGTTTTCTTTTAGACCACATGTTCGACGGAGGCTCCACGTTGTCCAATCACTGCCTGCAAATGTGTTGTCATGTTCTCCATTGCTTTTGGAAAACGTTTCCTGAGGAATGTTTTGGATTTCTCAGTGGATGTTTTCCTTCAGCTGATCAAGAGTCTGAGGCCGAGGGTTTCCATAGATCCTGTCCTTGAGATACGCCCACAAGAACAAGGTCAGGTCAGGAGGTAAGGTCAGGGGAATACGGTGGCCACTCAACGTCTTCGTAGAGGGAAATAAAGCGGCCCTCAAAATGTTGTTTGAGAAAACGCCTTGTTTCCCTGGCTGTATGGGGCAGTGTCCCATCCTGCTGGAACCACTGGGTTCTCATCTGGATCAGGTTGTTTCTCCTATGGGCCTGAGTAGGTAGCTCAGGCATATAGAATTCCTGAATCATTTCGCGAAAGTTCCTCTGGTTTACCGTGCAAGTGCGTCCCTGGTCATCTTCAAAGAAGTATGGACCAATTATCCCATACCAACCAACCGCCACCCACATGGTGACTTTGAGAACAGATTGAGGCACCAGTTCA
This sequence comes from Eptatretus burgeri, assembly GCF_056783735.1. Classification (NCBI taxonomy): domain Eukaryota; kingdom Metazoa; phylum Chordata; class Myxini; order Myxiniformes; family Myxinidae; genus Eptatretus; species Eptatretus burgeri. Next base: position 3,778,875 of record NC_140964.1, on the reverse strand, counting down.
GTTGATGCATTACCAGGATTTTCAGTTCCCCAGTACCGAAAGTTTTGCTTGTTTACCTCCCCGGACAAGTGAGCATGGCATTCGTCCATCATGTGAAGTTTTTTGAGGAAGTCTGCATCTTCCTCCAACTTTCCTGAGAACCAATTTGCAAAGTCGAGTCGTTTGCGTTTCTGTTGATCAGTAAGCACCATTTCCGTTTGAATTTTGTATGGAAAGGCATGAATGTCTTGGCGAACGATCCTCTGAACGGTGCTCTTATGAATGTTTGTCTCAGCAGAAAGTCGTCGAATCGATTTTTTTGGACTCTGAACGACCGCCTGTCTCACCATTTCCACATTTTCTTCACTATGACCTGTCCTCTTCCATCCACTGTGACCCTTGTGAAGGTCACAGATGGTTCCCACATTGTAAACTTTGCGATGGTGCACTTTATTGTCCGAAAGTTTGGTGCATGGCGCAAGTGGATACCGAAATATCTCGAGTTAAGACGTTGCACCTGCATGACACTTTTCGTCTGGTGCCAACGTTCAACAATTTTCGTCCGTTGTTGTACGGTCAGTCTTGGCATTTTTCTGGCGCTTGCTTGGTATCAAAATAAACTTCAGGGTCTCTGCAACAAGAAATGAAGCATTAGTGACAAAATTACTGCTTTTTTATGATCAAACGAAGCATTTTAAAAGTTGTATATTTTTTTGGGACACCCTATATATTGATTTGCTAGACTTGCTTGATTATGGGGTTTGTGTAGCTGTGAAAACAAAGAAGAATGAGCTGGAGAAACATATACATGCTTTAAGTAAGCTTGGTTCAGGTATATCTTCACCACATAAGCTTTCTTCTAAAGGACCCATCACAATTGGTGAATAAACTGTTATTGCTGTTAGGTAGTGAGAAGGCTGGAAACAACAATTGCTTCAATGAAGCATCAGCCATTTTAGACCAGTTAATTAATCTGAAAATAATTAATAAACGTCAATACAAAGATATTTTAACCTACATTAAATAAGACTACCTGAAGTACCCGGCGTTTCTCGGGAAAATTCAATGAAATACTCCAAACAATTAAATGTGTTGATGACAAATCACTACAAACTCAACATACGATCTTCACAAAACATATTACTCGATCGCTCTCAGGGAAAACCCAGTAAGTGTACAAGCAACATACTCACGTGAGGCCTCAACACGGAGGTGTTATAATCAGGGGTTCACATAACTGGTACGCAGGTACTCATGCACAGTTAAAGAAACTAAATACGTACTTCAAAGATTCTCAGAAAGCTCAAAAGCATACTACCAGTCCACAGCAGAGGGCTTTTATGGAATGTTTTCTCGGCTAGTGTAGGTAAGATTCTTCTGTGATAATTCTGATATACAGTACTGTACTGTACTGTACTGCACTGTGATTTCAAAATTTAAGTTTATAAATTGATACATTATATAACATACAAGTTATAACTTATAAGATAAAAAAGATGAAAGGAAAACGGCGAGCAAAGGGGAAGAAGAAGAGGTTCAGGAGCATCCAGAAGGGAAAAAAGAGTGGCTTGCGAGTGTCTCGTCTGGAGCGGACATTCTGAGAGAGTACTTGCAGAGGAGTGGGATGCATACTAAGCTGAGAAGCACTTAAAAAATCGGAGTGGCGCTTGGGAAAGCAGGCGAGTGCACTCAAAGGTGACATTTTTTTTTTCGTGAGTACCAAACCATTTCTGCTGGTACTTATTGGAGAACTTCATAAAAAAAAATCTTGTGTGACCACCTGTGTCACACATAAACCTGTGTAAAGCAATGTTTTTAATAGCAGGTGCATGGGTAAGTGCTAATAATTAAATTTGTGTTGACAAATCAAGACAACCTCAACATATGATCTTCACAATACATATTACTCAATTGCTCCTGAGAAAAAAAAATGCAGGCAGTGTATAAGCACAATACCTGATCAAGGCTTGATGGCCAATTAGCTGCTTTTATATGAGGCCCATGTGTTTTTTTTATCGAAACATAGCCCTTGACCTTCCTCTGAATGAAAGAGGAGGCCATGCAAAGTTTGGCTGCATTGGTTCATGCAGGGTCTGAATGCATAAACAAAGAAACAAACAAGAAATAGACATCATGCAGTGCACAATACTTGCAAAATAAAATAAAAAAATTTGACCTCAAAAATAATTGGTGGTTGAATTCAATGACTAAATATGCAGCACGTCTTCAAATTTCAAGCAATCGGATGAAAATTGAGGATTTTAGAAATTCCAGCTTAGTTGTTGACCTTTGGGTCAATGTTGACCTCAAAAATAATTTGTGGTTGAATTCAGTAAGCTGATGTTAAAATACTTTTCAAATTTCTGGTCAATGGGATGAAAATTGAGGATTTTAGATATTTGACAAATTTGTTGACTTTTGGCCTATGTTGACCTTTTGACCTCAAAAACAATAGGCTTCTTGCTTATGACGATCTCTACCATGTGGTGAAGTTTCTTGAAGATCAGTTTAAAATTGTGACCTGTAGGTGATTAACAAACAGATAGACAGACAGAACAGCAAAATCGACTGACCAATATACTTGAAAAAAAATCTTCCATTTTGTAAGTAACAAACAAACTTTTTATTCAAACTTGTGGGCCTCACTATCTGCCATGATCTTTCCTGGGAAAGCCACATCTCCAAGCTGGACTCCAAAGCCAGTCACCGATTGGGCATCCTCTATCGTGCAAAGTCCTTCCTTGGCACACCTGAGCTCCTGACCACATACAAAGCTTTCATCAACAGCCTGATGGAGAACTGCTCTCCCCTCTGGACTGGTGATTCTGCATGTCATCCTTCTTGGCTTCATGCTGTGGAACCATTTTAGGCATTTATGGCATTTAAGATCATTGGTATCGACCGCGATGAGGCTGAGTCTTTGGGTCCCTCACTCTCTCACCGCAGGGAGGTCGGTGGTCATAGTCTTCTACTGTCTCCTCTCCGGCCTCCCCCCCTTCCCCACCTGCTCTGTCTGCAATCTGTCCCTCCCATATTTCCACAGGGCACTCAAGGTCTGCCAGCACCCCCCTTCTGGTAAAACGACCAAAATCAAGAATCACTGCTCACCTTCACTCTTTCATTCCTCTTTCCCCCCACCTTTGGAGCAAACTCCCACACTCTTTTCAATCCCACTCTTCTCTCTAGGTCTTCGAAATAGCTGTTCACCACTATCTCTTGTCTTCCTCTATCCAAAACCATGATCTTTTCTTCCCTCGTTAATCCACCCTAAACCCATCTCCTTCATATTCCCTGCTTTCCTTCCTGAAAGTCCCTGAAGTGTCCATCTTGTTTACTCCATGTTCTCCACCCCATCCCTCTCCCTTCCACAGATCTCCAAATGTGTCTGTTCCCCACTGTTTTGTGCTTCCTTCTCCCTCTCCCTCTTGTCTCCTGTTCCCTTTGTTATACGTTTTGTGTTAGCTCTTATATGACCCTTGACATTGTTAAAAAAAAAACTTTCTTCTTAATTTTTTCGGTAGCAGAATATTCACCCTCTGGATGGGTTGAGTTTGCACATTACTTGCTGGAAAAAAGTATAGTCTGTGTTTTGCAAGATGACTATAGAAGTTTGTGTGGTGTGTGCTTAAATGGTTCTAGGTGGTCGAAAGGGTATGTTACAATCGTAGTTAGTGTCAAAATGGATCGAAAGTGTCAATCACTCGAGCATGTAAAAACGATCTAAAAAGATCCAAATAGTCTAAAGCTCTAAATGGTAAAAGGTTCAAGCTGTCTAATGTGTATGAAATGGTCTCAAGGGTCAGGTCAGGTCATGTATAGGAGCATGCACCAGAACAGCATGTTATTGTCCACTTTTTCCTGGTACTCCAGGGGCCTCTGTCTGATCATTCTCCAGGCAGATGCCTGGCCCATCCTCATCTCCTTGAGATGCCGACAAACTTGCTGCAACCACGAGGTATGTGGGAAGCCCATTGTCCTCCTCCACTCACGAGGCTCCCTCGCTGAGACAATCTGGTGAACAAGACGAGCCACATGTCCACACAGCCGCAGCTGACACTCACGGACAATACATGTAACAAATCTCATCTGAGTCTCTTAGCAACCGCTCTTTGGACACAAAGTCTGACCAGTGATAGCCAAGGATTCTCCAAAGAGACCTGGTACTGAAGGAGTTCAGTCTCCATCTCAGATCCTTGGTCAGAGTTCAAGTCTCACATCTGTCGAGCAAGACTGGAAGGACCAAGGACTTAATGACTCAGACTTTCATCCTCCTGCATAGGTACCGGCATTGCTCTACAGACTCTGACTCCTCATTCTGCGCATCAGGGGCACCCATACGGATTGCCAGCGTCTCTGCAAAGATGACTGCATCATTTGCGAAATCAAGGTTGGAGATCCTGACATTCCCAAACGATGCACTTCAGCTTGATCTCTCTGACATACTCCCCTGAATCTAGTCCATACAAGCACTGAAAAGTGTGGGGGCCAGCACAAACCCCTGATGAACTCCAGTAACAATAGGAAATTAGTCAGAGATGCAACCACCACACCTCAAAGCACTCTAAGTACCATTGTATTGTTCAGAAATCAGATTGATCAGTTTTGGTGGCACCAAGGAATCCTCCAGATGGCATCCTTATTCACTGAATCAAACACTTTGCTGAGATCACCATAGGTTGTGAGTAGCCCCTGCCAAAACTCTTGTCTGCATTTGGTGAAGACCCAAAGAGCAAGGATACGGTCAATCATTGACCACTATGGTGTAAAGCCTGACTGCTCTGGGCACTGATGTTCAAGGAGATGGTGGTGAACCCTATCAATATTAATCGGAGCAAAGACCTTGCCCGGCACTGAGAACAGCATCACCTCCCAGTAGTTGTTGCACTCCTGGCGATCACCCTTCCCTTTCCAGAGATGAACAACAAGACCCTTCTTCCAGTCATTTGGGATGATGCCTGTGTTCCAGGCAGAGCACAGAACTGCATGCAACGACACGAGTGCAGCATTTCCACCAGCCTTGAGAAGTTCAGCATCGATGCCACAGATCCCAGGAGCTTTACCCCCTTCCAAATAGTTTACCACAGCCGGTGTTTCTACAAACAAAGGTGGTTCACAGTTCATTGGAGGGTCAGCAATAGGGATAGTTTCACCACTGAACATCCAACTCAAATGCTGGTTGGTCATCCTGGTACAGGAGCTCAAAGTAACCAGACTCCTTTGTCAAGACCTCACCAACCTCCACTCTAATTGCAATAAACTGAGGGACAGGCTTGAAGGAATACAATGCACAAATTCCTCTGTAAGCAGGACGAGATGAGAATCGGCAGAGTGATAAACAACAGGTGATGCTCTACCCCTTCACAGATTCCTCGCACATAGGCTTCCATGTCTGCCCCCAACACACGTAGAGTTTTACACCTCAGCGCCTTTGTCACATAAACATTGGAACCATGAACCAGCCACCCTACGTCCATCACTTCTTGCCAAGTCAAGGAACTTGGTGCTATTCTCGTTCACAGTTCCAGACCCATGGGGACCAACACATGTGTCATAACCATCCTTATCAGTGCCAGTCAACGCATTGAAATCCCCCAAGACGAGAAGAGAATCTCGCCTGGAGCACTGATCAATCACAGACTTGAACGTGGCATAGAATGCGTCCTTCACGGTGAGATCACTCGCCTCAGTCGGAGCATATACAGAGACCAGGGAAATGACACCCAATGAGTGATGAATCGTCAGTCTCATAATACGCTGGTTGACCGGTGTTACCTCAATTATCGTTGGAGTCAGCTTGTTGTGCACAGCGACAGCAACTCCTTGGGCATGATTTCCATCAGAGCGACCAGACCAATAGTAGGTGTAACCACCTGCCATGATCTCGCCACTATGCAGTCTCTTAACTTCAGAGAGTGCTGCAATACTGATTTTCAATCGCTGGAGTTCAGATGATAGCAGAGACAGATGATCATTCTCTCTTAGGGATAGGACATTCCAGGTGCCCTCCTGAAGGGACCATCCCGGGTTAACCCGAGGAGAGCACCGTCTGATGGAAGACACCTCGACACACACCACCGCAACCCGACCCAGGAAGGTTACCACTTGCTTTTCCTCCTATCAACAAAGAAAGGGGGTCCCGAAGGCTTTTCCTCCTATCAACAAAGAAAGGGGGTCCCGAAGGCTTTTCCCCAATCCCGTCATCCATTGAGCTGCCTTGCAAAGGGCAGCTGCACAAGAGGTGCTCCCACGGAGTGGGTTTTCAGTTTTCTTTCCTTTTTTGTGTGTTCTGCAGAATGAAGTGCTTTACTGTGGCCGGAGTGAAAATCCTGCTCCCAACCTCCTAGGAGAAATTAAACCAACTGTAGGAGGATGTCCACAAACAGATGGGCAACAGATATGGATAGCCTTTGGCTCAAAAGGAACTCCTCTACCCTTTGACAGGTTTTTTTTTAAATCCTGCAACATGTCAATATCCCTACACCCTCCTCACCAGGAAACCTGGTGGGGAGACTGTTTAGTTGCTGACAACCCGAGCGTGAAACAGGTAAGTACAGGTTTGAATGGTACCTGCAGCAAGTCACAGATCTGATCTGGTCTGACCTGCAGCAAGTCACAGATCTGATCTGGCCTGACCTTAAGGTGTATTACGGGTCTGACAGGTCTTGGGAATTTGGAGTCGAAAGGGTCCAAATGGTCTTGAGGGTCTTCAGGGTCTTTGGGGTCTATGGGGTCTTAAAGGTCGAAGGGGTCTTTGGGGTCTAAATGGTCGAATGGGTCTTTTGGGTTGAAATGGTCTAATGGGGTCTGTGGAAGGAAAGGGGTAGAATTTACAACCACAACACCCATTCCCACAAATCATACACCTTTCCTATAAAATTCCACATTCCACTTGGAATTGAATTATGTATGAGAATGGACCTTTGGTGTTATGATATGGATGACAGGATATAATTGGTCATTTGTTATTTGTGATAAACTTACAACATTAATTTAATCGATCTCTTAAGAAAGAACATGATCCGCTTGGTGACAATAAGGAAATGTGTGGAAGAACAATTAGCAAACAACAAATGCATGATTTTAAGAAGAGAAAATTATATAATACTTTCATCATAGTTTTTACAAGCCTGGTGCTGGCTTAAGATCTATTGGTCTTGAGTTTGAGCCCCCTGTTGGCCTCTGAATTAACACCAGGTGGGGTTGACTCAGCCTGTCATCCTTCTGAGGCCGGCGAAATGAGTTCCAGTGGTACTGTAAATGGAGGGCACTGCATCGGCGGCACAGCTAAACCCACCAAAAGCTGTTAGTGTATTTGTTAGGGTTAGTGTATATTAGTGGCATTTAAGTGTTATTAGTGTTAGGGTTAGTGAAGATGTGGTGTATTTCATGCCCTCATATTAATCTCTCGTACATTTCTGAAACATAAATATTTTGAAGCGGTGAAGCCGCTTCAGTATTTGACTATTTCCACCCATCCGTCCTTCTGTCTGTCCGTCCTTCCGTCTGTCAAAAATGAGGAAGAAAAACCTTTCTAACACACGGTGTTTCTATGGAAAATGGACCCTTTTGACCCTTTCGACCCTTTTGTCTACTGAGACCCCTTCGACCTTTGAAGACCCTTTAAGACCCCTAAAGACCCGAAAGACCTAGAGGACACAAAACATCCTGAAAACCGAGAAGAACCAAAAGTCCCCGAGGACCCAAAATATCCAAAAGACCAAAAATACCCCGAAGACCCAAAAGATCCAAAAGACCAAGATGACCCAAAAAGTTCCCGAAGACCCAAAAGACCTCTAATAATCTAAAGAGTTCCAAAGAGTTCTAAAAGGTAATTCTAGTGTGTTCTAATTAGTGTAAAGGATAATTCTAAACCATTTTTAAGGGTAGTTCTAAAAGGTAATTCTAGTGGGTTCTAATTAGTGAAAACGATAATTCTAAATCATTTTGAAGGGTAGTTCTAAATGGTATTTCTGTTGGGTTTTTTTTTCGTTTCAAGGATTTGCCTATTTCCTACATTAAAAATGCCAAATTTAACCGCTTCCTTCGGACACGGATGTAATTTTAAAACAAATAAACGGCGAGAAGAAAGATTAGGCTTCGAGAAAATTATAAATTTTGAGTCCAAGAATATTTACAAGAAAGGAGTGCTTGGTATTATATTCCTTATGAACTAGATTCTACAACATACAGACGGAAAATTTTAAATTAAAAACTGGCCATATACAGATATTGGTAAACCTACAAATGTAGATTTGATTAAAATATTAAATATAAATGAGTTCCTCATAGTGATGAAATATATAATAGAACACTTTTATAAATTCATAACAAATCTTATTTGTTTCTTGTTATGAAAAAAATAATTACGAATGCAAGAATATCCCGAAATCCAGATAAATATACATTTGATATTTTGTTCGGGTGAAAGTAGTTCAAGGAATGTGAGGCCTGCTGAGGAGGATGAAGTTATAGAGGAAAACTAGGAAGGAGGGGGAGAAAAGTGAGAAGGAGGAGAGGGAGTAAAAAAAAAAACAGAGGGAAGAGGGGGAGAAAAGTGAGAAGGAGGAGAGGGAGTAAAAAAAGAGAGAGGGAAGAGGGGGAGAAAAGTAAGAAGGAGGAGAGGGAGTAAAAAAACAGAGGGGAGAGGGGGAGAAAAAAAACAGATATTGAAGAGGGGGAGTAAAAAAACAGAGAGGGAAGAGGGGGAGTAAAAAAAAAGGGAAGAGGAGTAAAAAAAAAGAGAGGTAAGAGGTGAGTACATAAGAGGGAAAAGGGGGAGTAAAAAAAATGAGAGAGAAGGGGGGGGTAAAAAAAAAAAAGAGAGGGACAGAGGAAAATTAAAAAAAAAGAGGCAAGAGGGCAAGGTAAAAAAGAGAGGGAAAGACAGGGAGTAAATGAGAGAGGGAAGAGGGGGAGTAAAAAAAGGGGGAAGAGGGGGAGAAAAAAAAGAGAGGGAAGAGGGGAGAAAAACAAGGGAGGCAAGAGTGAGTAAAAAAAAGAGAGGGAAGAGGGGAGTAAAAAAAAGAGAGGGACAGAGGGGGTTAAAAAGAGAGGGAAGAGGGGGAGTAAATGAGAGAGAGAAGAGGGGGAGTACAAAAAAAAGGAGGAAGAGGGGAGTAAAAAAACCAGAGAGAAGGGGGGAGTAAATAAAGATAGGGAAGAGAGGGAAGAGGGGAGTAAAAAAAAGAGAGGGAAGAGGGCAGTAAAAAAAGACAGGGAAGAGGGGGAGTAAATACAGAGAGGGAAGAGGGGAGTAAAAGAAAGAGATGGACAGAGGGGGAGTAAAAAAGAGAGGGACAGAAGGGAATTAAAAAAAGAGAGGGAAGAGGAGGAGTAAAAAACAAGAGGGGAGAGGGGGAGTAAATAAAGAGGACATCCATGACAGGAGGATGTCTGATCAGGTCAAATATTTTGTCACTCTCTTAATTGGCAGATATATAATCTTGATCACATCAGGAATTATATGAGTAGCGATACTTGCCATACTGTTGTGCACTCGTGTTCTCCAGGCTGGATTATGGTAGTCCCTTACTCCATGGAATTGCTAAACAAGATTTGTATCAATTACAGAAAGTACAGAACAAGTGTGATCACCTGATCTTTCAACAACCTAAATAGTCCCATGTTAAACCAATTACACTGGCAATCAGTTGCATGGAGAATACAATATAGAACAAGAAAGAGAGCAATCAGAGATTGCAGACCCTCGCCAGGACTTGGTTTGAGTGGTGTTTGTGTACTGGTGTGTTTCGTAATTAATAAGAGACATTACTAGAACTGCCACTTTGTAGCTGTGATGACCAGGTACCAATATGTCCCGCTTTGATTGGACACTTGACTCCGACCCATGACGTTTATAATTATTCAATTGAATTTAGAATGTGATTCAAATAAATTCAATTAAAATCAAATCAAAGACCAAATAGGTACAGTCCTGTGTTGGAGTAATCAGAAGAAACCCGAACAAGCAAAAAGTAAAGATCAAGTCATCAGGTGGAACCTGGATAGGACTCGGATTTCAGATGCTACTCCTCTACTCTCAAACCCATCTCGGCACAGCCACATGACCCTTATTCAAAAAAAACGAAATCAAAACAAACCCAGATCAAAAATTTTAAATAATCCTGGCTGCCAGACCATGCATCCGATCAAGTTGAAATTTCAAACAAATATTCCATATCACCACTACATCATAATTGTGAAGCTTCACCTAAATTGATTAAGAGGTTCAAGAGAAAGAATTAAAAACTTTTTTTTTTGCTCAATGCAATATGGCTGCCAGACCATGTGACCTATCAATTATTTGTGAACACCCAGGTAGCCACAAGGCTTGGGCAACATGTGTTTGAAGTTTCCTCTTGATCTGGAAGAGGATTTTTAAAGGTTTTAGTGTAAATCCAATATGGCTGCCAAACCATGTGACCTATGACATCAGAGGTGTTAACATTTTGTTCCTCATGTATAGGTGGTCATACATGTAAAGTTTTTTTTTTTTTTTTTTTTTTTTTTTTTTTTTTTTTAATCTCGATCTGCATAACCGTTTCAGAGATTATTTTTGAAGGTTTTTAAATAGAAACCAATTTGGCTGCCAAGCAACATGACCCATGATGTCATCAATTTTCTGTTGACCAATTTATCCCTAAATGACCCCCCCAAAATTTTCACACTGATTAGATGTAGCTTTCTATGTATGCAATTATGACGTCATAAAGAAGGCACCTATAACATCAGAAAAAAATTACACGCATTCCCCAAGAGGATTACTTGCTGTGTGCCAAGTTTCAAGTTTTTTCCTTGGTGCGGTTTCAGAGATACAGAGGTCAAAAGGTTTTTCTGTTTTTCCAACATGGCTGTCACAGCATGTGACCTCTGACACCATAACTATCATTAAAACATTTTACATAAGTCGTCGCTCCTATGTTGAAAATTTGGTGTCAATTGGAGAAGCGGTTGCAGAGGAAAACACTAAAGTTCTGTGCGGACAAACAAACAAACAGACAGACAGACAATCGGACCCAAATGCAATAAACTCTCCTTTGGCGAGGGGAATAATGATTCAAATGTTCAAGTCCTTGTCATCTTCTCTTTCGGAATACATCTCATCACGTTTTACACAGCAGAGAACACCTCACTCACTTCATTCAAATACAGTTCCTTTGTTCCCTTTGAGTGCGTAAATTGCACAAAAAGGCAAGCTCTAGTTATTTTCAAGCAAAAGCCTCGGCTTTGGAACAAACTCCCAATTTCAATGAGAAATATAACAATGAGGGTTGAATCTTTCAAAAAGTACTTGAAAACTTATTTAACCCCTTCTATAAAGCTGGTTTTCATCTCCCTCCCAATCAACCCTCCTCCTCTCCCTATCTCTCTCTCTTCGCACCTTGTATCCATGGGCAAAGGACACTAGGTGGGAGGTTAAGTGGAAGGAGGTTATGGTTTCACCCCTCTCTCTGTTTGTTCCTTGCAAAATCGAAGATTTTTCAAGTATATTGGTGAGTCGATTTTGTTATTTTGTCTGTTGGGTCGCCGAAATCGGTGACCCTTATTGTCAGTAATTCTGTCTGTTTGTTTGGATGTTTGTTCGTTTGTCATCAGCATAATTGGTAGTAAACGTGGGTGGATTTTGACCAAACTCGTGTGGTTGGTACATCTTAGGACCTAGTGCTTTGGAAATTGTGATGGTTGCTGGGGACGCTTTGGTTCCGTAGCAACAATCGAAAAACCTTCAAAATCGGTACCGTTCACGCGAAATCAATTCCGAAAGCCATTATCCCACGTGTGGTTCTGAAATTTGGCACAAATGATCTACAGGTGATGTTCTATCAAATATATTCCGGTTTTTGTGATATATGGAATACTTTACCCGCAGCACCCCCCTACAATTAGGGTATGCGTGAAAATTGGTGAAAATTGAAGGCCCCCTCGCGACCAGGTGAGTGCATCGATACGAATGAAACTTTGCAGGTTCATGGTACTCAATGAGTACAACTTTGCGTCAGGTCATATTGACCGATTTCGCTTCGGTCAGGGGTCAAAGGTCAATTAGTGCAAAAATCGATAACATGCGAGAGCTGGAGGTGCCTCCGTGCCAAATACTACTACTCCTAGGGTTATGGTCGGATGGTCATGAAAATTTACACTAATCGTCTGGAATACATTGTGCACAAACGATCGAGCTGGATTTTCGATTTAGATCTTTGTTCACCCACAGCACCCCAAGAACTTTGGGGATTTCCAGTTTCAAACCGCATTTTCAGTACTTTTCATTCAAATGGATACCGAGTAGCTATCAGTCGATGGAACTGGATGAGATTTGATATGCATAATCTTAAGGTGATTCCCTATCCACAATATGACATCCATTTTGCTCTATATCTTATAGTTTCCATGCTCGGCGACCCATCGCCGCATACCGGCTTGTCTGTTTTATTTGTCTGTGAATAGGATATCTCAAAACGTTGTGGATGGATGGATGGATGGATGGATAGACGGATGGCCGGATGGAAGGAAAGACATAGCCAAATACTGAACTGGCTTCACCGCTTAAAAAGTATGGACCTGACAGTTTGACACACTCAATAATCATTTTTCTGAACGGTAGAACCCTGAAAGCCAATATATCGACACTGGAATGAAGACTCCAGCCTCTTAGTTTCTGACTCGTGTAGTATTATAAAAGGAAATGGTGGCTGTTTTTAAAAATGGCTGCCAAGGCAATGACAGGCCAAATCAGATACGGTACTATCTCTAAAATTACATGTTTTGGGATGAAGTACGTGTGTACCAAGTCTCGTGCACAACACAAAGAGCACGTAACACACATATTATTGCATCTGTCTGCTGGACTATCTGGACTCATCGCCAAGCGGAAATTTAGGCGAGCCAGAACGTTCTCCAACTTATTGGATGAAAATGTCAGTGTTCAGGTGAAAGTATGTCTAAGTACTTAAGGTGTGGACAGAGAGAGAGATGGCCTGAGTGTTGGAGGTAAACACTGAGTCGAGACATTCAGCCTTGTCCCAAACAGATTGTAGGTGAGGAAGTGAATGTAGAGAGAGAGCACACACCAGAGACAGAGTTAAGAAGGTATCAAAATAAACAAAGAAGGAGGTAGGTTCGAGAGTTCAGCCTTCAAGCTCGCTGTAGGATGTTTTCTGAAGATGGTCACACCTTTGTTGCAATATTCAAGTTCGCCCTTTATAAACTTCGGGCAACTGTTTCTCCTACAGTTGTAAACGCACTAAAAATGTGCTGGATACGTATCCAGATGTCTTCAAAGATGAGCTTGAAGCTTTGAAAGGATGTACGGCTAAACTCGGTGTTGATCGGTATGCCAATCCTATATTTTGCAGAGCTCGCCCAGTCACTTTCACTCTGCTGGAGCAGATTGACAAGGAATTGGATCTTCTTGAAAGTTTGGGGATCATCAAGTAAGTTCAGTACGCCGAATGGGTGGCACCCATCATTCTGTCATAAAATTGGACCAGTCAAAGCACATATATGGAGATAATAAAATGACCATGAACAAGTGTTCTTCATTCGATAAATATCCAAATCCTGAGGGTTGAAGACCTCTACACTTGTCTCACTGGAGGCAAGACTTATACTAAACTCAATCTCAAATCCACCTTTCTACAACTTTGCTTGGATGAGAATTCAAAACGGTATCTTACCATAAACACACATCGTGGGTTGCATCGGTACCATCGATTTAGTTTCGGAATGAAATCTGTGCCTGGCATTTATCAATGTGTCTTGGACAGTTTGTTTGTTGCTGAACGCAATGTCATTTGTTACCAGGATGATATTTTTCTGGTTACTGGTCATGTAGATGATGAACATCTACAAAACCTGGATTGACGTCTGAAGAAGATTTCGGATTCTGGCCTACACCTGCGTCAAGACAAGTGCCAATTTATGGTACCTTACCCTCTGTCACTTACCTGGGTCATATGATCGATGCCGAGGGTCTACACCTGACAGATGAGAAAGTCCGAGCTATGAAGGATGCTCCTGCTCCACGAGACATGACTGAGTTGAAGTCATACCTCTGCTTGGTTTAGTTCTATGGTCGTTACATCCCAAATGTGACCAACGTTTTGGGCCCTTTTTATTGTCTTTTGAAGAAAGGCGTCTCTTGGAGCTGGGGATCCACTGAACAATCAGCATTCCAGACCTTCTCCTTCATTTGAATCTGGAGAAGGAACTTGTGCTGACCTGCGATACCTGTTGGTATGGAGTTGGTAGTGTGTTACCTCGCATGATGCCCGACGGAACCGAAAAGACCTGTTTAACTTGCTTCCAGAACATTGTCCCCGGCAGAGAAGAACTATTCCCAACTTGGCAAGGAAGAATTGTGAATCGTTTTCGGTGTCAGCGAATTTCAGAATAACTAACATCAGAACAAGCCGGTAGGCGGCGATGGGTCGTCGAGCATGGAAACTATAAGATATAGAGCAAAATTAATGTCATATAGCAGATAGGGAATCACCTTAAGATTATGCATATCAAATCTCATCCAGTTCCATCTACTAATAACTACTCTGTATCCATTTGAATGAAAAGTACCCAAAATGCGGTTTGAAATCAGAAATCCCCAAAGTTTGAGGGGGTGCTGTGGGTGAACAAAGATCTAAATCGAAAATCCAGCTCGTTCATTTGTGCACAATGTATTCCAGACGATTACTGTGCATTTTCATGACGATTCGACCATAACCCTAGGAGGAGTAGCATTTGGCGCGAAGGCACCTCCAGCTCTCGCATATATCGATTTTTGCACTAATTGACCTTTGACCCCTGACCGAAGCGAAATCGGTCAATATGTCCTGACGCAAAGTTGTAGTACTCGTATCGTATGAAGCAAAGTTTCATTCGTATCGATGCACTCACCTGGTCGCGAGGGGGTCTTCAATTTTCACCAATTTTCACGCATACCCTAATTGTAGGGGGGTGCTGTGGGTAAAGTATTCCATATATCACAAAAACCGGAATATATTTGATAGAACATCACCTGTAGATCATTCGTGCCAAATTTGATAACCCTACGTGGGATAATGGCTTTCGGAATTGATTTCGCTTGAACGGTACCGATTTTGAAGATTTTTCGGTTGTTGCTAGGGAACCAAAGCCTCCCTAGCAACCATCACAATTTCCAAAGCACTAGGTCATAAGATGTACCTACCACCCGAGTTTGGTCAAAATCCACCCACGTTTACTACCAATTATGCTGATGACAAACGAACAAACATCCAAACAAACAGACAGAATTACTGACAATAAGGGTCACCTATTTCGGCGACCCAATAACCAGCATCTGCAGTGTTGTGGAAGCTGTTCAACGACACCTGTACAGATTGGTACTTTTTCAAGAATATTGTTGGAGCAGCCAAGCAGAGTAGCGGAGGAAGAAGAAATGTTTGATGGAAAATTGATCATTACCTGGTTAGGATGTAGGAGGTACAGTGAGCAGAGATCCAGGTTGGGAAATTAACAGATTAAGTCTTTCACATGAAATTGCAGAAGGCATTGGCAACCTGCGTCGCAGTGGCGATCCATCCAGGACTGTAATCCGAGCCATGAAACTGTCTTGGCAGAATGCTCTGTACACAGCATGATTGTTGATGATGATGATGATGATGATGATGATGATGATGATGATGATGATGATGATGATGATGATGATGAGCTGCAGTGCTGTGGATGGCTTTCAATGCCAACGAGCATGATTTTTCAATTTTGGCGTTTGGTCGCCATCTTTGAATATGGCTGCCATATAGCAGTTAAACAAAGAAATATCACTGTCTCAAAAACTATAAGGCTGATTTTGTTTTTTGAAGCAGGGTTACATTAGTATTGAAATAATCCATAAATTTAAAATAATCACGTGGATAAAAAATAGTAATCGAAACAAGAAAAGTGCAAAATTACTAGATATAAAATAACAATTCTACAGATGCAAATCTTGAAATATATAATTTAAATCGCAAAACTGAAAAAGTGAGGATTCCTAACTGAACCAAACACATTCTTCATCTGCATCAATGTCTTTTCTCAGAAGAGTGCAAACATGATCTTCAAGGATACACAACAAACGTGGATGCAGGAGGAAGCCATTCCACCCATTAAGCTTGCGCTCGATTAGGTCATTGGCTTCTGTTTCCTCAACTTCATGTCCGCTTTCGTCGAAAACTGGCAAGTGTGCATCATCAGGTAGTGCATGGGTAGTGTGTGTGACAAGTTGGAGCACTTCCTTTTTTATTTTTACTCCTACCCAAAATTAGATGGAAGCAGTGTTTTTGTATATCTTGAACGTTCACTCATTGTGTCATTGTGAAGTATCCTGATTGTGCCCAACTCAAGTGGGGCGAATAGCTCATCAGGTTAGTTCTTCTTCCACACCAGGTTGCTGCATGGCCTTCCTGTTACGTCAAATCACTTGACTTCAGAATTCACTTCAAGGCTGTAACCTTGCCACAGCCGAAGAAGCCCCTCACTGTCTGCGGCATGAAATTCGTAAACCTCAAAAGCAACAGCCACAACCTCGTGGTCTGGAAATTATTATTTGGCACTACTTCATGTATGTTGAAGCGCTCATGATCTCTTCTTTTGCAGAAACAATGCTGTGCTAAGGTTTGGGTTATTTTCACTCTTGTGGTGCTATTCCCCAACAAACATTTATGGGAAGTTAGAAGTGTGCAAAATAGATAAATACTATAAAATTTCTGTGAAAGTAAATTTAATATCATAGTTACCTTGAAGTGTTTAAAATACATAAGGAAATTGAGAAAGTTTTATTTTTTCTATTACATATTAATATCACCATGTGCTAATAATATCCACTTACCACAAAGAAAATATGCAGGAAACGGTTGTGGATTTTTGTACAGTCGAGAATAATAATAAATGTCAGTGTGTCAATCAGTGAGTGTCTCCTCCTTAACTCCAAAACCATGAAAGTTAGCAGCCTGAAACTTTGCAAGTATACTAAGGGAACACCAAGGGAGTGCATGAGTGAAAATTGGGTGTTTGGTTTAAAGTAAACACCCCTTTTGAAGATAATTAACAGTCTTATTTAATTACCATTTATCAAGGTTTCATCCTTGGTTAACTCGCTGTCCCTTGCTGTGGTCTTAATTCACCATTTTGGTTCGGCCTGCACAACAATTCCTTGACGTGGAACAGGCCACAATGGTTTCTTAACGATAATGTGCTCAAAAATGTTTTTTCACTTTCTTCACTCGTATCATCGAATGCCTCCTCTTCATACCTTCAAATCGCTTATAAACGCCCGGAGATGCCAGTGGCCGTGGCTTTATTTCATTTCCACACATATGATAACCTCTAGAATCTTTTGTCCTTAACCTTTTTTGTGTGATCTGCTTTCATTATCCACCTGTCACTTTGACATCGATACATATATAAAAAAAATAACTTGCACATCTCATATCAACTGACTGTGTTGGGCCCGCGGTGCCGTGCGGAGCCTCTGGTGGTGGTACCTCGCCCGCTGAAAATTTTATGCACATTTAAATAATTATATTTAAAAGGTAAACCTTTGTGGTTCTCCTTATCGTGTACTTTATCCATGCGGAATTTCGTACGGAACTTGGAGCAGGCCATGTTTGCCGTGCAGCAGTGGAGGCTACTCACCCGGTGATTTAACAAGCTGAGTCAGAAACCAAAGATTACCCTTTAAATGTGAATTTTTTTTTAACTGAAGCTTTAATGGGAGCGGGAACACCTGGAATAAATGAGGTCAAGAATTACTGCTTGGGTAGCACATTACCTTGGTACGGCCAGGATGGAGGTACTGACGTACAGTAGGTTTTAACTTTTAAACTCAGCATCGTACGAGCGTTCGCGCTTTCCTTTGTCATCGTGACTGTTTCTTCAGCAATTGGTTATTGCGCTCACTAAAGAATTCGAAGAGGTAATTGCATTTGGGTCCGTTTGTTACTTCGCGAAAAAAAAAACATTTTGACAAGAATGTTGATCGCGTCCGTTTGTTTTTGTGTTTGTGTGTTTGTTTATCTGTTCGCTCGCCTCCAACCCAAACCGCTCAACCTACCGTTTTGAAATTTTCAGAGATTAATGTCACCGACCCTGCGGCGGTTCCGCATTTAACTTTCGTAAAATTTGGTTGACCAAAAAGGTCTTCATTGGCCAAAAGGCCAATTTGAGTCAAATTTTCTAAAATCCTCAAATTTCATCCGATTGACTTGAAATTTGAACAGCATTTGCACATCAGGTCAGTAAATTCAACCACCTATTACTCTTGCGGTTATCGTCGGTCAAAAGGTCAACATAGGCCATAAAGTCAACCCAAAATAAGCCAAATCTTAAAATTGTTTCTAAAATTGTAAATTTTCATCCGATTGACTTGAAATTTGAAGAACATTTGCAAATCAAGTCACTTAATTCAACCACCTATTAATTTTGAGGTCAACATAGGCCAAAAGGTCAACATAGACCAAAAAGGTCAACATAGGCCAGATTTTTAAAATCCTCAATTTTCATCCGATTGACTTGAAATTTGAAGAGCATTTGCATATCAGGTCACTGAATTCAACCACCAATAATTTTGAGGTCAACATAGGCCAAAAAGGTCAACATAGGCCAAATTTCGAAAATCCTCAATTGTATTCCAATTAACTTGAAATTAGAAGAGCATTTTCATGTCAGGTCGCTGAATTCAAACACCTACTAATTTTGAGGTAAACATAGGCTAAAAGGTCAAAATAGGCCAAAAGGCCAATTTGGGCCAAATTTTCTAAAATTCTCATTTTTCATCCGATTGACTTGAAATTTGAAGAGCATTTTCATGTCAGGTTGCTGAATTCAACTACCAATTAATTTTAAGGACAAAAGGTCAACACAGGCCTAATTTCTAAAATTGATAGATCGGGCCAAAATTAAATATATAATTATATCTCAAAAAGTTGTGGACAAGTTATGACAAAACATGGTGGAAGAGTTGAATAGTTGACAAGAAAAAGTGGAATGGATTTTGGTTTGGATCCAGCACATCAGTGGGTAACAAAATATAAACCGTTCCACCTGTCAGATGTTTGCGCTTTCCTGAATGCTATTCTACTTTGTGCTGTTCTGCCAAGTTGTCACTCCATGAGTGATTTTTCATTTTTCTGTCTGTCTCTTTGTCCGCACAGAACTTTTGTGCTTTTCTCTGCAACCGCTTGTCAGATTGAGACGAAATTTCCACCACTGGTGTGACTGCTCGTGCGTAATGTTTTAGTGATAATTATGATGTCATATGTCATGTGGTGTGGCAGCCATATTGGAAAAACAGAAAAACTTTGGACCTCTGCATCTCTGAAACCGTACCAAGAAAAATATTGAAACTTGGCACATAGCAAGTACTCCTCATGTGTAATGATGGTGATTTTTTTTAATGACGTCATAGGTGCCCTCGTTATGACATCATAATTGCATATGTAGAACGCGACATCCGATCAGTATGAAAATTTTGTGGGTCATGTATTGATAAAACGGTCCACAGAAAAAAAAAATTCAAGATGTCATCGGTCATATGATTCGGCAGCCACATTGGTTTTTTTTGAAATCAAAACCTTCAAAAATCTTCTTCACTGAAGTGGCTGAACAGATTGAGGCGAAACTTTACAGGTTTGACTGCCTTTCCATGAGGAACACAAGGGGTTCACACATATCATGTCATTGGTCACATGGTTTGGCAGCCATATTGGATTTACCCTTTCACTTGTAAAAAATCTTCTTCTCCAGAACATCTGGACAAATCAAGGGGAAACATCACACAAGTGTTCCTCAAGCCATGGATGTGCAAGTGGTACATAGCAAGTACTCCTCATGGGGAATGAGTGTGGTATTTTTATGCTGTCATAGATGCCTTCGTTATTACATCATAATTCCATATGTAGAGCGCTATATCTGATCAGTATAAAAAAATTGATGGTCATCTTGAGATAAAATGGTCTACAATTTTTTTTTTTTTGGATGACGTTATCAATCACGTGATTCGGCAGCCGTGTGTGTGTGTGTGTGTGTGCGTGTGTGTGTGTGTGTATGTATATATATATATATATATATATATATATATATATATATATATATATATATATATATATATATATATATGTATGTATTTATTTAAACTTTCAAAAACCTTCTTCTCTGAAATGGCTGAAAAGATCGAGGTGAAACTTTACACATAATACCACCAATCCATGAGGAACAAAAGGGTCACACATATGATGTCATAGGTCACATGATTTGGCAGCCACATTGGATTTATCCTAAAACCCATAAAAAATATACCACTCAAAAGAAGTCCTGGCAAGGCCTTGCAATCTCTGATTGCTCTTTTTCTTGTTTTACATGAACTGAGTGTGATCTACAAAGGTTATATGGTTTCTCTGTGTGAGTTTTAAAGTAAAATACCTTTGATAAACCCGATTTCTGAGCCGTTTGCTGTGTTAACATGTTTTCTAAATTACAGAACCAATTTTTTTTTCTACCCATCACACGACGTTTATAAAGATTAATGTTTATGCACATCTCCTGGAAACGTCTATCATGCAATGTTGTTTTTATAAAATTTGTTCATAGAAATTCACCCGAAACAAGGATGACAGATACTCAAGGTTTTTGGGTTGTGTACAGGATGTACTTTAGTCGGTAATCCCATTGACACCAATCAGCTGACGCTGATTACCGAAAAATTGCCAATATCAGCCAAACACTGGTGTGTGTGTGTGTGTGTGTGTGTGTGTGTGTGTGTGTGTGTGTGTGTGTGTGTGTGTGTGTGTGTGTGTGTGTGTGTGTGTGTGTGTGTGTGTGTGTGTGTTGTTCATAAAGCATAACATATTCTCTCTGCTAACTCACCTACCCCACCCCTCTCTTTCTTCTTTCTCTCTTACCCTTACCTCCCTCCTCGTACCCCCTCCCTTCCAGAGTGTATAGCGACGTTTGGTGAGATGTCACTCTCCCCACTCCTTCCCCTTCCTCACTCTTCCCCCTCCTTCCTAGCCCCCACTTTCCTCACCCCCTCCTAGTTCCCCCACCGTTCCTTACTCCCCCTCCTTCTCTCTCTCCCTTACTCTTTCTTCCCCCCATAATAGTCCCATCAATGAAGCTTTGGGTTGTATTTGCAAGTAAATAATGAATTATTGATATAATCAACACCAGTTACATTAACCCTTTGAACTCCAGTGGCTGTTTTGCCGGCCACTATTCAAACCTCTATATACCCAAGAGGCCGGATCACCAGCGGCTATTCAAACCTCCATATATCCAAGTGGCCGGATCACCAGCGGCTATTCAAACCTCCATATATCCAAGTGGCCGGATCACCAGCAGATATTCAAACTTCCATATATCCAAGTGGCCGGATCACCAGCGGCTATTCAAACCTCCATATATCCAAGTGGCCGGATCACCAGCGGCTATTCAAACCTCCATATATCCAAGTGGCTGGATCACCAGCAGATATTCAAACCTCCATATATTCAAGTGGCCGGATCACCGGCTGCTATTCAAACTTCCATATACCTGAGAGGCCAGTTTGGCAGCGGCTATTCAAACCTCCATATATCCAAGTGGCCAGATCACCGGCCGCTATTCAAACCTCCATATACCCGAGAGGCCGGATCACCAGCAGCTATTCAAACCTTCATATATCCAAGTGGCCGGATCACCAGCAGATATTCAAACCTCCATATATCCAAGTGGCCGGATCACCGGCTGCTATTCAAACCTCCATATACCTGAGAGGCCAGTTTGGCAGCGGCTATTCAAACCTCCATATATCCAAGTGGCCGGATCACCGGCTGCTATTCAAACCTCCATATACCTGAGAGGCCAGTTTGGCAGCGGCTATTCAAACTTCCATATATCCAAGTGGCCGGATCATCAGCCGCGATTCAAAGCTCCATATATCCGAGAGGCCAGTTTGGCAGCGGCTATTTAAACCTCCATATATCCAAGTGGCCGGATCACCGGCTGCTATTCAAACCTCCATATACCTGAGAGGCCAGTTTGGCAGCGGCTATTCAAACCTTCATATATCCAAGTGGCCGGATCACTGGCTGCTATTCAAACCTCCATATACCTGAGAGGCCAGTTTGGCAGCGGCTATTCAAACTTCCATATATCCAAGTGACCGGATCATCAGCCGCGATTCAAAGCTCCATATATCCGAGAGGCCAGTTTGGCAGCGGCTATTTAAACCTCCATATATCCAAGTGGCCGGATCACCGGCCACTATTCAAACCTCCATATATCTGAGCAGCTGGATCATCGGCCGCTATTCAAAGCTCCATATACCCGAGAGGTCGGCTTCTTCTCCAGCGAGCCCAGGGTGGGGGAGCCCAAAGTCCAAAGAGCTCAGGGTCCAAAGGCTTAATGTGAATTGCAAGAGAACACAACGAAAATTATACATTAGTGAATATGTGAGAATAGTTTTCATCAGCTTATTCCCTTGCTTGAAAGTCTATGAGTTGGTTCAGAATGTCCTCAAGGAAGCAACTTTCAACAGAACAGCGTGTGAAGACCCAAATTCTTTGAAAAGAAGGGCACACTACGAAGAAAATAGCAGAAAAGCTGAAGATCTACAATGGTGTGACGCACACGTTGCAACACCTGAAAGAAACCATCTCGGTACAAGGCAAGAAAAGGCCAGGAAGAACCAAAAGAGCCTCCCCAAGGAAAGACGAACACTTGAAGTAGTTCAGCTTATGCGATCGAATAAATTAAGTCAGCAGCTGAGAAATGAAATGAGAGCAGGCCTCAACATTAGCATCTCATCCAGCACTGGGTGCAGAAGTCTGATTGCATGGTCGAGTCAGATCTCCATGGTCAAGTTGCAGCAAAGAAACCACTGCCGAGACCACAGAATAAGGTGAAAAAGATTGAAATTTGAAAGGCAACACCATTATTGGGTAACTGAACAATGGAATCAGGAACTCTGGTCTCATGAATCAAAGCTTGAACTTTTTTGGATCAAAGAAGACGCCAGTTCATACGACGAAGATTTGAGAACGTTTGAGATTTGAGAAGAACCCGGTATGCAATGTTTGCAGCCTACTGTGAAACATGGGGGATTATTTAAAGAAGCAACAATCAATACATCCATATCTTGAAAGTCAAAAACCTTGATGCGGGATTTTTGTCATTATTTTGATTCAAAGCACGATTCACTGTTCAGTTTTCACATTGCAGCAGTCAAGGTTGAGAGTAAAATTCAGGCCAGCTTGGTGGTTGTAGGAATGCCACTCATTTGGAAGAAAATGGTGCCGTCTGTTTTTAAGAAGACTTTGACGGGAAGGATTTCCAAGGTGCCCATGTTGGCACTTGTTCGTCAGCAACAGTGAAGACGTTTGAACCAAACCCGTGGGTTTTTGCGTGACATTGTTGTTCACGTCGTTTAAGACTGCTCTTCAACATGTTTTCATCACAGAGATAATTTAT
Source organism: Eptatretus burgeri (assembly GCF_056783735.1). Taxonomy (NCBI): domain Eukaryota; kingdom Metazoa; phylum Chordata; class Myxini; order Myxiniformes; family Myxinidae; genus Eptatretus; species Eptatretus burgeri. Next base: position 3,755,436 of record NC_140964.1, on the reverse strand, counting down.
GGCATGGAATGTCACTGCTTGTGGGTGATGACACACTATGTAGTTGGAGAGATTGATAGCATATCCTGACCTTCTTGCTTGCTGCTTTATTGTTGCATGCCATTCCAACATCTTTGAATACCTGTCATCTGATGGCGGTGGTACAGCCTAGGGGGTCAGAAACGTGATCGATTTTGAATTCACAGAATTATGGAAAATCTTATTTGTTGTGAAGTGTGAACACAGCTCACAGATGTTAGATCTGTCATTTCATGAGCTCCTCTAATGTCGTACTAGATTCTTCTGAGATCAGTGATTTGTCTCATTGCAGCCTGGTCAGCCTATACTCTACTTTCTTGCTTACTCTTGACAGCAGCCATTGTCTTCATCACAAAACTTTTGCTTTTCCTCTTAGAAATTTGGTCTCATTTTAATTGAGCTCCGGAAGACGGCTGCTTCAGAATATTTTCCACCATGAGATTCCCTTCATCATGAGCTGGATGAAAACTCTTTCTTACTTCTCCTGATGCTGGTTGTCCAGTGGAAAGGGAGTAAAGAGGTGGTCAACTCAGAACCCATGGGTTCACGTCCCTTTCTTCCAGAGCTGCATTCACTGCATCATGTGTCTGGTAATCTTTGTTCTCGCTTCCTCGATGAAACCAATTCAGGGTAATGGTGCAGAGGGTTACTGGTAGACCACGTGCATCCTGGAGTTTCTGAGAGAGATTTATATTCCACAGGATCCAGCAGAGGCAGATATGATCAGGTCAAGTCAGGTAGGGGAGCACGCGCCAGAGCAGCATGTCGCTGAGTCCACTTTCTGCCGGTAGCCTACTCCAGGGGCCTCCGTCTGGCCATCCCCCAGGCAGATTCCTGGCCCATCCCCATCTCCTTGAGATACAGATGTGATGCTGGGGTATGAACCCATTTGGGATCAGAAACCAATTGAATTAGTGGAATTTTATTTTCTAGGACAACTTCTTTGTTTTGTTTGGAGGTTTTGCATAACACTTCACCTTGTACATCTCAATATTGCTTGCAAGGGAACAATGATATCCTAAAAATGCTGGAACCCGATCCTTCATTTGAAGTGAATGTGTGTTTATTTGGTGTTCTCACACTGATGAACATTGCAAATCCATTTTCTTTGGTTTAGGTTGTGCAGGCACACCATAGTGGCGATTTATTTTCATCAAAGGTCAGGCAGACCATTGTTATTAGAACTTTAGGAGTTGGTGCAACCGAAGTTGTTGTATTTTTTGTTTGAAGTTGCTGTTTCACTGCGGCAGATATTGGTTGTGTCATAATGACGTTTGTGTGATGACTTGTCTCAGAACTTGTCACCTGTCTTCATTGAAATTGTCGTTCTCCATCACAACGGAGCATGGTTGACCTCGGGCAATTTAATCTGGACAAAAGTGGACGTGCTGAATCGAGTGCGGGCATATACAGCATATTCCTGCATCTTCCTAAAATTTAAAGCACATGAGCTTGGTTATATTGCATATGATTTGTGAACTGTCGACACCCCCAGTTAAACTGCTTTCAACATGCTCTTCTGTTCTTTGGAGGCAAATAAAAAGTTAAGAATTCATTTTTGCGAAACTTGCATCTCAGTCTTTTCGAAAATACTTTTTGTGTCGAGAACGTAATTGGCATGTCCGTCATCACAAGTGTTTCTGATTTCTTCGCTGATGATCATCAAATGACTCTGTATCTGTCCATATTCAGGAAGTATGTCTGAGTGTGGATTCCCAGACATCGTTGTGGATCCCTAGACAGTCAACCAGAGACATATAAAGCTGCTGAAATGCTTTGTTCTGTTTCTCTATAACTCCATTTTTCTCGCAGCCGACTTTGTTCTCATCTTGTATCATTTGCATTCTTGTTGTATCTTGGTCGGCAATTTGATTTGCAGAGGATATTTGTGATGATGAACATCCAAGGTGGCTGCATTTAAGTTCCTTCCATCATTGTCGTACAGGGACAACCTCCACCAATGTTTTCCAAGCTGGCTCTGTTTCATTTCCATTCGCGTTTTACGGATGTCTTGTCACTGAAGCTGTTTATCGAGGCCCGGTACCCCCCCCCCCCAAAAAAAAGGTTCCTTCCCAAAAACACAATGAATTCAACAGATTCCATTCAACATCCTTTACTACTTTGTACTCGAGATTCCATTTACTGATGATGAACTTAATTTTCTGCTGTTGCACTTAAAATATACTGGCTCAGCATATTCTTCTTGTGATAGTTTCAATTTGATGCCAACAATATCTAACTTGTAGTTCTTGTGCACTTTCTTCATGATATAGTGAAAATGTACTCGTTTGTGAAGATTGGCCATGCCTAAACCTTTCCATGGTTCACTTTTTGTGCTTACTTATTCCACATGTCTTGAGAAGGTTGTTTGCACAATTGCATAGGCTTGATGGGCCTAATGGCCTCCTGCAATGAAGTTCATTATAAATTGAAACAAGAAATAAAAATAACACAATGAAACATAGAAGGTTATGACCTCCACCACCAAAGGTGCACAGATATTATGTTTTCACCCATGTCTCTTTGTCTGTGAGTTGTGGATGGATCCGGACGAAATTTGGCAGACATGTTGGGTGCATGACAAAGCCGAAATTATTAGACTTTGCTGAAAATCCAGATCCGAATTCAGCTTCTATAATTTAAAAAAAGTGATTCTTCACCATTGAGAGATCGCATCAAAAACAATTTCAGTGCCTAAAGAAAGTCTACACCCCCCCCCCCTTTAAAAATATTCACCTTTTGTTGCCTTAGAGCCTGGAATTAAATTACATTAAATCAGACTTTTACCAACTTTATTTATACATCGTAACCCACAACTTCCAAGTGAAAAACAAATTCTACAAATTTCAGAAAATTAATTAAAAATACAAAACTACAATATCTTGGTTGGATAAGTGTCCCTCTCCCTTATAATAGCAATTGGAAATTAGTCCAGGTGTAACCAATCACCTTCAAAATCACACCAACTTAATTGGCCTCCACCGGTGTTAAATTATAATGATTCTGATTATTTCAGAATAAAATCAGCTGTTCCTGTAGGTTTCCTCCACTGGGTAGTGCATTCCACTGCAAAATTCTACCATGAGCACCAAGGAGTTTTCAAAAGACCTCTGGGATAAAGTTGTGGAAAAGCACAGACTAGGGGATGGTTATAAAAAAAAAAATTTCAAAGGTGTTGAATATCCCTTGGACTCTTGGAGCACAGTCAAGACAATCATTAAGAAGTGGAAGGCATATGGTACCATTATGACCCTGCCGAGGTGGAGGGTCAGTGGAGGCCGTCCCTCCAAACTGGATGACCAAGCAAGGAGGAGACTGATCAGAGGCCACCAAGAGGCCAATGGTAAAGGCCCGGTCACACCTTGACGTTTTAGCCAGCGATGGCAACGTATTAAAATGTATCTAAAACGCTGGCTTACGTTGAACTTTTGATGTTTTTTTTTAAAGATTCGGACGTATTCATAGCGACTTGGTCTTATGTATAACGCATTGGTAACGGACACAGAACGTTTCGTTGTGTTATAGATAACTTATACCAACGAATGCTGAACCTGTTGTCGGCCTACACAACCGATGCCCAACGATAGTCTAACTTAGGCATAGCGCGTTGCACGCATCGCCGACGATGTCGTGACGTAGCCTATTAAAAGGCTGACGCACAACGATTCGAATCATAACTGCCGTAGAAATGGAAGTGACAACATCGCGGTCACACCTTGGCGATCTTGCCAGCGTATGCCGACCTAAGAAAAATGTGTCTAAAACGTTGGGGCACGTCAAATACGGTATGAGTAAGTTTGGTATACGTGAGTAGAACGCTAAAGTACGCTCTCATACGTCGTAGTAAGTAGAGTACGTTGAGAAATTTTAAACATGTTCAAATTTTTTGGACGTACTCGGCGTATGACACACGTTCCGCATGCGATGGGGATAAGTTTTACACACGATATGTGGACGCTTACACACGTCCACAAAGGCTACTTATAAGCTACTCATAAGTCGAAACACGTCGTGGTAATGTCTTTTTTACGTGAAACTTATTTCTAACTTATGTTTGACGTGCTTTGAACCAATTCTTTACGTAGTCCCAACACACATTGACATATGTAGACGTATTCCAATGACGTCTTCCGGTCGACAAAAAAAAAAAAAATGAACGTGTTTCTCGCTTACAACTGCCATATAAAGACGTGTTCCCAGCGGTTTTGGGAATTTGTATATAAAAATGCTGCTCATAAAAGGGGAACCCAACAGTGTTTTCGAGTCCTTTTTGAGTCGATGTCCATGTCAGCAGTAACAGTATCAGTATCAGTATCAGTATTAGTATTAGTATTAGTAGTAGTTTGTTCATGTTGACAGTAGTAGGCGAGTGTGAGGGGGAGGGTGTGGGTTATGATGGATCCTCCTTGCGTCCGCGTGTCCACGGGTAGGAGACATCTTTTCACCATTGTTCGAAGTTCTTCGCGGCTAATTTTTTATGGGGCTTTTTCAACAATGAGCTATAGCTTGTTTTTACGATTTAGGTCCATTCATAACGGGTTGGACAAATGCACAATGAACTAATAATGTGCATAGAGCGCTTTGATTACTTATAGATACGATATACCAACGAATAATTATCGTGAAGCCGGCGTTCACAAACTATGCCCAACGATAGCCTAACTTATCCATATCGTGCGGCAGTTTATCTTTGCCGGTGACGTGGGGTTTGCTATTCATAGGCTGCCACTCAACGATTTAAATGGCTGCATCTCCACTATTGAAAGTAGACGCTTGCGCTCAACAATTGGATTTTTTTTTACACTCAACGACTTTTAAACGGTACCACTTAGCTATTTTCATTGTTTACAATGAACAATTTAAATTGCTGTCACTCGCCTTTGTTTTTTGACGCTGGCGCTCGGAAATTTTAATCGTTTCTATTGAACGTGCTAAATCGCTCAAATCCCACTATTGAAAGTAGACGCTTGCGCTCAACAATTGGATTTTTTTTTACACTCAACGACTTTTAAACGGTACCACTCAACTATTTTCATTGTTTACAATGAACGATTTAAATTGCTGTCACTCGCCTTTGTTTTTTGACGCTGGGGTTTTGAAATTTGAAGCGTTTCTTCTGAACGTGTTAAAACGCTCAAACTCGACTATTTTAAATAGACGCTGCCGATGGACAATTGGAATCATAGCCAAGCTAGACATCGAAGTGTGAACATCCTCGTCATGCCGAAGAAAAGTTTGAAGAATGCTGCAAATAAGTGTCCTGGCCGTGGCCGTGGACGCTGACGCAAGGACGATCCATTATACCGACGTCTTTCAGCCTATGAGTAACTTAAAAGTGTGGTGGCAACGATCGCGTAACGTGCCAACAACACGTTAATCATAGGTTAGAAATAAGTTTCGGGTATGCTAAACATTACCTCGGCGTGTCTCAACTTATGATTAACTTACAAGTAGCATGTGTTGACGTCTGTCAACGATCGCAGACCGTGCATACAACTTGTGGCCAGCGTAGCGGAACGTGTGAGTCATACGCCGGCATACGTCGTGAAATTTCAAGCATGAAAAAATTTGAGGACAACCAAAAAGTACAACGTTTAAAGCCAGCGTACAACGACGTATGGCAGTGTTTTTAAGCGTGCTCTCAATGTTATCAAAACTTACCCATAACGTATTCAACGTGTGCCAGCGTTTTAGAAAAAAAAATCAAAAATCGGCATACGTTGGCTAAAACGTCAAGGTGTGACCGGGCCTTTACTTTGAAATGAGCTACAGGCCTGTATGGCAAAGACTGGTCACTGTGTGCATGTGACAACAATATCCCAAGCACTCCACAAGTCTGGCCTGTACGGTAAGGTGGCAAGAAGGAAGCCATTTTCTCAAAAAGGCACACCTTGAGTCCCATTGGAGATATGCAAAAATCCACTCCGGAGATTCTGAAGCCATGTGGCAAAAAGTTTTGTGGTCTGACAAAACGAAGGTGAAACGTTTTGGCCTAAATGCACAATGTTATGTTTGGCACAAACCCAACACAGCACATCACCCAAAGAACACCATCCCTATTATGAAGCATGGCGGTGGCAGCATCATGTTATGGGGATGTTTCTCATTAGCAGGGACTGGGGCACTTGTCAGGACAGAAGGGAAAATGGATGGAGCAAAATACAGAAAAATCCGAGAGGAAAACCTGCTGCCTTCGGTTCACCTTTCAGCATGACAATGTCATGAAGCACACAGCCAAAGTTGCACTACAGTGGTGAAGGAACAAAAAGATAAATGTCCTTAATTGGCCCAGTCAGAGCCCTGACCTAAATCCAATCGAAAATCTGTGGCACGACTTGAAGATTGCTGGCCATCAACGCTCTCCACGTAACTTCACTGAGCTTGAACAGTTTTGTACAGAAGAATGGGCAAATATTTCCCAATCAAGGTGTGGAAAGTTGGTAGAGACCTGTGCCAACAGACTCACAGCTGTAATTGCTGTCAAAGGTGCTTCCACCAAGTATTAACTTGGGGGGGGGGGGAAGGGGGGGATGGACATTTATCCAACCAAGATATTCTGATTTTGTATTTTAATTAATTTTCTGAAATTTGTCGAATTTGTATTTCATTTGGAAGTTGTGGGTTACAATGTGTAAATAAAGGTGGAAAAAGTCTGATTTAATGTAATTTAATTCCACGCTATAAGGCAACGAAAGGTGAAAAATTTGAAAGGGGGGGTGTAGACTTTCTATTGACACTCTATTGCATTATATCACAAAAAGGTGTGGACGGATTTGGACGAAACTTGGTGGACACCTTTGGTGTTGGACAAGGAAGAATTGATTCAATGTTCGTAAAGATCCGGATCCGAGAATTATTTGAAGTGATTCTTCAAAATTGAGAGACAGGGTCAAAAACGAGATGGAGCAGGACATTTCAAAAGGTTGTGGATGAGTTATGACAAAACCTTGTGGATGAGTTGGTTTGGTGACACAAACAAGCCGATTTGGTTTGGTTCTGGTCTGGATCCAGATCTGGCCTATCAGTGGGTTACAACCGTAAACTATTCAGTCTGGCGGAGGTATGTGCTCCACAGAGTGCCGTTCTAGTTCATGTAATACAGTGATGTTGACGGATGTTCTCGCAGATGAAACCCAGCACAAATGACAGGGTGAAAAGGGAATAGCGAAGAAGTGCAAGAACAGCAGAGTTGGTTTTGAGGACGTGTGAGCTGATGCCGTGTCGTCCAGTCGCAGATTCAGTCAAGGGTTTTAAACATAATTTTCACCAATAGACGAAAGAGTGGCAATTTCAAAATGGTTAGCCATAATTGTTACGTCGTTGAATGAAAATTGGACTCACGGAAATATTAGAAATATTAGAAATATCAGAAATATTTATGGATGAAACTGAGTGATGTTGATTACTTATCATTTCCTGTTAATACTGTTAACGGCCACAGTGGGTATACAGTACAAATGTAAACATAGGCGGATGCTTCAACTTTTACTAATAGATGCAAAAATCTAGTATGTTTTATCTTGTGGTCCCAGAACCAAGCAAACACCCCCCTCCCCCGAACCCCTCCCAACATTATAAATAATAAATATCGTAATTTTCAACTTACCCTGCACAATCAAAATTCCCAGATATGTACTTGCCATTGGTGTTAAGAAGCAATTAATACAGTTGCACAGTGCACTCACTTGTAATGATCCATCGGGAGTTTGTATAGCAAACGCTTGCCCACTCAGGCCTTGCACCGACCAACATGGTGAGCGGTTTGTACTATGAGCAGCTGCCCATTCGGTGAGCTGAGAAAGTTCTCCAAGTCTTTCGTTGTACAGAGGCAGGCACAGTCCTTTCTCTCATGTACTTTGCAAGTATTTTCAACTTATTTCACAAGCTTGGTGAGCCATTGTAAGTCACAATCCGTGTCTGTCACAGACAACATACTTTATGAAGTCCGAAGTGAGGCATTTCCTGGGGTTTCTGCGCAAGCGCACTGAGCATTCTATGGCGGAATGTCATTTTGAAAGTGCCGTATTCCCTTCGCTCATGTGAAATTCTCCCAAATGGTATGAGTATTCACTCTGTCAGTATTTGCAGGTGTAATCTTTAGGATGGCCTGGTATCAAAATGTTTCGTATTGTCTCAACTGCCATATCCTCAATATTCAACCTATTGTGAAGTCTATGTAGCTTTTCATGCAGGCTATCATTGCAGAACTTTGGAGAAGGTTTGGAATGAATTTCAGGAAATGTAATTGCCTTCACAGTCATGAACTGTACAACTCTTCCACTCAGTCACATACACTACTTCATTCTGCTCACTTAATGGTCGGCCGATTGCTTTATCAGTGCTGGTGGAGGCCTTTCTGCATGACAGTCATGAGGTGGTGGCATCTGTGTACCAAGTTGGGAGAGCATATGCTGCAAGCAAGCATGGATATCAGCAAAACATTCACATCTCACTTGAACCACTCATAAACATGAACAGAGTAAATAGATTACGTATGCTTGAGCAACTTTTACACGATGGTCAAAATGACGAGGTGCTTCACATGTTTCATGTGACTGGCTTTCTTTGGGTATAAAGGGAAAACAACACACAGTGTCTGCATACTTCACTTGATATTTTGCTTAAAATGGTGGACTATCATGATACCATGCATTACCATAAGGCAGCTTGGACAACAAATCTGGATTTGTTGTCCAAGCTGCCTTGTCATGCATCTCACCTAACGACCATAACCATTTCCCTTCTGAGACTCATTTTGTGACTTTATCAGAATCAAAAGACTTGCGAAACTTGCATCCTACCCTCCTTTATTATTTTCAGATTTTTTAGGAACTTGATCGTAGATTTTCTTCTTCCACCTCACTCATTGTGAACCATCCGATGGTACTTTTGAAAGTGGGTAGTTGCACTTATTCCTAACCATGGTAACTAACCTAACTAACCATGGTTGGACTTCCGGTTCTGGGTTTGGATCGTCGACAGGTTTCCTTCGGGGCTCTCTGCTGACAATCTCAAAGTAAAGTTTCCGGTCGTTGTCTGTCCCGTTTTAACTGTATATTTTCTCACCTACATGTTACTGTGTGTTCCGAGTTCGGTTTTGTTTCAAAAATCGTGCTATTTTGTGAGATTTTGTCGACCTTGTCTTACCGGGTGCTTGAGGCCTACCGGTTCCCCTCATGTACGATCGTGTTTATTTGTTTTTTCTCCCCATTACCTTCAATTTCTATCTTCCCCACTTTCCGAACGTCCCCATCCCTCCCAACTAATCACTCTATTTCTTATCTTTAATCAAAACAAACAAACAAAAAAACGCTACCTTTTTCCTTGCACACTCACGAGTCTCGATTCTTCTTCTTCTTCTTCTTCTTCTTCTTCTTCTTCTTCTTCTTCTTCTTCTTCCTTTTCTACTTCTTCTTCTTCTTCTTCTTCTTCCTTTTCTACTTCTTCTTCTTCTTCTTCTTCCTCAATTTTTTTTTCTACAACACTTCCATGACCTAATCTTTTGAAAACTCTCTCAAACATCTATATATTAATGCTGAAGGACCAATGTTGTGCTCCTCCAAGCAGTCGCGTCACATTTTTCTCGGTACTGTGACCTGGACTGAAAGAAACTTCGTACATGTAAGAGTGCATCGCACATAGTGGCAATAGTCAACTTTCAACTCTGAAGCAGAATAAACACTTTTCGTTTTACATTCGTTTACATGGCGACGTGTGACGTCACCGCTGAGAGGCGTAAGGACGTCATGACATCATCGGTCATTCCCTGACGTCATTACGTCTGTCGTCAACAGACCGTCACCGCTGAGCGGTGTAATTCCACTCCTCGAAAAGAGCGTCTGCAATGTAAAACCCTCTTCTGCACATGCTGACTACCTCAGAATGTGAATTTGACATGAAAAAATGCAACAATAAACACTGTATCTATATATTAATACTGAAGGAACAATTTTGTGCTCCTCCTAGCGGTCGCGTCACGTTTTTCTCGGTACTGTGACCTGAGAAGTTTTGACACAGTGTTTGTACGTCAAAGTAGACAAGTGCACAAATCAGGGGACTTCTTCACAAGGAGTAGTGTACACCAAAAATGTCGTGTACAAGGACGTTTTGAAGGCCTCATTAGGTAAGGCCATGGAGTACATCGACTGGGATCCAGCTCTTACAAGAGCCGCCACTGGTTGTCATATTAGGACTCATGGAACGGAATCCGTCTGTGACTGGGTTTCGGCGAGTTAATAATAATAATAACAAAAACGATCTCTTACAATGCTTCATCTTCCTCTTTCACACGTGTGTTTCTCTTTACTGTATTATAATGCACTACTCTTCTACTATTTAAACAGACTGCTCTCAATTCGACCTCTCCTTCATACCTTGCCAAAAAAATCCAACTATTACAGCGTTTCTTCTCTTGATTCTCTGAATTCGCCTTTATTGCATCCATGAAGAAACGTGTTTAATTGCATCTCTGACCTAAAACTTTAAAAAACCCCAGTTTGCTATGAATGTTCGCTTTCCATCAACCATTCTTTTTTCCAACTTCAGTGCCAACTCACCCCTCTCACCTCTCACTCTCAAAGCAACCATCCCACTCTTCTCCCTCCAAGCCTCCCTCTCACCTCTCTCAAAAACTCCCCCCTCACCTTTCCCCCACCATTCATCCCCCCTACTCATCCTTCTCAAAGTTGCCCCCCTCTCATCCACAAAGCTGTCTCCTTCCACTGCCCTCTCACCTCCATCTCTTCACTCCACCTTCTCAAATCCTCAACTGCCTTCTTCCCCTCTCTTGTCCCCCCTCTCCCCCCAGCACCACAGAGCCTTTTCTCCTCCTCATCCGGCCCCTCCCCAAACTATTCTGCAATCCCCCACACTCTTTCAACAACACTCCTTACCTCCCCCCCCTCATCCCTTGTCTTACCCTCCCCATCCCCCCACCCCTGCACCCAAAGCCTCCTCCCCTACCTCTTCATAAAAAGTGTGGACCTCAAATATCCGGGGCCTTCGCTCAAACCTTTCAGATCTTTCCATACAGGTTGCCACTGACAAACCAGACATAATCTGCCTAACAGAAACTTCCTTCCCCCAAGACATGTCTGACTCCCAAGTATCTCTTCCTGGTTACTCCCTCCTCCGGTATGACAGACCTGAGCCTCGTCCTGATGGAGGTGTTGCTCTCTTCATCAAAGACTCTATTCCTCACTCTCAATGCACTGCCCTCACTCCCCCACACCACCAGGAATACCTCTGGCTACGGCTTCCCCTCCACTCCCACCTCATGTTTATATGTGTACTGTACTGTCCACCTAACAGTGATGACTCCATCTACACCTGACTATCTGAAAACATGGACCATCTTCTATCTTCTCATCCAAACTCTCTCTTCCTCATATGTGGTGACTTCAATTGTCATCATGCCAGTTGGCTATGTGTGGGTACCTCTCTCACCTGTCATTGCACCTCAGCAAAAGCTTTCTGTGACTCATTGGGACTGACTCAATCGGTCAACTTCCCGACCCGGATCTCACCAATGGTACTCCATCTCCTCTGGATCTGATTTTGACAAATTTCCCTGATAATATCTGCTGCTCTTTCTCCGCTCCAATCGGTGCATCTGATCAGATGTTTGTCAAAGTGGACATCTCTCTGGCTATTATCAGAGAACCACCTCACCGCCGTCGAGTCTGGCATTTCACTCAAGCCGACTGGCAGGGTCTCCAAGCAGCCATCAAACTTATAGACTGGTCTCCTATCGCTACTTTCTCCAACATCAACTCATCCTGGGAATTCTTTCAAAGAAACTTGCTCTCCCTCATGCACAGATTTATCCCCTCTCGTCTTCAGTTGTCTTACCCTTCCTCCTGCCCTTGGATCACTGAAGCTTGTGGTGAGGCAGTTGTCCTGAAACAACTTGCCTTTGCCTCATGGAAAGCAAACCCAACTGAGGGCAATCTCAGTTCCTTCCATAAAGCTCGGAACAATTGTGTATCTACCCTCAGGAGAGCCAGAAAACAACATCTTTCTCATCTCAAGTCTGAACTCTCAAACCTCTCTCCCTCCTCAAAATCCTGGTGGCGTCTAATCAAATCTGTTTCTGGTGTTTGTTCCCCCTCCATCCCCTCCCTTACCTCAAATGGCCGCATTGCTGATACCGCTCGTGAAAAAGCTGAATGCCAAAACTCGGTGTTTGCAGCTAAATCTTGTGTCCAAAACCCATCACTTTCTCGACCCACCTTACCCAGTCGAACCCAATTGTCCCTGGACTCTGTGTCCTTTTCTCCTGACAAGGTGGAGAGCTTGTTGTCAAACCTCGACTCAGATTCTGCAACCGGTCCAGATGGTATCAGCCCACGTGTCCTAAAAACCTGCTCTTCTGCTCTTGCTTACCCTCTCTCTGTTCCATTCACCCTCTCATTTGCTCAAGGTCATCTGCCATCTGCTTGGAAATCAGCAAACCTCACTGCCCTACACAAAAAAGGTGCAAAAACAGATCCCTGCAACTACAGACCAATCAGCCTTATCCCAATCTTCAGCAAGGTTATGGAATCCATCATCTCTTCAGACATTAAATCCTTCCTCTTCTCCAATGGCTTGATTTCCTATCATCAATTTGATTTCAGACCAGGTCACTCTACCCTGGATATGCTGCTTCTGCTCTCCCAACAATGGATGGAGGTCCTCAATGCCAGACAGGAAATCCGAGCCGTATCCCTGGACATATCACGTGCTTTTGACACAGTCTGGCACCCTGCCCTACTCACCAAACTCTCTTCCTATGTTATCCAAGGCCATCTCCACTCATGGCTCGCAGACTTCCTCTCCTGTCACAATCAACGTGTGGCCCTAAATGGAGTTCTTTCATCCCCTCTTCCTGTCCAGGCTGGAGTTCCTCAAGGTAGCGTTCTGGGCCCTGTTCTTTTTCTGGTTTTCATCAATGATCTCTCCGACTCTCTGGAAAATCCTCTATATCTCTTTGCTGATGACTCCACCCTCTGCCGTACCATCGGTCATCCCTCAGACCGGCAAGCAGCAGCTTCTTCGCTCACTGCAGATCTGGATAAAATCACAAACTGGTCCAACACGTGGAACATGTCTTTCAATCCGGACAAATCTCACACTCTCACTATGTCTCTTCGAAATGAGCATTTAGAAATCCCCCCCCATCCACTTTCTCAACAATCCTCTGGAAGAAGTCCTTTCTTTCAAGCTTCTGGGTCTCACTATCTGCCATGACCTTTCCTGGGAAAGCCACATTTCAAACCTCGCCTCCAAAGCCAGTCTCCGACTGGGAATCCTCCGTCATGCAAAGTCCTTCCTCGGTCCATCTGAGCTCCTGACCACTTACAAAGCTTTTGCCTGCAGCCTGCTGGAGTACTGCTCTCCCCTCTGGGCTGGTGCTCCTGCCTCCCATCTTTCTCGGCTTCACGCTGTGGAAACCAAGGCATTTCAGATCATCGGCATCTCCCGCAATAGGGCTGAGTCTTTGGGCCTCTCACTCAATCAACGCAGGTTGGTCGGTGGTCTTTCTGTCTCGTCTCCAGTCTCCCCCCCCCTGCTCTCTCTGCGATTTGTCCCCACCACATTTCCACAGGGTGCTCAAGGTCCGCCAACAACCCCCTTCTGATAAAACTACCAAAATCAAGAATCACTGCTCACCTTCACTCTTTCATTCCTCTTTTTCCCCACCTTTGGAATAAACTCCCTCACTCTGTTCAATCCCATTCTTCCTTCCAGGCTTTCAAAACAGCTGTTCACCACCACCTCTTATCATCCCCCATCCAAATCCTCAATCTTTTCTACCTCCGATAATCCACTCAAGCCCACCTCCTTCAAATTCCCTGCTTTCCGTTCTGAAAATCCTTGTAATGTCCATCTTATTTATCCCATGTTCCCCGTCCCATCCCTCTCCCTTCCACAGATCTCCTAATGTCTCTGTTCCCCACTGTTTTTTCCTTCCCACTCGTGCCCCTCTTGTCTCATGCCCCCCCCCCCTTGCTGTGCGTTGTGTGTTAGCTCTCACATGAGCCTCGACAAGGTATACAGAAAAAAAAAAATATATATATATATATATATATATATATATATATATATATATATATATATATATATATAAATATATATATAAATATATATATATATATATATATATATTGGTAAAACAGACTCCGTTTGGTCTGTGTGACATCGGTGGTTCAAACCCGACCCCAGCCAAGTCTCATGGAAAACTTTTAAAATTGTCCATGCCGCATTCAGCATTTAAATGGACAGGGCACGGACAAGCAACCGCACATTGGCAATCGTTGCACACACTTGATGGGTCTCAAGGCTTTGTCTTGTGTTGAAGTTCCTTGTTATTTCTAGAAATGTTGTTGTAGTTAACAGCAAAATTCCCAGTTCTCAAGTTGTTGAGAATCTCTAGGAGGTGGAATTCTGCAATGACGATGAGTGCGCTTACCGTTGGCAATTCAAGTAAATAATTTCAAAACAACAAAACGTTTCACCAGAAAATAAAATCACCAAAAAGGATGTTGTGAAAACCCCCATCTTGTTCTTGTTTTTTGTCTGACTCGATGTTGGTACTAATTCCCCTCTAATTAGTCATTTTTTTTTTAAGGTTTGACGCGATGACTTTGCTAGTTAAGACCGTACCGTTCGAAGGCCTTCGCTCAACCTCGCGTCTTGATGTCAGAACCGAGTTATTAAGAATAATTTAGAATGCACGGCCATCATTCTGAAAATTGGTACTTTTATGTAAACTTTATAGTTGTTCCCCCAAAAGCTGTTTTCTATTCTTATAAAATGACTAATTAGAGGGGAATTTGGAATTGATTTTTTTTTTTCTTTTGTAAAACCTGCTCTGGTGCAAGCCCTGCACTTTCATGATAAACATTCTGTAGATTTCCATGTGACTTTTGTGCCCTTTCAGTTGTGATGCTTGAACCTGTCTCATCACGCGCGTCGAACTGCCCTTTACATGAGTAAGGTGTACCTGTTACCAGAATCCGCTTGCTCCTCATAACGAGCACCTTCCAACATGCTTGACTCACCTGTAATAAGAATGCCGTTACATGGTAACTGTTATATCTTTACCAAGAGCTGGTAATGAGCACGATGATATATAACTCAAGGCAGAAGCTTCTCGATCGAACTGTCCAAAGCATTCAACCTGATTTACTCTCATCAAGATGAATAAGCCTGGTGTTTGCTTCATGGTTTAGGTGGTCGGCTTTGGATCCTAACGTCCTGAGTTCAAATCCTGCTCCGCTGTTGAATGAATATCAGGTGCGGTTGACTCTGCCTGTCATCCTTCTGAGGTTGGAAAAATGAGTACCAGCTTGCTGGTATCCTGTGTCGCTCCTGTGTCGGAGTGGTGACCTGTCCATGATTGCGTCCAATAGCCAAGGTGACCGCTTTGGCAGCGCCATTTCTCTGTACAGAGTACGGTTCCAATGGATTTGGATTTCGGATCAAGATGAATGAATCATAATTATCGTATTTTATAAATAATCTCTGATCCCAACTGTCCATTTGTAGGATTACTGACAAACCTTATTTCAAAGAAAGCACACCCTCAGTTCCAAATGTGATTGATCATTTCACCTCCAGGTTGTCTGCTTCTTGGTTCAATGCACGATGGAGTCGGATGTGATGTCAATTATTTCTTTCCTCATGATTGTTTGCGTTGGGGGGTGCTGCATCATGGAGTATGCTACAATTTCGGAATAAGTCAAGCTAGCTCTCCTTTAGGTAAATGGATTAAAGCAATGGATCTTTTGCAGAAGGGTAAGTGTAACACCAGTATATTTCACAATTGAGAAACGATACGAGTGGTAATAGACGTGGCTATGAAGGTGAATTGATGCAGAGAAATATAAGGAGGATCTGGAGGAAGTGCGGGTCATGCCTCGCGCGGTAGATATGATCAGAACGATACAGAATGGAGTATAACAAAGAACCTGGAAAGTTGAAAGTTTGAAATGTTGGTGTAAACATTCGATTGTCATTCTACCTCATTCAGAGCATTGTTCAAGAACCAAGTAGAATTGTCCTTGTGGAGACCGAAGTCGATTCTAATGAGTCTTCTCGAGAGATTTCAACAGGGCTTCTCTGCTTGATCAAAATGGAGGATCAGGAGTTCAGGAGTCATGTTTGCCCAATGAAGCACTCTGTTCAAGAGGTCTATGAAACAATGTCCACTTGCTTCGAAAAAGATATGCAGTTAACCTCCAGGACGTGTGCTTTCATTTGAGCATATTGAGGAGAGTGAAAATGATTAACCCAATTTGTCATGGACTTCAGAACTTTGCACTGAAATTAATTTAATTTGTATTTGATGCTGCAAGGAGGAAAACTTTTGAATTTTCACCACCGATCAGCCAATAATGTGTTGATTCGGATAAAAAATCAATGAAAAACAAGAACTCGAGATCCACCAGACTCATGGGGGGGGGGGGGACTTTTCATTTGATCTGGATGATAGAGCGCACAGTGCTAAAATATTATTCCACATTCATACCCAAACATCACTGTTATTTTATCGATGGTAGAGGGCTTAAAATAGAAGGATGTACTATGGATGAAAATGACGGAGTATTCCAAGGATAGAGGAAAAAACATTCCACAACAGGTTATGCATAAGATTTACGAGGTCGGTTGTGTTTTTATGTTTGTCGATGTAGAAGATAGAGTGTTGTCATTGTAAAAGTAAGAACCTTTGTAAAAGGAAGTTCACTTATGGAATGAAGTTTTGTAAATCGCAATATTCCATCAGGTGGCAGGTTGGTGGACTCTATTTTTTTTTTCAAGCATCTCGGTTCATGAAGTAGATAAACGACAATGAACAGCAGGCTCATAAACTACTCAAGGGTATGGAGGTGGGGAGTGGGGAGGTGAACATATACAAGGAGGAAAGGAGCAATAATATACAACACGAGTAACAATGGACTGAAGAGGAACAGAATGGGAAGGAATCGGCCTGTGTAGAATAAATCATTGGTGTGGTGTGCATGAGTGTATGCATGAGGTACTGACAGGCCAGGCCAGGCCAGGTATGGGACTATGTGCCAGAGCAGCTCATTGCTGCGTCCACTTTCTGCCAGTACTCCAGGGACCTCCGTCTGGCCATCCCCCAGGCAGATGCCTGGCCCATCCCCATCTTCTTGAGATGACGATCAACCTGCTGCAACCATGAGGCACATGGTCGGCCTGTTGGCCTCCTTTACTCATGAGGCTCCTTCGCTGAGGGAACCTGGACTGACAGGCGCTGTATTTGAAAGACTGATGTGAGGAGGATGAGACGATAGACACAGCGAGACAGTTCCACACAGAGGGGAATAATGGGACGAATGAATGGAGGGGAGCGACTAGTTCTGAACTTTGGGAGGGTGAGCACGTAAGGGTTTCTAGAGAAGCATGTGTGATCTTGGTGGCTTGAGGAGGACAAAGGCAGAGGAGGATAGGAGGCGTAAGGCAAGATGTAGCCTTGTATAAAAAAAACGCACCAGGAGATGTTCCATCAGGACCAGGAGATGTTCCGTCAGGCCGAAAAGATGTTCCATCAGGACCAGGAGATGTTCCATCAGGACAAGAAGAGGTTCCATCAGGACTGAAAGATGTGCCATTGAGACTGGAAGATGTTCCATCAGGACTAGAAGAGGTTTAATCAGGATGACGAGATGTTCCATCAGGATGAGAAGATGTTCCATCAGGACTGGAAGATGTTCCATCAGGACCAGGATATGTTCCATCAGGACCAGGATATGTTCCATCAGGACTAGGATATGTTCCATTAGGACTAGAAGAGGTTCCATCAGGACTGGAAGATGTTCCATCAAGACTAGAAGAGATCCCATCAGAATGAGATGTTCCATCAGGACTACAAGAAGTTCCATCAGGACTGGAAGATGTTCCATCAGGATGAGGATATGTTCCATCAAGACTAGAAGAGATTCCATCAGGATGAAAAGATGTTCCATCAGGACCAGGAGATGTTCCATCAGGACTGGAAAAGGTTCCATCAGGGCCAGATGTTCCATCAGGATCCCCCTTCCCCTTCTTTATTCCCCAGTTTGCTCCTCTTTACAGTAATTAAATTGTCATCAAACTCCTTGTTATCCTAACAATTAAGATATTGTCGTATTTCATTCCCTACTCTAATTTTAAAACCTCCCTTAAGGACATCTTTTTGCACAAGCATTTTGGTAAACCACCTTCTGTGATTTTAACATTATTTTCTTCTCTCTTTTATTTCATACTCCAACTCCACCATAAAAAAAATCGAACATGTAGAATTGATAATGTAATTGTTGAAGGACTGTTTCAGCATTTATTCCAAATGCCTTTTTAGCACGAGGGATGTGCAGAACACCTGAATGTAAGTTTCCAGGTAAAGTACTTGCTTCATACTATATAATCGCTCATCACATGCAACTCATGCGCCCTTAGGTTTTTAGAGGGGACACGAGGCATTCTGAGCAAAATCAAAACAGAAAACGAGAGGAATCATTGGACACCTTCAAGGAGGGTCTTCCATTCGCCATGTTGCAAGATTCTTTAACATGAGAAGAGGAACCGTTTATGAGTTCAGAAAATGTTGTTAAGCCACTGGATCAAAAAGAGACACGTCAAGAAGTGGATGTCCCGTGATAATGACTTCTGCTCAGGAGCGATATATTCACACAACCCATCTACACAATCGGTTTCAAACTGCCCAGAGTACTGAACACGCACTCCCTGGATCTCACGGGATGAGCGTCAGCACCGTTTTGAGGCATCTCAGTGACGCAGGGATCCGTGCTCATCATTCTGTTTAACGTCTAAGACTTGCACCTGACTCATCCATGCACACTTGTCGTGGTCAAATAGGCACGTCCAATGGACATGGAGGCAATGGGTAAGTGTTATGTTCAGTGACAATTCCTGGTTTCTCCTTGAAAGGTATGATGGCCGTGTACGGGTCCATAGAATACGCAATGAGCGATATGCCCTAGTCTGTGAACTCAGCCACAAATTTTGTATGTGGAAGTGCCATGATGTGGGGTGGTATTTCTGAAATCTTTCGCACCAACTTGATCCTTGTCCATGGTAATCTGATGGCGGATCGATACATTAATGATATCTTACAGCAACAGGGTCCAGGAATAATCTTTATGAACGGTAACGCTTCTGCTTACAGGGCCATTCGAACAAGGAACATTCTTGTAAATCACAACTTTCATATCACGACTCCCTGGCCTGCCACCCTCACCAGATTTAAATCCAATTGAACATCTCTGGGATATCATCGATTGTCACATTCGAACCTTATCAAGACAGCCACAGACCCTCGCCAACCTGAGACGGAATCTGATTCAGGTGTGGCATGTCATTCCTCATGCTCGGGTTGGAGTCCCCATACGGTGCAATGCAGTGATTGCTGCAGGAAGTGAACATACAGCTGGTATTGAGATTGTTACTTCCACCTTGGATCTCTATGTTAAAACATTCACCACAACGCAGCATTATGTGATTAGGTCACAAAGAAATGGACGTGAAATCATTCAGCATTTATCTCTGTCGGAGGTTTGCTGTGCCTCATCCGTGTTCCATGATGTCACGTAAAAAAATATAACTCCATCAACAACAATCACGTGTTGTTGTTGATTTTTCTTTTCATGGCAGAGAGTTTATTTTACTGTTTCTGGTTTATATTAAATATATGAATTTTTTTTTATTTTAAATAAATTGTTTTTCTTTCAATTCCGTTGAGCCCCTTGCGATAGTTTATCCATGATCGGTGATAGATAAAGGATGATTTGATTTAATTTCATCTTCACCACCCGACATAGTTTTTTTTTTAAGCTGGCTGCCCTGTATGCTTGCACTTGCATGAGAACATTACAGATCGCATGGTATGTATCACAAAACTAGACCTTTGCGCTGGTACCTTGGCCTAATTCCACTATCCGCATATGATCAATTTTGACCACGTTACTTGAATTAATTATAATTAATAATTATCAGCCTTGTCCGACAAGATGCTGCAGAGGTTCCCTTTAAGCTGCTTAGCCTGGGTTCGATTCCCGACCGCACCATAAACTTGATGGTCAGATCGGTGCTTCATACACAGGGCGTTGCATCGCACGGTGTGCCGTCCATCGGATGGTTGTTAAGCCGGGTGTCTCATCTGCTAGCATTATTTGGTGAACATTAACGATCCCATCGTATATGTTGTGAACAGGAGGCGAGTTATCGCCGACACCCTGGAACAAGTTACAAATCATTCCCTTAATCAGATCCAGTCAAATATCAGGCTTGGTCGGCCAATTCCTGGAATACGGGCCAAAAACTTTTCCCGGCCGACAGAACATGAAGGTGGGAAATAATTGGGCCATTATAATTTGGTAGCAATGGCTTTGTGGTGGCATAGTGGTTAAGGTGGGTGGCTTAGGATCTTAAGGTCCAGAATTTACATCCCATCTGTGCCAAAATAACACCAGGAGGAACGACTCAGCCGGTCTTCCTTCTGAGGTTGGCACAATGAGTACCAGATACTGGGAGTGAGCCAATCTAGTATCTTGCATGGGAGTGGCGACCCATCCCGGATTGTACCCCGCCTCGCCCAGCAAATGAAACTACCTCGGCAGCCTTAAGTACCTGATAGGGTGAGGAGGATAAATGACACAAAGAACAATAAAGTAGTGCAGTAGTTGTAGTCACAGCCATAGTTGACTTTCTTCGCAGCCTTCCTCGACTGCAATGGCTGCACCTGGGGGGATCTATGAAGGTTGAGTTGTAATGGAGATTTTGATCAGACCAACGGGTCTGATCACACTTTTCTTGCTGAACTGATAAATGATCGGATACAAGACGTTGTCAAAGTATTTAATCTTTCAGGTCCAGTTTGTGATGTTTTGAAGAACGATGTCATTTCCCCCCTGAACAATCTCCTGTGCATTAGTCACATTATCCAATGAGATTCTCATCTAATCTCATGACAGAAGCATGGCAAATTTTTGTTCGAGTTCTTTTTGCATTATGTTTACACACTGTTTGATGTAGTTGTACGAAATTCTCGACCTCATTGATTGATGATTGATTGATTGTTGGTGGTGGTGGTGGTGGTGGTGCAGTAGGTCACCATTCATGCCATCGTACCCATTTCCCACTGCAATTATCCATTTGCAATGTTGCTCACGATTTAAGAAATCACTCGTCGGAGAATTACAATACAAATGTGTGGTCGAAGGTATTTTTTCATTTATTCACAAAAAGAAACAACCTGCTGATGAAGCCATTAGTCAATCAGTATATATTTATTTATTTATTTCTAAATACAGATTCATTGAATTGTACGAGTGGGTTGTGTTTGAGAGGGGGGTTTACACTTCAATGATGTGTTAAAATTCACGGAAATTGACATCAACCGATCGAGCATTGCAAATTATTTTACCCGTGGTTAAGATTTCTTTCTGATTCCTTTCTGTTTTGTTGTGGAATTACCAAAGCAAATTTGTTTGGTCACTTCTATGAATTAGTCCCCTCTCGGTTTCACCAGAGGGGACTCTATACGTTGTCTGTCACTCCGTCCGTCCGTCCGTCCGTCCCACCTGTGTTTCTTTCAGATCTTTTTTTCACCATATCCTTTTACATGTTCAATGGAAACTTAGAAGATGGCTTTATTAAGATAAGGTGCAAAAGAAGTTCGAGTTTCAGGTCATATCATCCATTTTTCACAGGTTTATGCCCTTTTTAAAACTTCGAACATATCACATATTATAAATGGGTCAATGTTCAGCCGTCCTGACTCCACCCCACTAAAATGATGCGTCGCCATTGCATGAAACGGCACAGGTCAGCAGGCCTCAGAACTTTAACCGGCCCATCTGTCCTCATCTTACTCATCTATATCATACTGTGTGAAACCGGCCCGTCTGTCCTCATCTTACTCAATTATATCATACTGTTTGAAACCGGCCCATCTGTCCTCACCTGACTCATCTATATCATACTGTGTGAAACCGGCCCATCTGTCCTCACCTTACTCATCTATATCATACTGTTTGAAACCGGCCCATCTGTCCTCATCTTACTCAATTATATCATACTGTTTGAAACCGGCCCATCTGTCCTCACCTTACTCATCTATATCATACTGTGTGAAACCGGCCCATCTGTCCTCACCTTACTCATCTATATCATACTGTGTGAAACCGGCCCATCTGTTCTCATCTTACTCAATTATATCATACTTTTTGAAACCGGCCCATCTGTCCTCATCATACTCATTTATATCATACTGTTTGAAATCGGCCCATCTGTCCTCACCTTACTCATCTATATCATACTGTTTGAAACCGGCCTATCTATCCTCATCTTACTCAATTATATCATACTGTTTGAAACCGGCCCATCTGTCCTCACCTTACTCATCTATATCATACTGTGTGAAACCGGCCCATCTGTCCTCATCTTACTCAATTATATCATACTGTTTGAAACCGGCCCATCTGTCCTCACCTTACTCATCTATATCATACTTTTTGAAACCGGCCCATCTGTCCTCATCATACTCAATTATATCATACTGTTTGAAACCGGCCCATCTGTCCTCACCTTACTCATCTATATCATACTTTTTGAAACCGGCCCATCTATCCTCATCTTACTCAATTATATCATACTGTTTGAAACCGGCCCATCTGTCCTCACCTTACTCATCTATATCATACTTTTTGAAACCGGCCCATCTGTCCTCATCATACTCAATTATATCATACTGTTTGAAATCGGCCCATCTGTCCTCACCTTACTCATCTATATCATACTTTTTGAAACCGGCCCATCTATCCTCATCTTACTCAATTATATCATACTGTTTGAAACCGGCCCATCTGTCCTCACCTTACTCATCTATATCATACTTTTTGAAACCGGCCCATCTGTCCTCATCATACTCATTTATATCATACTGTTTGAAATCGGCCCATCTGTCCTCACCTTACTCATCTATATCATACTGTTTGAAACCGGCCCATCTGTCCTCATCTTACTCATCTATATCATACTGTTTGAAACTGGCCCATCTGTCCTCATCTTACTCATCTATATCGTACTGTTTGAAACCGGCCCATCTGTCCTCATCTTACTCATCCACATCATACTGTTTGAAACCGGCCCATCTGTCCTCACCTTACTGATCTATATCATACTATTTGAAACCGGCCCATCTGTCCTCATCATACTCAATTATATCATACTGTTTGAAACCAGCCCATCTGTCCTCATCATACTCAATTATATCATACTGTTTGAAATCGGCCCATCTGTCCTCACCTTACTCATCTATATCATACTGTTTGAAACCGGCCCATCTGTCCTCACCTTACTGATCTATATCATACTATTTGAAACCGGCCCATCTGTCCTCACCTTACTCATCTATATCATACTGTGTGAAACCGGCCCATCTGTCCTCACCTTACTCATCTATATCATACTGTGTGAAACCGGCCCATCTGTTCTCATCTTACTCAATTATATCATACTGTGTGAAACCGGCCCATCTGTCCTCACCTTACTCATCTATATAATACTTTTTGAAACCGGCCTATCTATCCTCATCTTACTCAATTATATCATACTGTTTGAAACCGGCCCATCTGTCCTCACCTTACTCATCTATATCATACTGTGTGAAACCGGCCCATCTGTCCTCATCTTACTCAATTATATCATACTGTTTGAAACCGGCCCATCTGTCCTCACCTTACTCATCTATATCATACTTTTTGAAACCGGCCCATCTGTCCTCATCATACTCAATTATATCATACTGTTTGAAACTTGCCCATCTGTCCTCACCTTACTCATCTATATCATACTTTTTGAAACCGGCCCATCTATCCTCATCTTACTCAATTATATCATACTGTTTGAAACCGGCCCATCTGTCCTCACCTTACTCATCTATATCATACTTTTTGAAACCGGCCCATCTGTCCTCATCATACTCAATTATATCATACTGTTTGAAATCGGCCCATCTGTCCTCACCTTACTCATCTATATCATACTTTTTGAAACCGGCCCATCTATCCTCATCTTACTCAATTATATCATACTGTTTGAAACCGGCCCATCTGTCCTCACCTTACTCATCTATATCATACTTTTTGAAACCGGCCCATCTGTCCTCATCATACTCATTTATATCATACTGTTTGAAATCGGCCCATCTGTCCTCACCTTACTCATCTATATCATACTGTTTGAAACCGGCCCATCTGTCCTCATCTTACTCATCTATATCATACTGTTTGAAACTGGCCCATCTGTCCTCATCTTACTCATCTATATCGTACTGTTTGAAACCGGCCCATCTGTCCTCATCTTACTCATCCATATCATACTGTTTGAAACCGGCCCATCTGTCCTCACCTTACTGATCTATATCATACTATTTGAAACCGGCCCATCTGTCCTCATCATACTCAATTATATCATACTGTTTGAAACCAGCCCATCTGTCCTCATCATACTCAATTATATCATACTGTTTGAAATCGGCCCATCTGTCCTCACCTTACTCATCTATATCATACTGTTTGAAACCGGCCCATCTGTCCTCACCTTACTGATCTATATCATACTATTTGAAACCGGCCCATCTGTCCTCACCTTACTCATCTATATCATACTATTTGAAACCGGCCCATCTGTCCTCATCTTACTCAACTATATCATACTGTGTGAAACCGGCCCATCTGTCCTCATCTTACTCATCTATATCATACTGTTTGAAACCGGCCCATCTGTCCTCACCTTACTCATCTATATCATACTATTTGAAACCGGCCCATCTGTCCTCATCTTACTCAACTATATCATACTGTGTGAAACCGGCCCATCTGTCCTCATCTTACTCATCTATATCATACTGTTTGAAACCGGCCCATCTGTCCTCATCTTACTCATCTATATCATACTGTGTGAAACCGGCCCATCTGTCCTCATCTTACTCATCTATATCATACTGTTTGAAACCGGCCCATCTGTCCTCATCTTACTCATCTATATCATACTGTGTGAAACCGGCCCATCTGTCCTCACCTTACTCATCTATATCATACTGTTTGAAACCGGCCCATCTGTCCTCATCTTACTCATCTATATCATACTGTTTGAAACCAGCCCATCTGTCCTCATCATACTCAATTATATCATACTGTTTGAAATCGGCCCATCTGTCCTCATCTTACTCATCTATATCATACTGTTTGAAACCGGCCCATCTGTCCTCATCATACTCAATTATATCATACTGTTTGAAATCGGCCCATCTGTGCTCATCTTACTCATCTATATCGTACTGTTTGAAACCGGCCCATCTGTCCTCACCTTACTCATCTATATCATACTGTTTGAAACCGGCCCATCTGTCCTCACCTTACTCATCTATATCATACTATTTGAAACCAGCACATCTGTCCTCATCTTACTCAACTATATCATACTGTGTGAAACCGGCCCATCTGTTCTCATCTTACTCAATTATATCATACTGTGTGAAACCGGCCCATCTGTCCTCACCTTACTCATCTATATCATACTTTTTGAAACCGGCCCATCTGTCCTCATCATACTCAATTATATCATACTGTTTGAAATCGGCCCATCTGTCCTCACCTTACTCATCTATATCATACTGTTTGAAACCGGCCCATCTGTCCTCATCTTACTCATCTATATCATACTGTTTGAAACCGGCCCATCTGTCCTCATCTTACTCATCTATATCGTACTGTTTGAAACCGGCCCATCTGTCCTCACCTTACTCATCTATATCATACTGTTTGAAACCGGCCCATCTGTCCTCACCTTACTCATCTATATCATACTGTGTGAAACCGGCCCATCTGTCCTCATCTTACTCATCTATATCATACTATTTGAAACCGGCCCATCTGTCCTCACCTTACTCATCTATATCTTACTATTTGAAACCGGCCCATCTGTCCTCATCTTACTCAACTATATCATACTGTGTGAAACCGGCCCATCTGTCCTCACCTTACTGATCTATATCATACTATTTGAAACCGGCCCATCTGTCCTCATCTTACTCATCTATATCATACTGTGTGAAACCGGCCCATCTGTCCTCACCTTACTCATCTGTATCATACTGTTTGAAACCGGCCCATCGGTCCTCATCTTACTCATCTATATCATACTGTTTGAAACCGGCCCATCTGTCCTCACCTTACTCATCTATATCATACTGTGTGAAACCGGCCCATCTGTCCTCATCTTACTCATCTATATCATACTGTTTGAAACCGGCCCATCTGTCCTCATCTTACTTATCTATATCGTACTGTTTGAAACCGGCCCATCTGTCCTCACCTTACTCATCGATATCATACCGTTTGAAACCGGCCCATCTGTCCTGACCTTACTCATCTATATCATACTGTGTGAAACCGGCCCATCTATCCTCATCTTACTCATCTTTATCATACTGTTTGAAACCGGCCCATCTGTCCTGATCTTACTCAATTATATCATACTGTGTGAAACCGGCCCATCTGTCCTCACCTTACTCATCTATATCATACTGTTTGAAACCGGCCCATCTGTCCTCATCTTACTCAACTATATCATACCGTTTGAAACTGGCCCATCTGTCCTCATCTTACTCAATTATATCATACTGTGTGAAACCAGCCCATCTGTCCTCACCTTACTCATCTATATCATACTGTTTGAAACCGGCCCATCTGTCCTCATCTTACTCAACTATATCATACTGTGTGAAACCGGCCCATCTGTCCTCACCTTACTGATCAATATCATACTATTTGAAACCGGCCCATCTGTCCTCACCTTACTCATCTATATCATACTATTTGAAACCGGCCCATCTGTCCTCATCTTACTCAACTATATCATACTGTGTGAAACCGGCCCATCTGTCCTCACCTTACTGATCTATATCATACTATTTGAAACCGGCCCATCTGTCCTCATCTTACTCATCTATATCATACTGTGTGAAACCGGCCCATCTGTCCTCACCTTACTCATCTGTATCATACTGTTTGAAACCGGCCCATCTGTCCTCATCTTACTCATCTATATCATACTGTTTGAAACCGGCCCATCTGTCCTCACCTTACTCATCTATATCATACTGTGTGAAACTGGCCCATCTGTCCTCATCTTACTCATCTATATCATACTGTTTGAAACCGGCCCATCTGTCCTCATCTTACTTATCTATATCGTACTGTTTGAAACCGGCCCATCTGTCCTCACCTTACTCATCTATATCATACCGTTTGAAACCGGCCCATCTGTCCTGACCTTACTCATCTATATCATACTGTGTGAAACCGGCCCATCTATCCTCATCTTACTCATCTTTATCATACTGTTTGAAACCGGCCCATCTGTCCTGATCTTACTCAATTATATCATACTGTGTGAAACCGGCCCATCTGTCCTCACCTTACTCATCTATATCATACTGTTTGAAACCGGCCCATCTGTCCTCATCTTACTCAACTATATCATACCGTTTGAAACCGGCCCATCTGTCCTCATCTTACTCAACTATATCATACTGTGTGAAACCGGCCCATCTGTCCTCATCTTACTCAATTATATCATACTGTGTGAAACCAGCCCATCTGTCCTCATCTTACTCAATTATATCATACTGTGTGAAACCGGCCCATCTGTCCTCATCTTACTCAATTATATCATACTGTGTGAAACCGGCCCATCTGTCCTCATCTTACTCAATTATATCATACTGTTTGAAACCAGCCCATCTGTCCTCATCATACTCAATTATATCATACTGTTTGAAACCGGCCCATCTGTCCTCATCTTACTCAACTATATCATACTGTGTGAAACCGGCCCATCTGTCCTCACCTTACTGATCAATATCATACTGTTTGAAACCGGCCCATCTGTCCTCACCTTACTCATCTATATCATACTGTTTGAAACCGGCCCATCTGTCCTCACCTTACTCATCTATATCATACTATTTGAAACCAGCACATCTGTCCTCATCTTACTCAACTATATCATACTGTGTGAAACCGGCCCATCTGTTCTCATCTTACTCAATTATATCATACTGTGTGAAACCGGCCCATCTGTCCTCACCTTACTCATCTATATCATACTTTTTGAAACCGGCCCATCTGTCCTCATCATACTCAATTATATCATACTGTTTGAAATCGGCCCATCTGTCCTCACCTTACTCATCTATATCATACTGTTTGAAACCGGCCCATCTGTCCTCATCTTACTCATCTATATCATACTGTTTGAAACCGGCCCATCTGTCCTCATCTTACTCATCTATATCGTACTGTTTGAAACCGGCCCATCTGTCCTCACCTTACTCATCTATATCATACTGTTTGAAACCGGCCCATCTGTCCTCATCTTACTCAACTATATCATACTGTGTGAAACCGGCCCATCTGTCCTCACCTTACTGATCAATATCATACTATTTGAAACCGGCCCATCTGTCCTCACCTTACTCATCTATATCATACTATTTGAAACCGGCCCATCTGTCCTCATCTTACTCAACTATATCATACTGTGTGAAACCGGCCCATCTGTCCTCACCTTACTGATCTATATCATACTATTTGAAACCGGCCCATCTGTCCTCATCTTACTCATCTATATCATACTGTGTGAAACCGGCCCATCTGTCCTCACCTTACTCATCTGTATCATACTGTTTTTTTTTTTTTTTTTTTTTTATATCATACTGTTTGAAACCGGCCCATCTGTCCTCATCTTACTCATCTATATCATACTGTTTGAAACCGGCCCATCTGTCCTCACCTTACTCATCTATATCATACTGTGTGAAACCGGCCCATCTGTCCTCATCTTACTCATCTATATCATACTGTTTGAAACCGGCCCATCTGTCCTCATCTTACTTATCTATATCGTACTGTTTGAAACCGGCCCATCTGTCCTCACCTTACTCATCTATATCATACCGTTTGAAACCGGCCCATCTGTCCTGACCTTACTCATCTATATCATACTGTGTGAAACCGGCCCATCTATCCTCATCTTACTCATCTTTATCATACTGTTTGAAACCGGCCCATCTGTCCTGATCTTACTCAATTATATCATACTGTGTGAAACCGGCCCATCTGTCCTCACCTTACTCATCTATATCATACTGTTTGAAACCGGCCCATCTGTCCTCATCTTACTCAACTATATCATACCGTTTGAAACCGGCCCATCTGTCCTCATCTTACTCAATTATATCATACTGTGTGAAACCAGCCCATCTGTCCTCATCTTACTCAATTATATCATACTGTTTGAAACCGGCCCATCTGTCCTCATCTTACTCATCTATATCATACTGTTTGAAACCAGCCCATCTGTCCTCATCTTACTCAACTATATCATACTGTTTGAAACCGGCCCATCTGTCCTCACCTTACTCATCTATATGTTACTGTTTGAAACTGGCCCATCTGTCCTGACCTTACTCATCTATATCATACTGTGTGAAACCGGCTCATCTGTTCTCATCTTACTCATCTATATCATACTGTTTGAAACCGGCCCATCTGTCCTCATCTTACTTATCTATATCGTACTGTTTGAAACCGGCCCATCTGTCCTCACCTTACTCATCTATATCATACCGTTTGAAACCGGCCCATCTGTCCTGACCTTACTCATCTATATCATACTGTGTGAAACCGGCCCATCTATCCTCATCTTACTCATCTTTATCATACTGTTTGAAACCGGCCCATCTGTCCTGATCTTACTCAATTATATCATACTGTGTGAAACCGGCCCATCTGTCCTCACCTTACTCATCTATATCATACTGTTTGAAACCGGCCCATCTGTCCTCATCTTACTCATCTATATCATACTGTTTGAAACCGGCCCATCTGTCCTCACCTTACTCATCTATATCATACTGTTTGAAACCGGCCCATCTGTCCTCATCTTACTCATCTATATCATACTGTGTGAAACCGGCCCATCTGTCCTCATCTTACTCATCTATATCATACTGTGTGAAACCGGCCCATCTGTCCTCACCTTACTGATCTATATCATACTGTTTGAAACCGGCCCATCTGTCCTCACCTTACTGATCTATATCATACTGTTTGAAACCGGCCCATCTGTCCTCACCTTACTCATCTATATCATACTGTTTGAAACCGGCCCATCTGTCCTCATCTTACTCATCTATATCATACTGTGTGAAACCGGCCCATCTGTCCTCATCTTACTCATCTATATCATACTGAGTGAAACCGGCCCATCTGTCCTCACCTTACTGATCTATATCATACTGTTTGAAACCGGCCCATCTGTCCTCACCTTACTGATCTATATCATACTGTTTGAAACCGGCCCATCTGTCCTCACCTTACTGATCTATATCATACTGTTTGAAACCGGCCCATCTGTCCTCATCTTACTCATCTATATCATACTGTTTGAAACCGGCCCATCTGTCCTCATCTTGCTCATCTATATCATACTGTTTGAAACTGGCCCATCTGTCCTCATCTTACTCAACTATATCATACCGTTTGAAACCGGCCCATCTGTCCTCATCTTACTCATCTATATCATACTGTGTGAAACCGGCCCATCTGTCCTCATCTTACTCATCTATATCATACTTTGTGAAACCGGCCCATCTGTCCTCATCTTACTCATCTATATCATACTGTTTGAAACCGGCCCATCTGTCCTCATCTTACTCATCTATATCGTACTGTTTGAAACCAGCCCATCTGTCCTCATCTTACTCAATTACATTATGGTGTTTGCAGATTGGGCTTGATTAGTATTATCCCCTATATGACAATTTTTAATGGCCAGTCGGTCACAGTCAGGGATGGAAGGATACAGACAAGGACAGACGGATGTAAGCATGTCAAGACGGAGCTCCTTTTATATTATAGACTAGCATATACCACCTGTTGCTTCACTGACGGTAATACTAAAGGGGGGAGGGAGAAAAAGAGTGGGGGGAGAGGGAGAGCGGGATGGGGGAGAGAGAGTGGGGAGAGTGAAGAGCTGGAGGGGAAAGGAGAGAGGAAGGAGAGGGAGTGAGGAGGGATGGAGGAAGGGAAGACAGTGTGAGGTGAGAGGAAGGGAAGTCAAACGTGCAGTGGAGCTTCAATTACAATTCATTCCGTCTCATCAAAATGATTCTGCATAGAATAACAGTGAAGATGGAAACAATATAATGTCTGAAATCCATTTTCTACTGGACATACTATAAATACAGCCTGGAGACAGACTCCCGTCTGGAGACAAACTCCTGTCCGGACAAGTCCGTAGACAAACTCCTGTCCGGCCAAGTCCGGAGACAAACTCCTGTCCGGCCAAGTCCGTAGACAAACTCCTGCCTGGACAAGTCCGTAGACAAACTCCTGTCCAGACATAAATACAATGCAGATGCGTCCGGAGCCAAGCTGTCCAGAGACAAACACTGCTCAGACACGTCTGGAGACAAACTCCCATCCAGACATAAACACCTCCAGGCCACGTCCAGAGACAAAACCTGCCTGGACACGTCTGGAGGTGGAGACAAGCAACATCCAGACATAACCACCGTCTGTATATGTCCAGAGAGAGAGAGAGAGAGAGAGATACATATATATATATATATATATATATATATATATATATATATATATATATATATATATATATATATATATATATATATATATATATATATATATATATATAAATATGAATATATATATATATGAATATGAATATATATTTCTATATATTTGAAAGAATATGTTATGCTTTATGAAGAAACCAAACACACGTGCTTGGCCGACATCAGCAATTTTTCTGGAATCAGCAGGTTGGAATGAGTGTGATTACCAAGTACAGTACTTACTATATACAACCCAGAAACTTTGAGTAGCTTTCACCGAATAACAACGTTGCATCTCTCCAGATGTTTCAGTGATATCTTCACAGACATTATTCATTATAAACAGCTCCGTATAACGGGTGTAAAAAAATTTGCTTTGGTAATTTAGAAAACACATTAATATGGCAAACGGCTCGGAAATCGGGTGTTATTTCACAACTCGCTCAGGGTGACGGAGCAGGAACCACTCGCTCAGGGTGATGGAGCACGAACCACTCACTCAGGGTGATGGAGCACGAACCACTCGCTCAGGGAGACAGAGGACAAACCACTCGCTCAGAGTGATGGAGCATGAACCACTCGCTCAGGGTGATGGAGCACGAACCACTCACTCAGGATGATGGAGCACGAACCACTCGCTCAGAGTGATGGAGCACGAACCACTCGCTCAGATAGACAGAGGAAAAACCACTCGCTCAGGGTGATGGAGCATGAACCACTCGCTCACGGAGACAGAGGATAAACCACTAGCTCAGGGTGATGGAGCACGAACCACTCCCTCAGGGTGATAGAGGACGAACCACTCGCTCAGGGAGACAGAGGACAAACCACTCGCGCAGAGTGACGGAGCATGAACCACTCGCTCTGAATGACATGGCACGGCAATAGTGTCCGCAGAGAGTGAACAATTCGCTCAGAACGATGTAGCGTGTGTCGCTGTCGATAATGGGCACTCGGCAAGTGGCTTAAGCACTCATGCAAGCACTCCAATTAAATGGTTGATAAGGAATGGTTGGTCAGGCTGTTGCTGCATTCCATAAAGGATCCCTTTAACTTTAAAGCCCATCTTCAACGCGCATGTAGCGGTTAAAGAAATAAAAGGAATGAATGAAATAAAATGACTTCATCCACAAAGAGTTCCAGCTTAATGCAGAATAATCCTGGAGACATCGCAAAGTTCAATGTATCGTGAAATAAACATTGCAGAAAATGCTCCATTTTGCCTGCTCCTCTGTGCACACGTCAGGTGGTACATCGGTTCATGGTCCGGGCAAACGTTATAACTTTATTTTAAAACTTCTGTTTTTTACAAGATTAGCTTTGATTCCCTGCGGAGCACCTCACGAAACCTCCGAAAATATAGATACAAATCTGGCAGACGCTACGGATAGGCAGTCCCTCTGGGGGACAAGGTGCGAAGTCAAGCAGTGAATAGATTAAATCATATAGCTCAATGAAGCTAGTTCATTTATCGACTTTTTCTGCTGCCACTACCTTTCCAGGGAGGCCATTCCATGCATTAACTACTCTGGGTAAAAGTCCCCCTGCCTTGCTACCATCTTAACTCTCCTCTTCTTCACACTCAGGCTATGGCTCCTGGTCCTATTACCATCTACTATGTTGAGTAATTCATCTACAATTATTTTATCGATACCTTTCATTATCTTAAACATCTCGATCATATCTCCTCGTACCTGCCTCTTTTCTGATGTATAAAGCCCCGTCTCCTTCAGCCGCTCCTCATATATGAGTCTAGTTCGGCCCAGAATCAATCTAGTTGCCCTGCGCTGAACCCTCTCTATGGCATCTAAGTCCTTCTGGAACTGTGGTGACCAAAACTACACATAATATTCCAGATGTGGCCCTCACTAAATTCCTAAACAATGTTAACACCTCTTTTGATATATAAATGATGCCCTCCGAATACAACCTAAAACCCTGTTTGTTTTCCCTATCGCTGCCTGGCACTGTGCTGCCTGCTTACCTCCCATATCTATTACCACCCCCAGATCCTTCTCCTGTGTGACACACTCCAAAATTACCCCTTACATCCTGTAATCTCTATTTTAATTGTGCTTTCCTATCTCTTCTTGTTGTGGGTCCAACCAGATTCCATTTCACTCTTTTGATTGGCACCTGTTATTTAGCTTTTGCCTCATTCATTGGTTCCTCATTCTCATTTCTTTTTCACCAATTTCATTGCCGTAACACCATTCTTGGTACATTACGTGCTCATTGTGAACTTTTTTTTTTTTTTGGACACAAAGGCATTTTCATTTTCCTGATATTTGTTTTTTTAAATTCTCTTTACAAGAAACACCTGCTCCTTTCAGGAGCAGCCTGTGGCAGGCAGGGTGGGGGGGGGGGCAGGAGAAAGGGTTTGGAGGGTATAGTGGGGGAAGAGAGGCAAATATATTCTATATTGTTGACAATTATCTCCCCTATCTTCAGCAGGGGTCAGTAAACCACTTGAATTGTGGTACATGTATAGGCAAAAATCTGAAGTTGTCCCCCCCCCTTTTCCCTGGGGGAGAGGGGGTTTTGTGTCCATGACCTGACCCTGGGTAGTACCAACACATTTGCAAAATTTAGTGGAGATTGGCACAACCCTGTTTTTTTCTAAGATTTTCAGACACACACACGCATACATACAGAAAATTGCCTTATTTCATAGAGTAGGATGTTATACATCCTACATCCTGCTCTGTTACGTCCTCTTCTTCAATGTGATTTGCATCTGTATTCACGAGTCGGCCGAAGCAAACGTAATCACTAGTTTATTCCATTACCAGTATAGTTTCTTACTTGTTACCCCTTGTATATAGAAAATGTAACTCTTTAAAAAAAATTTTTTTAACTGAAATGATTTCTCTCCATTTTATCTTGCTTCACCGTGCACAAATATATCCCATTCAATGTGGTTGAGTCCTTCTCCCAGGGTTGGCAGACTCCCTTCACAGGATATCTCAAAAAGCTATGGACTGATTCAGACGAAACCTGCTGGACAGGTTGGGTTTGTGACAAGGATGATAATTTCGATTTTGATGAAGATTTGGATCTGGATCCAAGTACTTGAATTTTTAGCAGCGTCGCATTGCGAACACTGGCTCTAAGAGAGCTCCGCATTGTTCTTCTTCTTCTGGTGAAGACAAAACCTTTAGGACGCTGCTCTTGTTATATAGAGGATCCGGATTTCCTTAAATACTAAACACCTGGACGCATCCTCGCATTGAGGGTTCCTTTTGAGAGCGTCTATCATGAACTTTTCAATATATTCGGACATTTGCTTTAAAGTTTCAAAAACTTCACGTTACTATTTAAAGATTATTCCATTTAATGTGTTGTAATTTCGTAAATACACGATTTTCTCGTCATGAAGGAAGAGCCTCCATGACGGGTCTCGCGATTGGCTACATCAAGGCACGTGACGAAATATCAGAAGTTGTTGTTGTTGTTATTGTTGTTGTGATAAAAATGCGGATGTTTCGACTTTCTGTAATGAATCTTTCATCCAAAACAAGATCCTTCAAAAGTATTTCAGACAACTTATATTATTGAATTATAGCCACGTCGCGTTGCGAACACTGGCTCTAAGAGAGCTCCACGTTGTTGTTGTTGTTGTTGTTCTTCTTCTTCTTCTTCTTGTTCTTCTTCTTGTTGTTCTTCTTGTTCTTGTTCTTCTTCTTGTTCTTCTTCTTCTTCTTCTTGTTCTTGTTCTTCTTGTTCTTCTTCTTGTTCTTCTTCTTGTTCTTCTTGTTGTTGTTGTTGTTGTTGTTGTTGTTGTTGTTGTTGTTGTTGTTGTTGTTGTTGTTGTTGTTGTTCTTCTTCTTCTTCTTCTTGTTCTTCTTCTTGTTGTTCTTCTTGTTCTTGTTCTTCTTCTTCTGCTGAAGACAAAACCTTTAGGACGCGGTTCTTGGACACATTTGTCCTTGTTTAAGAGATTCTTCACCATTGAGAGATGGGCCAAAAACGATATAAGGAATGATATCTCAAAAAGTTGCGGAGGGATTTGGACGAAATTTGGTGAAGAAGGTTAGGAGTCTGACAAGGAAGGGTTTCTTTAATTTTGGTTAAGATGTAGAAGCGGATCTGGATACGATAATTATTTTAAAATTTTTTAAGGGATTCTTCACAATTGAGAGGTTGGTTTAGGTCTGAATGCAGATTCACCCAATCAGTGGGATACAAACCATAAACTCTTCAGCCTGGAGGAGGTATGCTCTCAACTGAGTACCATTCTACTTATTTTAGTGATTTATTTACTTTGGTTACTCTGCCTTTTCATCCAAGCATTTCTGAACAACCACATACTGTTTTGTACTTGCTTTTCCCCTTTCATCTCTCACGAATGTTGAAACTTGGACAAATAGTGTATGATAGACAAGTCTCAGCACTTTTTCTATGAAACCTGTTGGATCCATTTCCCGGGTCCTTTGATATATACTTATTTATTTTCCTTGCATGAGTCTGGCTCATTGAAGAGCAAGATAGTTTGCTCCACTAACAGTGGAACAAACGTCAAGGGAAGTAATGAACAGGAAAAGAGGAGATGGGAAGGAGGGGAGGAAACACTGAAACTAGCAAGGAAGATGCTTGAATTAGGAAAGGTTAATGGGGGCAATAAAGATCAATGGACAAAATTGGGGGATGATAACGAATAAATGGTGGTTCATTACTTCCTGGAAACCCTGGAGGGAAGACTGTGACAGAACAGCATCTGGAAGGTGATTCTGCAGATGAAAAAAGCAATTAAAAAAAAAAGGAATCGAGGTGTGCAGTCAGACTGGATTTTGGAAGTTTAACCAAGAGAGGGTTACTGGAGGTTTATTTATATAATCCTTGTTTTTATTACTGTAATCTTTGTCTGTAGAGGTTCCATGATGTGCTTTAGATATACTGTACAATCATTATTTAAAATATGTTATCAGGAGGACATGCACGATGAATGGAATTAAGCAGATTAATTAGTTTTAACCCCAAAGGACAAACATGGACTTGATTATTTATCTATTGAACAGCTAAAACAGTAAAATTTTGTAAAGTTGGAGGAAAGAAGCAGCAATCTGTTTAATTCACTCCTAAAGGCATAATGCCGTCCGTTTCCAAGTCAGGCCCCAACATTTGCATGAGCTGCTGACTTTGCCTTTCCATGAAGATGATGTACTCAAGCTACTCTGGCACATGATATATCCACAAGGAGAGTTCAGTATATACAAGCTAGATCGTGAGTTACATTCTTTCATGGTTTATGTGAACACCAAGCAACTCGTATTGTGCCCTTCCTTCCAGAGGTCTTCAAGTCCTCAATTCCTCTCTTTGCTCACTAATCTAAGTGGATACTCTGAATTGCTATTTGGGCTCTGGCCAAGCATGGGAAATGCACCTGCCATTGAAATGTCTCTAAACGCCCCAAGCAGAGCAAGAGATTCCGATGATAGCAGAATATTTCCTCGGCAAGACTTGTGTCACCGAGGAGGTCATCTTTATTACACAAAAAATTGCTACTTTTTGGCATACATCTTCAGTTCTAGGAAGAGAATGCCACTCCAATGACGTTCAGTTGGTGGTAGTTGGCATGACTTACCCAAGCGATTCATTTGCTCATTTGGTAGTAATTGTGTGATATGTTTTGTCTTTAGTGTCATGTAATTATATTTGTACCATGTATCGGTGCAATAACGTTTCTGTATTGTTCACTGTAAGTAATAGTTTCAATTCAAAATTTAATCTCACATTTAGCTAAAGCATCCTTTCTGTTCTGTCCATCTGTAACTTTGGATGGAATTAACAGAACAAGGATCGAATTATGTTAACCACAAGTGCGAAGCAAGTAGAGGTTGGTATATTGGGAATTAACCCTTCGTTGGAGCAAAAGAGGGCTTACGCTTGAAGCATAAGCTTCTCCTTGCTTCCCACAGCGGTTCGCAGGCCTCAGTCAAAATTGTGTTGATTTCATCCATTATTTTCTCTGCCACCGAAGGTTGACGGTGGTTGTGTTTACACCCCTGTTTGTCTGTCTGTCTGTTGGTTTGTCTGGGAGCAGGCTATCTCAAAAAGTTACCTGGATGGATTCAGATGAAATTTGGTGGACAGGTTGGGGAAATGACATGACCAAACTGATTAGACATTAGAGTTTGGTGAAGATACGGATCGAGATACTATAATTTTAAAAGTGATTCTTCATCATTGACAGAGAAGGCCAAAAATGCTACATAGCATGATATCTCAAAAAGTTATGGACTGATTGCGATGAAACTTGATGGAAGAGTTGGTTCAGTGACAAGAACAAGCCGATTAGATTTTTGTTCAGGTCCAGATTCAGATCCGGTCTATCAGTGGGATACAAAACGTAAATTGTTCAGCTTGGTGGAGGTATGCACTCCACCAAATGTCGTTCTTGTTCTACCTGTAACTTTTCATGTCTACAGTTACCTTATTTGTCATACCACGTATATCTGCATTACTCCTCATCCACCCCGTGGCCTCACTCCCATTTCCCCAACCCTAATTCTGCTTTATAGTCTGTCTGTTTGCCTTGCTGTTGTCGTGCCCATCCATTTTTTGCCCATCTGTGTCCCTCATCCATATGTTCCTCTCTGCTCCATGATCTGTGCATTTCCCCCTCTACCTTTGTTTGCCCATCTCTTCCACGAGGCTTGACCTCCATAAATTGAGTGACATCTCTAAATGTTACAAGCATGAGGTTATTGATAGCAATGTCCTTTTAATTTTCCATAAACTATTATCTTCATTTGCTGATGCTTTCTAAGTGCAATAAATTAATTAAAGATTATTTTTTTTTACATGATAAGGAACATAAGGACTTGATACGTCAGAGAAAACTACATCGAATAACAATAATATTGGTGTGTTTATTGTTCCCATCTGAGCACAGCTCTCGATTCTCATGGAGTCGCAGGTTCAA
Source organism: Eptatretus burgeri (assembly GCF_056783735.1). Lineage (NCBI taxonomy): Eukaryota > Metazoa > Chordata > Myxini > Myxiniformes > Myxinidae > Eptatretus > Eptatretus burgeri. The sequence goes on along the minus strand of NC_140964.1, from coordinate 3,716,785 downwards.
GTCCCTTTGCCTTGTGTGTCTAGATTTGTCCAAAATCTAAGTTTTTGAATCGTACATTGTATGATATTTTCCAATGTCTGAGTCCTGCGTTTCTTTGTCCATTGATGTACCATCCCCTTCTTGAACCTGAGATCAATGTTCAAAAGTGAACTTTTCATTCTTATGTTGTTTATTAACTCTTCTTGTTCAACTTTCTTTAATGTCTCTTGCTCAAGACAAGATCAATCCAGTAACACACCCATCATTATTCATGACATCTTGCCATCTTGGAGGCAATTTTAAAGGTAGGAGCCACACGCAACCCCGCATTAAAACGGTGTGAAATGGAAGTTTGTAACGGGTGCCTGACACGAGTTGAATGTTAATTGGAAGTTTAAGAGGTATGTAGCAAAATTTCCAGCAGCCAATCGTTGTTTGACATTTGAAACTCTTCTCATTCTCCTTTATTTTTGGATAAAACAAATTCCCCATTTAATTATCATGTACAGTTCATGGGGGTGTTTAGAACAATTTACTTCGGTCTCTGTGCTTCATCCGTGTTCATGTTGGGCTCCTGACTCGAGCCTGCCATCCTGATGATGCATCGTAAAGCGTTTTGGCAATGAGGATGATAATTGTTGTTGGTGTCGTTGCTGCCTCGTAGTTCTTTAATATTGTTGCGGATTCGCGCCCGCCGGCGTGCGAGCGGCCACGTAACTCGAATCGCGGCACGTCGCCCACCGGACGGACAATTCCGTCGTGACCCTCTCGGACTAACGCCGGGAACTAGTCACGGGTGGGCCTTTCGGCCTCACCACGATCATGCCAATCAGCCCCCCCCCCACCGCGTGGGATAGGGTTGCTCGCCAAATTCGACCTACCTAAGTACCCACACGGAGGGTAGACCGGGCGATCGCACCTCGCCGCAGGTCGACTTCGGACACGGGCCACTTTAAGCGACCCGCTCCGTACTATCGGGATAACCGAGCGGTGTTATCGTCAACCTCGACGGTTCTGATTAATTATTGGGTGTATTTAGCCCACGACCAACCCTTTACATGAAGTAAGATGGAGATTCAATTAAAGAAAAGACGAAGCGAAACGGGAAAAACAGTTCAACATAAAGCACATTTATTCCGCGGCAAACGGAAAGCACACATATACAATTACCACAATTATACACCAAAAGCAAATGTAACAAAAGAAGAAACAACAATTACGCACCAAAAGCAATTGCAACAAAAGAAACACAATGCAGATCTACTACCGACTACGCGAGCACACGGCAACACTTACACAGTTTTACTTCACAGACGGCGCCGACAACACATATACTCCAAAGCAAAAGAAAAAGGGGCCACCCTCAACGATAAGAGGGCAGACGGGCCTGGGGCCGAGACCGCGTCGAGCCTACCCGTCTGGTGATGAGCCGCAAAATGGCGGCGGCGCCCCGACTCCGCGGGCCTCGCTGGCACTGCCTGGAATGGGGGTGGGAATGGGGCCCCCTTCTCACACTATCTCAGCACGGGGGGAAACAGGGGGGGTTGTTGATGCTCGGGGGAAAGAGGATATCTGGCTGGCTTGGGTCCTGCGACGAGCGACTCCACTGCGACCTCGACCGCGTTCCCGGCCTCCCCTCTCCGCAGCTCCCCGACTCTGACACCAGCGCAGACCTCCACAAAGCTCCTTGGCTTCTCCAGACTCTCCGGACCCCGACAGACACTCTCTCGACTGATTTCGCCGCCGCCACAACTCTCCAACTCTTCCCTCGATTCGCCCCGCGCTCGACGCTTTATAGTGCGACAGGAGAAACCATATGCAGATTTTTGGATCAGGATCGGCTCGGGGGCGGAGCCACGCTCGCCCATTGGACAGAGGAAAAGTGGGCATGAATCATTCCTGATCCTCGAATCTGCACATATCGATTATACTCCGACGCGCCTGGAGGCGGGGGCAAATCGCCCCACACTCGCTGATAGGACGGAACAGAAGTGGGCGTGAATCATTCTTGATCCGATTTCTCGGAAAGGCCGCTTTTTGCACCCACTGCTCGGTGCGCGCCCTGTACGAGTCCAGGATCGGTGCCCACAAGCGGCGCGGGAATGGCGGTGATGCGATGGTTGCGAGAGCGAGATGTGACGGTAAAGGTCGTGGCTGTTGGCGTTGTTGTTGTTGTTGTTGTTGTTGTTGTTGTTGTTGTTATGAAGCGGCGTTGCGGTTGGTGGTTGTTGTGTGATGGCTGTTGAGACATGGTTGGCTCAAAATAAAGATAGAACAGAAAAACGGCTATCTTAAAGGGTCGCAGCCCGAATGAATGACATTTATTCCCTCTAAACAACGGGTTTGGGGCTAACTACACATATACTTACAGAGATATCTCACCTACGGGACCTGAATGGTGGTTTGCGAATTTCCTCAACCACAACAATATTAAACCTGCAGCAGTCGACACAATGGCAGCTGATTAAAAACAAATGGGCTCTTTGTGGAAATGTTTTACCAGCTTTGCAAAGATGGTTGATCTGGGATTGGACCAAAGGAATCGGCTACAGTGTTGTACTAACTAACTATAGTCATTGAATTACTGGCTGGACCTTCGAAGAGGCTTTGTTATGTTATGGAGCATTTGTTTGAAATGGTCATGTTCATTTTCGTTTTGACTTTAATCATCGATTTATCTCTTTCATTTTCGTTTTGACTTGAGAAGCAATACCAAGCATCGTGCCCTTGCTATGGCAATATTCCTGACTATAACAAGGGTACCGCAGTATCAATCAGTAAAGTTTTAGGCAAGTATTTGATTGTATAAATTTGTAGAACAATTCTATCCATCAGATAATGAATATTTAATTATCACACCGACAAGGATTGAAGAACAATGAAGCCTTTTCGGATCTAGCACGAGGATGCTCCTGCACCACGGAGATTCCTATCTCGATATCAAGGTGTCACTCTCGCTTTTCAAGTCCCACGGGAATGGCCACAAAGTGGGTAGACAGCCAAATAAACTTCAGTAAGTTTCCTGGAAAGAGCGGTGGGGTCTTGAGGGTTATGCAGTTGGCGCCAAAATTGGGAGCTTTTAACTGATTGATAGTCGATTTGAGAGGCCGTCCGGTGGCACGGGTTTTGTGGTGCGGTGCACCTGCGCAGGACGATGAGGAGAGATGAGGGTGGTGCGGGCAAGTGGGGGGAGGGGCACGGGTGGTGGCAACTCTGGACCCTCGACCGCTCTGGCCACAACACGCATTTGGTCGCCCACTCTCACACCCAACTACTTTTTTTTTTTGTTGCCATAATTTCCAGGAAAAAATATTGAAAATATTTAGCACGCAATTCTGCCCCATTGCACCCGACTGTCATTTCTGAAACACATGATTCTGGTGTTGATTCCCACATGATGATTCTGGTGTTGATTTTTCTCTTCATTACAAAAATCCCTTTAAATTCCGAGCATACACATATTGCGATAATTACGATGAATTGTACGCGTTTGGAGCTGCGAATGAATGTCCGTGTTTGACGTCTTTTGTTTGACAATCTCGATGCACCTTTGGCCTTGTGTGAAAGAGAGACAGATGGGGCCACTTAGGTTTCCATTATTTAAATAAAATACATTTTTCTCCATTTGACTCATAAATTCCTTTTTGCGTTTCTGTGTTCCGGACGCCACTCGTACGCAGTTCCTGCTTTGTGGGGTGAAAGTAGAACAGCTTGAGGACACAGTTGGTTAACTTTATTGACAGGTCTTCAAGTTTCTGATCCATCTTGTCAAATAATCAAAAAATTTAATAATATAATTTGCCAACAATAAACTTCAATGCGATCACGTGACCCATCCAGAATACAATAAATTTCTCCTCGGTGGGCAATGTTGACTCGCTCTAACAAAAGTTAATGAAAACTGTGTCGGTAGATAATGTAGTTGGCTTGAAATGCATTTATTTCCAATTTAAAAAATGGATTACTTTGATTCATCAACAATGATCAGTGCAATGAGCATGCTGAGTTGATCATCGTATTAATTTTCACAATTCAATTTGAATTTTTTTTTTTTTCTCTTTCCTCGAAAACTAAAACAAAAATTTGAACAAAAAGTGAAATCTCTTCGATCTGTATTTGTTGCATTTCTTGTCTTAGAATTAAAAAAAAAAAAAACATTTCTAAGAGATTGCAATGTGTAAGTAAAATTTTTTTTATCTTGATTTTCACATTGCCTTCAGGGTCCAAGTAGTTTTTATCCTTTGGTGGTTAAACTAGCAAGTTAAATATAGCTGTTTGTTTGGTACTTTTGTAGTTTACTACTAACTCTTTTGAAAGCGGTATCATATGCTTTCATCATGAAATAGTTGAGTGAACTTTTGTTCAAGTCGCTCAGTACACTGAAATTCACCCTGTCAGACTTACCGAGAAATGGCATTTACAATTAGTGTGTGTGTGTGTGTGTGTGTGTGTGTGTGTGTGTGTGTGTGTGTGTGTGTGTGTGTGTGTGTGTGTGTGTGTGTGCGCGCGCGCGCGCATATATACATATTATATATGGACATGTATACATGAACAAACATATGTATACATGCGAAAATTATGCGCCCAGACCAGGCATCGAACCCAGGTCTTCTGGTGAACCAGGGGATAAGAGCACTGATTCGGTTCACCAGAAGACCTGTGTTTGATTCCTGATCTGAGTGCATAATTTCACACACACACACACACACACACACACACACACACACACACACACACACACACACACACACACACACACACGTATTTTATATTCACATATGCTATTTACTTTCTGATATCCGACACAACTTGCTGAAAGCCACATCAGTGTTCCAATGTGTTTGTTTCATCTTTGTCTTGTGTGAGTCGGCCCAAGGTGAAGGAAAAAGCAGTAAGCGATCGAGGATCAGGAACGCCAGATGGTCGTCATTTCACAGCAAGAACATTCTTCTCTAAGTTTGGTGGAAATAAACACAATATGAGTCTGTTTACGGCAACTCCTTTATTCATGTAATAATTGTCCTGGAATTTCCCCCGAATGTAAAGTCTGTAAGTTCTATTAGTAAGGTCGACACATGAAAACTATGCTGTGCCTGCAACCCCTACGTGTCACTTTGGCTTCTTTTTCCCCACTTTGGTCATTTTTTTTCATTTAATATTTATTTTTGTCATTTTTCAGTCTATTTAAATAATCAATCTTTTTTAAATCGAAATTTTATTCCTGCCTGTGGTGTTTATTTTCACACTATAGTTTACAAAAATTGCTTGACATTTGGTCACGATCAAAAAAACTCAAGTGGAATTGATCTGGACACGTCGCAATAAGAATGGAAAACTAACAGACAATAAGAATTACTAACTGGCATCCTCGATAAGAACCTGTAAGAAGAAGAGGGAAACTAAAGATCAGATGGAGAGATGAAACTGAAAATTTTACTGAATTACTTTGACCTTAAATTGCATTGAACAGAACGATACATGGTGTGGTATTCAGGGCTCCCTTTGGTGTTCATTCAGGGCCCCATTTGGCAGTGTATGCCTGGTGTTGGCTTAATGGTAAGGGTGGTGGGCTTTGGATCTTAGAATCCTGAGTTTAAATCTGACTCTCCTGTTGAATTAATTCCAAGTGCGGTTGTCTCTGCCTGTCATTGTTCTGAGGTCGGCAAAATGAGTGCCAGCTTGCTGGTATCCTGTGCCGGAGTGGCGACCCATCCAGGATTGTGACCACTAGCCAAGGAGACTGCTTCGGCAGCACCAATGCTCTGTACAAAGTGTGGTCCTGATGGATGGATTTGGCAGTGTCTTAGGGACCTGTGTTATTTTATCTAAATCAATGATCTGATTCTCTTGTAAACCAACTTTACCATGCTGCTGATGACTCCACCCTGTGTAAAAGGATACATCACATTTGTGAAAGACTTCATCCTTTTGGTCATATGTGGACCAAATAAGTCTTTGGAGAGCTACTTGGACCATGACATTCAATGCTGGCAAGTCATACACTCCACATATTGTCTCTGAAAGGATTGGCAATCAAACCATTCAATCCACTTCTTTCCCTGGAAATCCTCATATGACTATCTGCCATAACCTTTCTTACGAGTATCATATCACCAATCTAGTATCAAAGGCTATTCACCTTATGGGTATTCCCTGTAGAGATATTAGTTATTATTGAGCCACATCGAGCTCATCACAGTGCACAGGACTTTCATGCGGAGCTGCATGGAATGTTACTCCCCACTCTGTGTTGTTGCTTCTGCTTCCCACATTGCTCCTCTTGAGGTGGTCGAAAACAAGGGCTTCCACACTTCAAAACAAAACAGCAAAACAGCAAAAGGTATAATGGTACTCGGAAAAGCACATTTCTCTGCCAGGTGGAACAGTTCATGTTTTGTATCCTACTGATGGGCTTAATCTGAACCAATATCCAATCCGCTTGTTATTGCCATCTAGACAAACTCATCCACCTTGTTTTGTCACAACTTTTGGAGATTTGGCGATTTATTTAGTTTTTGGCCCTATCTATCAATTTTAGAAATTCGACCTGTGTTGAACTTGTGTCCTTAAAATTAATTGGTAGTTGAATTCAGCAACCTGACATGAAAATGCTTTTCAAATTTCAAGACAATGGGATGAAAATTGAAGATTTTAGAAAATTTGGACCAAATTGGCTTCTTTGCCAATTTCGACCTTTTGGCCTATGTTTACCTCAAAACTAGTTGGTGGATGATTTAAGTGACCTGATTTGCAAATGCTCTTCAAATTTCGAGTTAATTGGATTAAAAGTGAGGAATTTAGAAATTTGGCCTATGTTGACCTTTTGGTCTATGTTGACCTCAAAATTGAGAGGTCGTTGAGTTCAGCAAACTCATGTGCAAATGCTCTTAAAATTTGAAGTCAATCGGCTGAAAATTGAGGATTTTCGAAATTTGGCCTATATTGAGCTTTTGGTCTTTGTTGACCTCAAAATTAACAGGTGGTTGAGTTCTGCGAACTCATGTGCAAATAGTCTTCAAATTTCATCTCAATCGGATGAAAATGGAGGATTTAGTAAATTTGTCTCAAATTGGCCTGTTGGCCTATGTCGACCTTTTGGCCGATGTTCACCTCAAAATTAGTAGAACGGTTGAATTATTTGACCTGATTTGCAAATGCGATTGAAATTTCAAGTTAATTGGATTAAAATTGAGAATTTTAGAAATTCTGCTTATGTTGACCTTTTGGCCGATGTTCACCTCAAAATTAGTAGAACGGTTGAATTATTTGACCTGATTTGCAAATGCGATTGAAATTTCAAGTTAATTGGATTAAAATTGAGGATTTTAGAAATTTGGCCTCTGTTGACCTTTTGGTCTATGTTGACCTTTTGGCCGAGGTTTACCTCAAAATTAATAGGTTTTTGAATTGAGTGACCTTGCATGCAAATGCTCTTCAAATTTCAAGTCAATCAGATGAAAATTGAGGATTTTAGAAATTCAGCCTATGTTGACTGTTTCTTTTATGTTGACCTCAAAATTAATTGGTGGTTGAGTTCAGCGACATCATCTGCAAATGTTCTTCAAATTTCAAGTGAATCGGATGGAAATTGAGGAATTTAGAAATCCCACCTAAGTTGTTGACCTTTGGCCTATTTTGACCGTTTGGTCCATGTTGACCTGAAAAACAATTGGCTAATTGAATTCAGTGAACTGAAAAATAACTTCTCTTCAAATTTCATGTCAATCGAATGAAAATTGGTGATTTTAGAAATATCACCTGAGCTGGTGACCTTGGGCCAATGTTGACCTTTTGGTCTATGCTGACCTTAAAATAATTAGTTGGTTGAAGTCAATGACCTGAAATATATATCTTCAAATATCAAGTCAATTGGATGAAAACTGAGGATTTTCGAAATCTCATCTAAGTTGTTGACCTTTGGCCTATGTTGACCTTTTGGTCTATGTTGACATGTTGGCTTATGTTTACCTCAAAATTAATAGGTGTTTGAATTCAGCAACCTGACATGAAAATGCTCTTCAAATTTCAAGTCAATCGGATGAAAATTGAGGGTTTTAGAAAATTTTGTCCAAATTGGCCTATTGGCCTATGTCGACCTTTTGTCTGATGATTACCTCAAAATTAATAGATGGTTGAATTTGGTGACCTGACGTGAAAATGCTCTTCAAATTTCAAGTTTATGGGATTAAAATTGATTTTCAAAATTTGATCGATGTTGACCTTTTGGTCGAAGGTGACCTCAAAATTATTAGGTGGTTGAATGCAGCGACCTGATGTGCAAATAATATTCATATTTCAAGTCAATCGGATGAAAATTGATAATTTTAGAAACAATTTAAAATTTTGGCCTAAATTGGCCTTTTAGCCGAGGCTGATCTCGAAATTAATAGATGGTTGAATGCATCGACCTGATGTGCAAATAATCTTCATATTTCAAATCAATCGGATGAAAATTGTTCATTTTAGAAAAATTTTAAATTTTGGCCTAAATTGGCCTTTTAACCGAGGCTGATCTCGAAATTAATAGGTGGATGAATGCTGCGACCTGATGTGGAAATAATCTTCAAATTTCAATTCAATCAAATGAAAATTGATAATTTTAGAAACAATTTCAAAACTTTGGCCTATTTTCGGCTGACCTGGCCTATGTTGACCTTTTGACCTAAAATAGCCTGAAAAGTAATAGGTGGTTGAATTTCCTGATCAGATATGCAAATCTTGTTCAAATTTCAAGTCAATCGGATGAAAATTGAGGATTTATAAAATTTGGCTCAAATTGGCCTATTGGGCTATGTAGACCTGTTAGGTTGACCATATTTTATGAAACTTCAATACGGTACCTTGTTCTTGTCACCTATTCATTTCATTCACCTTGTTTTGTCATGACTCGTCCACAACATTTTGAGATATAGTTATATATTTAGTTTTTGGCACTCTCAATCAATTTTAGAAATGAGGCCTGGATTGAAATTTTGATCTAAAAAGGAATTGGAAGTTGCATTCAGCGACCCGACATGAAAATCAGGTCAGGTCAGGTATGGGAGCATGTGCCAGAACAGCGCGTCGCTGCGTCCACTTTCCGCCGGTACTCCAGGGGCCTCCGTCTGGCCATCCCCCAGGCAGATGCCAGGCCCATCCCCATCTCCTTGAGATGATCGTAAACCTGCTGCAACCACGAGGCACGTGGTCGGCCCACTGGCCTCCTCCACTCACGAGACTCCCTCGCTGAGAGAATCTGGTGAGCAGGATCAGCATCAGGAAAACGAGCCACATGTCCATACAGCCGCAACTGACGCTCACGGACTATGCAGGTAACAAATCTCATCCGAGTCTCTCTCAGCAACCGCTTGTTGGACACAAAATCCGACCAGCGATAGCCAAGGATTCTCCGAAGAGACCTGGTACCAAAGGAATTAAGTCTCCGTCTCAGATCCTTGGTCAGAGTCCAAGTCTCGCATCCATAGAGCAAGACTGGAAGTACCAAGGACCTGAAGACTCGGACTTTCGTCCTCCTGCACAGGTACCGGCAGCGCCACACCCCATGATCCAGTAAATCCATGACTCGCCAGGCCCGACCCAGACGTCTATTGACCTCTGACTCACAGCCAGCAGAGACATGAATATCACTGCCAAGGTAAGTGAATCTCTCCATGACCTCAACATCCTCACCACAAACAGACACAGACAGGACAGCAGCATCCAAGATGTCACCGAAAGCCTGGATCTTAGTTTTGACCCAAGAAACTCGTAATCCCAGCGGCTCTGACTCCTCATTCAGCACCTCGAGGGTCCCCAAAAGGATGTCTAAAGTCTCCGCAAAGATGACTGCATCATCTGCAAAATCAAGGTCCGAGATCTTGACATTCCCAAATGATGCACCGCAACTTGATCTCTCTGACATCCTCCCTAAAATCCAGTCCATACAAGTGCTGAAAAGTGTGGGGGCCAGTACACATCCCTGACGAACTCCAGTAACAACTGGAAATAAGTCAGAGATGGTACCACCACACTTCACAGCACTCTCAGTACCAGAGTAGAGTTCAGACATCAGATCGATCAGTTTTGGTGGCACCCCACGAAGACCAAGAATCCTCCAGAGGAGATCCCGATTCACTGAATCGAACGCTTTACAGAGATCAACATAGGCTGCAAGCAGCCCCTGCCGAAACTCTCGTCTGCGTTCGGTGAGGACACGAAGGGCAAGGATACGGTCAATCGTTGACCTCTTTGGTGTAAAGCCTGACTGCTCTGGACGCTGGTGCTCAAGCAGATGGTGGCGAACCCTATCAAGAATTATCCGAGCAAAGACCTTGCCCGGCACTGAGAGCAGCGTCACCCCTCGGTAGTTGTTGCAGTCTTGGCGATCACCCTTCCCTTTCCAGAGAGGGACAACAAGGCCCCTCTTCCAGTGAGTTGGGATGATGCCTGTGTTCCAGGCAGAGCACAAAACTGCGTGCAGCGACACGAGTGCAGCATTTCCACCAGCCTTGAGAAGTTCAGCATGGATGCCACAGATCCCTGGAGCTTTGCCCTGTTTCAACTGGTTCACCGCAGCCCGTGTTTCCACAAGCGAAGGTGGACCACAGTTGATTCGAGGGTCAGCAACAGGGATTGTAACACCCTTGACGTCCAACTCGACTGTTGGGGAATCAGCCTGGTACAACCGCTCAAAGTAACTGGCCCAGCGGTCCTTCACTTCAGACTCCTCTGTCAAGAGCCTACCACTCTCTGCTCGAACTGCAGTGCTCCGAGGGATGGGCTTGGATGAACGTAATGCGCGAATTCCCCTGTAAGCAGGACGAGAATCACCTGTCCACAGGTGATGCTCTACCCCCTCACAGATTCCTCGCACATAGGCCTCCTTGTCCACCCTCAGTGCATGTACAGTTTTACGCCTCAGCTACCTGAACAGCTCAGCTCTGCCATTCAGCCTGGCCCTGCGACTCTGGTCAATGGTATCTAGTGTCCCTTGAGAGACAAAATTCTTCTTTGCCCTGCGGTGAGCTCCAAGACATCCACCGGCAACATCAAGGACGGTGGTCTTGAAGGCGCTCCACAATTCTTCAGGACCCCCCAAAGCACCCAGACCCCCCTAAGTGTGCACTCAGCCTATTCACAAACTCCTCAGCTACTCTCTCATCCCTGAGCTTTCCAACATCCAGCCTAGGCTGGGATGGTACCATTCTCCAGGATTTAAGGTGCAGCTTTAGAGTTGCTACAACAATCCTGTGGTCAGTATTGAGGAACTGAGCACTCCGGTAGACCCTGCAGTTCTGGATCATCCTCCAACGACCGTCAATGAGGACATGGTCAATCTCCTTTGCCACACCGCCAGCGTTGGAATACCAAGTCCAGCGCTGAGCTTGTGGGTGCTGAAACCATGAACCAGCCACCCTAAGTCCATGACTTCTTGCAAAGTCAAGGAACTTAGTGCTATTCTGATTGATAGTTCCTGACCCATGGGGACCAACACACACCTCATAACCATCCCTATCAGTTCCAGTCGATGCATTGAAATCCCCCAAGACTAGAAGTGTATCTCTTGTACATGAAAATGCTCTTCAAATGTGGTCGATCAGATGAAAATTGAGGATTTTGGAAAATTTGACCCATTGGCCTATGTAGACCCTTTGGCCTATGTTTACCCCAAAATCAGTCGGTGGTTTAGTTCAGTAACCTGACATGCAAATGCTCTTCAAATTTCAATTCAATTGAATAAAAAAATTGAGGATTTTATAAATTTGGCCGATGTTTACCTCAAAATTAATTGGTGGTTGAATTTGGGGACCGGATATGCAAATGCTCTTCAAATCTCAAGTCAATCGGATGAAAATTGAGGATTTTAGAATTTCAGCCTATGTTGACCTTTTCCTTTATGTTTACCTCAAAATTAATTGGTGGTTGAGTTCAGTGACCTCATATACAAATGTTCTTCAAATTTGAAGTCAATCGGATGAAAATTGAGGATTTCAGAAAAATTTTCCCAAATTGGCCTTTTCGCCCATTTTGACCTTTTGGCCTATAATAACCTCAAATGTAAAGCCACTGTCACACCTTGACGATTTCGCCAGCAGATGCCGACGTATGAAAAATTTGTCTAAAACGCTGGCACACATCGAATACGTTATGGGTAAGTTTTGTATAAGTTAAGAGCACGCTGAAGCACGCTGGCATACGTCGTAGTACGCCGAGCTCGTCGACAAATTTTAACATGCTCAAAAATTTTCGACGTATGCCAGCGTATGACTCGCACGTGCCGCATACGCTGGCCATAAGTTGTAGGCACGTTACGCGATCGTTGACACACGTCGACACACGTTACTTGTAAGTTACTCATAAGTCGAAACACGTCGCGGTAATGTTTAGCGTCAGTGTTCCAGACTCCATGGTTTTTTTTCTTCTTTTTCTCTTTGGCATGACGGTGATGTTGACACTTCGATTTCTAGTGCGGTTATAATATAATATAATATAATTAAAAGGCTGCCGCTCAACGATTTAAATCATAACCGCACTAGAAATCGAAGTGTCAACATCACCGTCATACCGAAGAAAAGAAAAACAAAAAAAACATGGAGTCTGGAACACTGACGGGTTCCTCCTGTGTGTACCCCATTTTTATACACCAATTCCCCTAAACGCTGCCAATACGCCATTATACGGTAGCTGTAAGTTAGTAACACGTTCAGTAAGTTCTGTGGTCGTCCGGAAGACGTCAAATACATCTACATACGTCAATATGTGTTGGAGATACGTGAGTCATCGGTTCAAAGCACGTTACTCATAGGTTCAAAGCACATTATTCATAGGTTAGAAATAAGTTTCGGGTACGCTAAACATTACCTCAACGTGTTTCAACTTATGAGTAACTTACAAGCAACGTATGTAAACGATCGCATAACGTGCCTACAACTTATGGCCAGCGTATGCGGAACGTGTGCGTCATACGCTGGCATACGTCTAAAAATTTGAGCATGCTTAAAATTTGTCGACGTGCTCGGCGTACTACGATGTATGCCAGCGTGTTTCAGCGTGCTCTTAACGTATACAAAACTTACCCATAACGTATTCGACGTGTGCCAGCGTATTCAGCAAATTTTTCTTACGTCGGCATACGCTGGCTAAAACGTCAAGGTGTGACAGGGCCTTGACACTTCGATGTCTAGTGCGGTTATGATTTGAATCGTCGAGCGGCAGCCTTTTAATAGGCTACGCCACGTGATCGTCGGCGATACGCTACTGTGCTCTATGCATACGATAGACTATCGTTGGGCATAGGTTGTGAATGCCAACAACACGCTAAGCATTCGTTGTAGTGGGGCGGCTTAGCCCAAATATTCAAAAGAATTGTGCATTTTGTGATACAAGCACCAAATTTGGCACAAATGTACATTAATATGTTACGAACATTTTCAGATATTGGGCCACTTGAAATTCTCTCTTTATGTCCGCCATATTGGATTTCAAAATGGCCACCACTTGAAATCTGTATTTGCTATTATCTCTGGACGTAATGCAGCTATTGACTTGATTCTGGTATCTAAATGTGTTTTTGGGGGCAAGGAATCCAATGGTACCATTTTCAACTTAATATTATCTATCACAGTCTGTTATATAATTTTATTTGGAGATTATCTCGGCAAATATTGGATTCAACACAATACTTTGAAAAGAATGTCTTAGTTCTGTAAATATAAATAAATTAAAAAAAACTATACTAAATCACTAGTAACAACTCAGTAACAACATCAGACACCCAGATGTAGCCAGGAAATTCAGGGAAAGCCACTTCACCGTTCAGAAAACACAGAGGGTGTTCTCTTCAATCCCGATTGACCAGGCACATGAGCAGAATAATGCCTGCATCAAAGGAGACTGTGGAGCAGTTGGGCTCACTGACAACCCTGGTGCTCTACGTCGCTGGATGGTTGCGGGACCATAAGTTGTCAGGGTGATCGAAGAATTCCAGGATGGGAACCAACACTGGAGACGGCAAACAGCAGATACACGTCATCATTATCAGACGCCAAGTGTACAGGCCTCATTTGTGAAAGATGTTCGCTCTCGTCGGTGTCATAGAGGAGATGGGCAACCCATTCGAGGAGGAGAGTCAGGATGTAGTCAAACTGGACACAAAGGAGATCGCAGATCCTGCTGCTGTGGAGACCGTGATGAATGCCAAGAGGATTGGCCAAGAGCAGTTCGAGGCTTTCACCAGAGAGTGTCTGTTGGACAGAACAAAGGCAGTGGACGCACCCATTCCTCGTAACAAGCTGAAGGTGTTCAGCACTTCCACTCCAAGAAGCCAGAGCGCTGGTCAGCAACAGCTCGCCTCCATCAAGAATGACTGTGAACTCTTCGCACGCCTGTACATTGGCTGCCAGACGAGGGATGGAAACCTTGAGGAGTTCTTTTGTCACGAGAATCAAGCATGTCCTCCTGCATTGTCTGATGGTGGAAGCCTCTGCACTGGTACCAAGAGTGATCTCCTCACATGCTTGGAAGAAGTCTCCAATGCAAAGACAGAGACTCCTGTCACAACCTGTATTGTGCTTGATGGAGCAGCCATCATCCAGATGCTGAAGCCGGCTGCATCAAAGACCTATGAAGAGTATGCACAACAGATCTTCATCCCATATATGTCCACGAAGCTGCAAACAGTGTGACGCCTGGATCTGGTCTGGGATACTTACCTTGCTGATTCACTGAAAGGTAGTACACGTGCAAAGCGGGGACAAGGTGTGCAGAGACGTGTGGTGGCTGCTGCAGCTATACCAGGAAACTGGCAGAACTTCCGACGAGTGGACAGCAACAAGACCGAGCTGTTCAGGTTCCTCTCAGCAGCTCTCATGGAATGGTTTGACCAGGAGGACAAGCAACTCGTCATTACTGATGGAGAGGCAGTGCTCAGCAAGCCACTACTACCAGATCTGACTTCACTCGCCCCATGTAACCATGAAGAAGCTGACAGTCGGATGTTGCTGCATGCATCTCACGCAGTCCAGCATGGACACCATGCAATACTCATCCGGACTGTAGACACCGATGTTGTGGTGCTGGCAGTGTCCCTGGCACAGGAGTTGCAACCAGAAGACAAACTGTGGCTGGCATTCGGAACAGGCCAGAGTTTCCGATACCTAGGAGCACACGAAATAGCAGCTGGATTGGGACGAGAGAAGGCTCGTGCACTGCCAATGTTCCACGCTCTAACTGGATGCGACACTGTGTCTAGTTTTCATAGACATGGCAAGAAGACTGCGTGGGCAGTCTGGACGGTACTGCCAGAACTCACTGAGGTGCTGCTGCTGCTGTCCTCTGCACCTCGTGACATGCCAGACGATGCAATGCGCATCATCGAGAGGTTCGTGATCCTGTTGTATGATCGAACCAGCAAATGCAGAGACATTGACAAGGCCAGGAGGAAACTCTTTGAAAGGAAGAACAATGTGCAGCTCATCCCTCCAACAAAGGCAGCTCTGGAGGAACATGTCAAGAGGGCAGTGTATCAAGGTGGACATGTGTGGAGTCAGATACTGCTGCCAGCACCTGAGCTCCCTCCACCAACCAACTGGGGTTGGTCAAGGACTGGAGAAGGACAGTACACACCTTACTGGACCAGGCTAACTGAGGAAGCTCACAGCTGCATTGAGCTAGTTTCTTGCAAGTGCAAGAAAGGGTGTGTGAGGCGCTGCAAGTGCAAAAGGCTGCCCTTCAGTGCACAGCCCTCTGTGTGTGTGAAGGGGACGGCACATGACGATGAAGCCAAAACGATGAGTGACGATGAGTCAACAACATACATGTACTTGTGGCAATGCTGAACTTGTTAACATGACACTGTTTATGTACACGTATCTTCAGTACCGGTATATACCTAGCCTCAGATACCAGTACACCTAGCCTCAAATACTAGACCATGTAGCATGTCAGTATTATACCTAAGACATTTACAGAACTAAGACATTCTTTTCAAAGTATTGTGTTGAATCCAATATTTGCCTGGATAATTTCCAAATAAAATTATATAACAGACTGTGATAGATAATATTAAGTTGAAAATGGTACGATTGGATTCCTCGCCCCCAAAAACATACATTTAGATCCCAGAATCAAGTCAATAGGTGCATTACGTCCAGAGATAATAGCAAATGCAGATTTCAAGTGGCGGCCATTTTGAAATCCAATATGGCGGACATAAAGAGAGAATTTCAAGTGGCCCAATATCTGAAAATGTTCGCAACATATTAATGTACATTTGTGCCAAATTTGGTGCTTGTATCACAAAATGCACAACAGGTTTGCTATGCTGCTTCACTATTGCTATAAGTCATCTATATGTTATCGAAACGTTCTGTGTACGTTACTAATACGTTATGCATACATCCAACTCGTTATGAATATGCCAAAAACTGAAAAAATAACATCAATAGTTCAGCGTACGCCAGCGTTTTACATACATTTTGATACGTCAAGGTGTGACAGCGGCTTAATAGGTGGTTGAATTCACTGATCTGATATGCAAATCTTGTTCAAATTTTAAGTCAATCGGATGAAAATTGAGGATTTTAGAAAATTTGGCCCGATTTGGCCCAAATTGGCCTTTTAGCCTATGTTGATCTCAAAATTAAGAGGTGGTTGAATGCAACGAACTGATGTGCAAACAGTCTTCAAATTTCAAGTCAATCAAATGAAAATTGGTAGTTTTAGAAACAATTTTAAAACTTTGGGCTATTTTGGGTTGACCTTATGGCCCATGTTGACCTTTTGACCGATGATAACCTCAAAAGTAATCATTGTTTGAATCCAATGATCTGATATGCAAATTTCAAATGAATCGGATGAAATTTGATGATTTTAGAGAATCTGGTTCAAATAGGCCTATTGGCCTCTTCAGATATTTTTGGTTGACTCATTTTTACGAAACCACACTGGCTCCGTCGCAGGGCAGGTGACATTAATCTCTAAAAATTTCAGAACGATCGGTTGTACGGTTTTGGCTGGAGGCAAGCGGACAGACACACACACACACACGCACGCACGCACGCACGCACGCACGCACGCACACACACACACAAACGGAGGTGATCAACGTACTTGTCAAAAAGTTTAATAAAATTTTTGCAAGTAGCAAACGGAGGCGATCAACATTGTCAAAACAACAAAACAAAAAATTTCCAAATGACAAATAAGAAGACATCGTGCGGAGCACAATACTTGCAAAATCCATAGAAAAACTTTGACTTTAAAACATAATGGGTGGTTGAATTCAGTGACCTGATATGCAAATCCTCTTCATATTTCAAGTCAATGAGATGAAAAAATGAGGATTTTAGAAACACCTCCTTAGTTGTTGACCTTGTGCCTATGTTGACCTGTTGGCCGTTATTGACCTTAAAAATAATCAGCTGGTTGAAATAATTGACCTGAAATAAAACTTCTCTTCAAATTTCAAGTCATTCGGATGAAAATTGGTGATTTTAGAAATCCCACCTTAGCTGGTGACCTTGAGCCAATGTTGACCTTTTGGTCCATGTTCATGTCAAAAATAATTGGCTCGTTGAAATCAGTGACGTGTGGCTCAATTGCGGCTGTATGGATATGTGGCTCATTTTCCTGACACTGATCCTGCCACCAGATTCTGTCAGCGAGGGAGCCTCGTGAGGAGACGACCCTAATGGGCCGATCACGTGCCTCGTGGTTGCAGCAGGTTGATCAGCACCTCAAGGAGATGGGGATGGGCCAGGCATCTGCATGGGGGATGGCCAGCCAGAGGCCCCTGGAGTACCAGCAGAAAGTGGAAGCAGCGATGCCTGGTCTGGCGCATGCTCCCATACTTGACTCTGACCTTCAGAATTGCTCTTTAGAAAAATCAAATTACTCTTTAGAACAACTCTTCATAGCAGTGTGGACCTCAAATATTCGGGGCCTTTGCACAAACTTGACAGATCTTTCCATACAGGTTGCCACTGACAAACTAGACATAATCTGCCGAACAGAAACTTTCCTCCCTCAAGATGTCTCCGACCCCCTCGTATCTCTCCCTGCTTACTCCCTCCTCCGGTATGACAGACAAGAGCCTCACCCCTGGGGAGGAGTTGCTCTCTTCATCAAAAACTCTATTCCTCACTCTCCATGCATTGCTCTCACTCCCCCACAACTCCAGGAATATATCTGGCTCTGGCTTCCCCTCCACTCCCACCTCATGTTTATATGTTTACTGTACCGTTCACCAAACAGTGATGACTCCATTTACATCTCACTTTCCGAAAACATGGACCAACTTCAATCCTCTCATCCAAACTCTCTCTTCCTCACATGTGGTGACTTCAATTGTCATCATGCCAGTTGGCTAGGTGTGGGTACCTCTCTCACCGATCATGGCACTTCAGCAAAAGCTTTCTGCGACTCATTGGGACTGACTCAATCGGTGAACTTCCCGACCCGGATCTCAACCAATGGTACTCCATCTCTTCTGGATCTGATTTTGACAAATTTCCCTGAAAATATCTGCTGTTGTTCCTCCGCTCCAATCGATTCATCTGTCCACGTCCTTGTCAAAGCAAACATCCCTCTGGCTGTTAATAGAGAACCACCTCACCGCCGTCGAGTCTGGCATTTCACTCAAGCTGACTGGCAGGGTCTCCAAGCAGCCATCAAACTTCAAGTCTGGTCTCCCATCACTACTTTCTCCAATATCAACTCATCCTGAACTTCTTTCAAAGAAAATTGCTCTCTCTTGAACAAGTTTTTCCCATTTCATCTTCAGTTGTCATACCTTTCCTCCCGCCCATTGTACACTGAAAGTTGTGGTGAGGCTGTTGTCCAGAAACAGCTTGCCTTTGCCGAATGCTCTAATGGAAGGCAAATAAAATTGAAAGCAACATCAGTTCCTTCCACAAAGCTTGGAATAAGTGTGTGTCTACCCTCAGGAGAGCCAAAAAACATCTCTCTAATCTCAAGTCTGAACTCTCAAACCTCTCTCCCTCCTCCAAATCCTGGGGGCGTCTAGTGAAGTCCATTTCTGGTGTATGTTCCACCTCGATCCCCTCCCTTACCTCAAATTTCCACACTGCTGACACCGCATGTGAAAAGACTGAATGCCTAAACTCGATGTTTGCATCTAAAGCTTGTGTCCGAAACCCATCACTTTGTGGACCCACTTTCCCCAGTCACACCCTACTTAATCTGGAATTACGCTTTAGCATTACCCTTTCGAATTAACCTTTGGAATTACTCTTGGGAATTATCCTTTCCAACCACCCCTTTGAACCACCATTTATAATTACCCTTCAGCTTTACCCTCACAATTCCCCTTCAGAATTACCCTTTAGCTTTACCCTTTCGAATTTCCCTTTAGAATTACTTTTCAGAATTACTTTTCAGAATTACCCTTTAGAATTACCCTTTAGAATTATCCTTTAGAATTATCCTTTAGAATTATCCTTTAGAATTACCCTTTAGAATTACCCTTTAGAATTACCCTTGAGAATTACCCTTGATAATTATCCTTTAGAATTTCTCTTTAGAATTACCCTTTAGAATTATCCTTTAGAATTGCCCTTTGGAATTACCCTTTAGAATTATGCTTCAGAATTACCCTTCAGAAATAACCTTTAAAATTATCCTTTGGAATTACTCTTCAGAATTATCTTTTACGACCACCTGTTTGAACCACCATTTATAATTACATTTTTGAATAACCCTTTAGAATTACCCATTAGAATCACCTTTTTGAATCTCCCTTTCGATGTACCTTTTAAAATTACCCTTTAGAATCACCTTTGAGAATCACGCGTTCGAATTACCCTTTAGGATTACCCTTTATAATTACACTTTAGAATTACCCTTTGGAATCACCCTTAAGAATTATCCTTTTGAAATACCCTTTAGAATTACTCTTTAGAATTACTCTTGAGAATTTCCCTTTAGAATATCCCTTTAGAATTATCCTATGAGTTTCCCTTTAGAATTACCATTGAGAATTATCCTTTAGAATTATCCTTTAGAATTTCCCTTTCGAATATCCCTTTAGAATTATCCTTTGAGTTTTCCTTTCGAGTTACCATTGAGAATATCCCTTTAGAATTATCCTTTAGAATTACTCTTCAGAATTACCCTTTAGAATATCCCTTTAGAATTACATTTTAGAATATCCCTTTAGAATTATCCTTTTGAAATACCCTTTAGAATGACTCTTTAGAATTACTCTTTAGAATTTCCCTTAAGAATTATCCTTTGAGTTTCCCTTTAGAATTACCATTGAGAGTTATCCTTTAGAATTATCCTTTAGAATTTCCCTTTACAATATCCCTTTAGAATTATCCTTTGAGTTTCCCTTTGGAATTACCATTGAGAATTACCTTTCAAATTATCCTTTCGAATTACCCTTCAGAATTACCCTTTAGAATATCCCTTTAGAATTATCCTTTATAATTGCTCTAGAATTACCCTTTAGAACATCCCTTTAGAATTACATTTTAGAATATCCCTTTAGAATTATCCTTTTGAAATGCCCTTTGGAATTACTCTTTAGAATTACTCTTTAGAATTTCCCTTTAGAATTGCCCTTTAGAATTATCCTTTACATTTCCCTTGAGAATTACCATTTAGAATTATCCTTTAGAATTACCCTTTAGAATTATCCTTTAGAATTACTCTTTAGAATTATCCTTTAGAATATCCCTTTAGAATTACATTTTAGAATATCCCTTTAGAATTATCCTTTTGAAATACCCTTTAGACTTACTCTTTAGAATTACTCTTTAGAATTTCCCTTTAGAATTATCCTTTGAGTTTCCCTTTAGAATTACCATTGAGAATTACCCTTTAGAATTATACTTTAGAATTACTCTTTGGAATTACCCTTCAGAATTACTCTTTAGAATTAGCCTTTAGAATATCCCTTTGGAATTACCCTTTAGAATATCCCTTTAGAATTACCCTTTGGAATTACCCTTCAGAATTACTCTTTAGAATTACCCTTTAGACTATCCCTTTAGAATATCCCTTTAGAATATCCCTTTGGAATTACCCTTTAGAATCACCCTTCAGAATCCCCTTTAGAATTACCCTTTAGAATATCCCTTTAGAATTACCCTTTAGAATTACCCTTTAGAATTTCCCTTTAGAATATCCCTTGAGAATTACCCTTTAGAATTATCCGTTAGAATTACCCATTATAATCACCCTTTAGAATTACCCTTTAGAATTACCCTTTAGAATTACCTTTCAGAATTACCTTTTAGAATTACCCTTTATAATTACCCATTATAATCACCCTTTAGAATTACCCTTTGGAATTATCCTTCAGAATTACCCTTTAGAATTTTTTTTTGTATACCTTGTGGAGGCTCGTATAAGAGATAAAACACAACGCACAGTAAGGGGGGCTTGAGACAAGAGGGGTGGGAGTGGGAAGGACTAAAGAGTGGGGAACAGAGACATTAGGAGATCTGTAGAAGGGAGAGGGTAGGGGCGGGGTACATGGAGGTATACAAGATGGACATTGCAGGGACTTTCGGGAAGGAAAGCAGGGAATTTGAAGGAGGTGGTTTTCGGGTGGATTAATGGGAGTAGTCAAGATCGAGGATTTGGATGGGGGACGATAAGAGGTGGTGGTGAACAGCTGTTTTGATGGCCTGGAGGGAAGATGGGATTGAACAGAGTTCGGGAGTTTATTCCAAATGTGCAAAAAAAGAGGAATGAAAGAGTTAAGGTGAGCGGTGATTTGTGATTTTGGTAGTTTTGCCAGAAAGGGGGTTGTTGGCGGACCTTGAACGCCCTGTGTAAATATGGTGGGGACAAATCGCAAACAGAGCGGGGGGGGGAGGGGTCAGACCAGAGAGGGGACGGGAGAAGACAAAAAGACCACTGACCTGCCTACGGTGAGAGAGTGAGAGCCCCAAAGACTCAGCCTCATCACAAGTGATGCCAATGATCTGAAATGTCTTGCTTTCCACAGCGTGAAGCCGAGAAAGTAGGAGGCAGGAGCACCAGTCCAGAGGGGAGAGCAGTACTCCATCAGGCTGTGAACAAAACTTTGTATGTGGTCAGTAGCTCAGGTGGGCCGAGGAAGGACTGCACGATGGAGGATTCCCAGTCAGCGACTGGCTTTGGAGGCGAGGTTGGAAGTAGGGCTTTCCCAGAAAAGATCATGACCAATCGTGACACCCCGAATCTTGAAAGAAAGGACTGCCTCCAAAGGATTGTTGAGAAAGTGGATGCAGGGGGGGGGGGGTTCCAAACGGTCCTTTTGGAGTGTCATAGCGAGAGTGCCAGATTTGACCGGATTGAAAGACATGTTCCACGTGTTGGACCAGTTTGTGATGTTATCCAGATCTTCAGTGAGTGAAGAAGGTGCTGCTTGCCGGTCTGAGGGATGACAGATGGTACGGTAGATGGTGGAGTCATCAGCAAAGGGATAAAGAGGATTTTCCAGAGAGTCGGAGAGATCATTGATGAAAACCAGAAAAAGAACAGGGCCCAGAACGCTGCCTTGAGGTAATCCAGCCTGGGCAGGAAGAGGGGATGAAAGAACTCCATTTAGGGCCACACGTTGACTGCGAAAGTAGAGGAAGTCTGCGAGCCATGAGTGGAGATGGCCTTGGATACCATAGGAAGAGAGTTTGGTGAGCAGGGCAGGGTGTCAGACCGTATCAAAAGCATGTGATATGTCTCGGGATAGGGATCTGATTTCATGTCCGGCATTGAGGACCTCCATCCATTGTTCAGAGAGCAGAAGCAGCATATCCAGGGTTGAGGGACCTGGTCTGAAATCAAATTGATGATCGGAAATCAAGCCATTGGAGAAGAGGAAAGATTTAATATCTGAAGCGATGATGGATTCCATAACCTTGCTGATGATTGGGAGAAGGCTGATTGGTCTGTAGTTGCAGGGATCTGTTTTTGCACCTTTTTATGCAGGACAGTGATCTTTGCTGATTTCCCAGCAGATGGCAGATGACCTTGAGCAAATGTGAGGGTGAATATAACAGAGAGAGGCTGAGCAAGAGCAGAGGAGCAGGTTTTTCAGACACGCGGGCTGATGTCGTCTGGACCGGTTGCAGAATCTGAGTCGAGGTTTGACAGCAAGCTCTCCACCTTGTCAGGAGAAAAGGACACAGAGTCCAGGGACAGTTGGGTGTGACTGGGTAAGGTGAGTGCAGAAAGTGATGGGTTTTGGACACAAGATTTCAATGCAAACACTGAGTTTAGGCATTCAGCTTTTTCACATGCGGTATCTGCAGTGCAGCCTTTTGAGTTAAGGGAGGGAATGGAGGGGAACATACACCAGAAACAGATTTAATTAGATGCCACCAGGATTTGGAGGAAGGAGAGAGCTTTGAGAGTTCAGACTTGAGCTCAAAAATATATTATTTTCTGGCTCTCCTGAGGGTAGATACGCACTTGTTCCAAGCTTTATGGAAGGAACTAAGATTACCCTCAGTTGGGTTTGCTTTCCATGAGACAAAGGCAAGTTGTTTCAGGACAACTGCCTCGCCACAAGCTTCAGTAAACCAAGGACGGGAGGAAGGGTAAGACAACTGAACACGAGAGGGGATAAATCTGTGCATGAGGGAGAGCAAGTTTCTTTGAAAGAATTCGCAGTATGAGTTGATATTGGAGAACGTAGCGATGGGAGACAAGTCTGGAAGTTTGATGGCTGCTTGGAGACCTGCCAGTCCGCTTGAGTGAAATGCCAGACTCGACGACGCTAAGGTGGTTCTCTAATAACAGCCAGAGGGATGTTTGCTTTGACAAGGACGTGGTCAGATGAATCGATTGGAGCGGAGGAACAGCAGCAGATATTTTCAGGGAAATTTGTCAAAATCAGATCCAGAAGAGATGGAGCACCATTGGTTGAGATCCGGGTCAGGAAATTGACTGATTGAGTTAGTCCCAATGATTTGCATAGGGCTTTTGCTGAGGTGCCATGACAGGTGAGAGAGGTACCCATACCAAGCCAACTGGCATGATGACAATTGAGGCCACCACATATGAGGAAGAGAGAGTTTGGATGAGATGATGGAAGTTGGTCCATGTTTTCGGATAGTGAGGTGTAAATGGAGTCATCACTGTTTGGTGGATGGTACAGTACACGTATAAACATGAGGTAGGAGTGGAGGGGAAGCCATAGCCAAGGTATTCCTGGGGGTGTGGGGGAGTGAGGGCAGTGCATGGAGAGTGAGGAATAGAGTCTTTGATGAAGAAAGCAACTCCTCCACCAGGACGAGGTTCAGGTCTGTCATCCCGGAGGAGGGAGTAACCAGGGAGAGATACTTGGGAGTCAGAGACGTCTTGTGGGATGAAAGTTTCTGTTAGGCAGATTACGTCTGGTTTTTCAGTGGCAACGTGTATGGAAAGATCTGTAAGGTTTGAGCAAAGGCCCCAGATATTTGAGGCCAACACTGTTAATGAAGATTGAGGGGAGGAGGCTTTTTGTGTAGGGGATGGGAGGGGATGGGGAGGGTAGGACACGGGAGGAGGGGGGTGAGGTCAGGAGTGTTGTTAAAAGAGTGTGCGGGATTGCAGAATAGTTTGGGGAGGGGGCCGGATGAGGAGGAGAAAAGGCTCTGTAGTGCTGGGGGAGAGGGGGGCAAGAGAGGGGGCAGAAGGCAGTTGAGGATTTGAGGAGGTGGAGTGATGAGATGGAGGTGAGAGGGCAGGGGAAGGGGAAGCTTTGTGGATGAGAGGTGGGGGGGAACTGTGAGAAGTGTGACTGAGGGGGGGTGAATGGTGGGAGAAGGGAGAGTTGAGGGAGAAAGGTGAGGGGAGTTTTTGAGAGAAGTGAGAGGGAGGTTTGGAGGGAGAAGAGTAGGATGGTTGCTTTGAGAGTGAGGGGTGAGAGGGGCGAGTTGACACTGAAATTGGAAAAAACAGAATGCTTGATTGAAAGCGAATACTCAAAGCAAACTGGGTTTTTTTTTAATTTTTCGGTGAGAAATGTGATTACAGACGTTTCTTGATGGATGAAATAAAGGCGAATAGAGAGAAGAAACGCTGGAACAGTTGGATTTTTTTAGGCAAGGTATAAATGAAAGGTTGAATTGAGAGCAGTCTTTAAATAGTAGAAGAGTTGTGCATTATGATACGGTAATGAGTACCACACGTGTGAAAGAGGAAGACGAAGCATTATAAGAGATCGTTATTACTATTATTATTATTATTATTATTATTATTATTATTGTTTGAGAGAGTTTTCATCAGATTAGGTAATGGAAAGGTTGTAGAAAAAAATCATGAGGTGAATGGTGAATTTGGATCAGTAAACGCAGGGGGTGGAAACAGATCACGTGGTTTCGGGAGAAGCACGTGATTATGGGAGGTGTATAGTCAAAAGTTAATTTATTTATTTTAAATAAGGATTGTGTAACATTCGGAAAAGGGAATGTTGAAGTAAAATTGTGGAGTTGTTTGGTGCATTTGGAACTGTAAACGCAGATCGAAGGTGCTTGGTCGATGAAACGTGTCAGGAAGAGGGTGGAGAGAGACACGTGGTTACAGGAGGTGTATGTCTCGAAAGGATAAATGGAAGATTATTAATTTTGATGTATTTTTGAAGAATAGGTAAGATTCGGGGATGGAAGGTTGTCGGAAGAAATCGTGAGGGTAATAGCAAGAGTTGGTCAGCTCAAGTAGAATAAAGATGGTGTGCCAGCAGAAGGATGAAGATGAAGAAGAAAAGGAAGAAGAAGAAGGAAAGGAAGAAGAATTAGAAGGATCAGGACTCGTGGGTATGCATGGAGAAAGGTAGTTTTTGTATTTTGTTTTTGGATTTAAGGCAAGAAACAGTGTTTAGATGGGAGGGTTGGGGGCATTGGGAAAGTGGGGAAAATAGGAATTGAAGGTAATAGGGAGAGAATATAAATATGAACGATCGTACACCGAGAGGGGAAGGATGGGTAGGCCTCAAAGAACCCGGGAAGAGAAGGTCGACGGAAACTCACAAAATAGCATGATTTTTGAAACAAAACTGAACTAGGAACACACAGTGAGATGTAGGTGAGAGATGTAGGTGAGAAAATAAGGAGTTAAAATTGGACAGATAACGACTGGAAACTTAACTTTGAGAAAGTCAGCAGAGAGCCCTGAGAGACTTGCCCTCACGACATACCCAACCAGAGTGGTGTCAAAGCCACCCAATGCTCGCCTGTTTATACATTTTTCGTTTTTAAAAGACTAGTCCAATAATATTTTTTATAAAGCATTGCAGTGGTCTGATCCAAATAATTTTAAAGCAATATATGTATTTGTATATTGTAATCAGTAAAAAATAGTGTGGTAGATAAAAACATTAGAAAGAAAATAACTTGCACTAAAAACTTTAACATTTTCATGCTCATGCCCATGCTCACGCCGGGGGTATCGCGATAGTTCTCTGATCTTCGAACAGGTGAGCTAAAAACGGAACAGAATTCTTTAGAATTACCCTTTACAATTGACCTTTAGAATTATTCTTTGGAATTACTCTTCAGAATTATCCTTTACAACCACCCTTTTGAACCACCATTTATAATTACAATTTAGAATCACCCTTTAGAATTACCCTTTGGAATCACCCTTGAGAATTACCCTTTATAATTACCCTTTTGAATTACCCTTTGGAATCACCCTTCAGAATTACCCTTCAGAATCACCCTTTAGAATCACCCTTTAGAATTACCCTTTAGAATTACCCTTTAGAATTATCCTTTAGAATTACCCTTTAGAATTACCCTTTAGAATTACCCTTTAGAATTACCCTTTAGAATCACCCTTTAGAATCACCCTTTAGAATTACCCTTTAGAATTACCCTTTAGAATCACCCTTTAGAATTACCCTTTAGAATTACCCTTTAGAATCACCCTTTAGAAATACCCTTTTGAATTACCCTTTGGAATCACCCTTCAGAATTACCCTTTAGAATCACCCTTTAGAATTACCCTTTAGAATCACCCTTTAGAATTACCCTTTATAATTAGCTTTTAGAATTACCCTTGAGAATTATTCCATTGGAATCAGCCTTTATAATTATCCTTTAGAATTACCATTTGGAATTACCCTTTGGAACATCCCTTGAGAATTATCCTTTGGTATTACCCTTTATAGTTCGCCTTCAGAACTCTTCAGCACCCATTATAATTACAAGTGGGCCCTTTGTCCATTGTACCACATTTTCATTGGTCTTAAAGGCCTTGTAGCATACCTCCCTGCTGTGCTGCTTGAGCATTGGTTTACCTTTCACCAACACCAGATGTGCTTGGGCTGGGGTAGAGATTATACGTTCGTTATTATTCTTGCCAAATGATACTATTATTATTGTTGTTAATATTATTAGTATTAATTATTGTATGGTCTGTCACAATGTTATTATTAAAAAAAAAAATTATGTTTGTAAATAGAATGCCATGCCATGGAAGAACTCATCAATTCATTATAGTCTTCAAGGGTCTGCAGGGTTTGAGGGGTCTTATGGGTCTTTTGGGTCCTCTGGGTCTTTTGGCTCTTCAGGTGTTTTATGTCCTGTGGGTCTTTTGGGTCATTGGGGACTTTTGAGTCTTTTGAGTTCTCGAGATCTTTTGGGTTCTTGGGGTCTCTTGGGTCCTCGAGAGCTTTTGGGTCATCTGGTTCTTTTTGGTCCTCGGGGCATTTTGGGTCCTCAGCAACTTTTGTGTCAGGTCAGGTATGGGAGCATGCGCTGGAGCAGCACGTTGCTGCATCCACTTTCCGCAGACAATCAACAAACACAGAAACTACTTCGGTACTCCAGTGACATGGGTATTTTGGGTCTTCATGGTCTTTTGGGTCTTTGGAGAGTTTTGGGTCATCTGGGTTCTCTGGGGCTTTTGCGTCCCCTGGGTATTTTGGGTCCTTTTGGTGTTTTGAGTCTTCTGGGTCTTTTGTGTCTTAAGGGTCTTTTGGAGTTTTTGGGGTCTTAAAAGGTTGAAAGGGATCTCAGCAATCTGGTAAATAGGTATGTCATTAATGGACACAAAAAGCATGACACACACACACACACACACACACCTCATAATTTTATAGTGTTAGAAAGATTATTCTGCTTCGTTTTTGATGGACGGATGGAAGGACGGAAGAAAATAGCCAAATATTGATGCGGCTTCACCGCTTAAAAATTCTCTCAGTCCTCTGCGCATGCGTGATCGGGATGAATTCAGGGCCAAAGTACTGCATAACTCCAGGTTCTAGTTTTTCGACTCATATTCTCATTTGTGTTCAAAATATAACATTCCATTGAAATCAAATTGTTCCTCAATTACAAACTAACGTTTGTGGACGGACGGTCAAACAGACAGACAGACAGACAGATGTGAACCAATTGCTAAATCACACTTTTTGCTTTGTGTGCTGCACAGATGGGGTAAAAACCTCCACAAACAGATTACTTGTGTAGCTTTGGGTACAAAAATGGGTCCCAATCATACCAACCTTTTTCTCAGTTTTATTGAAGAACAGAATTTTTTGCTCTCAATTTGATATTCTGACACCAGAACTTTTGGGACGCTACATCGATGATTGCATTGGCTTAACCTCCTGTCGCAAATCTGAACTTGAACAATTCATCAACTTCACCAATTCTTTTCAACCTGCTCTCCACTACACATTTTCTTGTTATTCTTGCACATGGCAGCTTGGCTGCCGGGTAGCTATCATTTTTATTGGGGAGCAAATATGCTGCTGATGCTGTGCCCCTCTACCACAACAGTGGTACTCATTTCACTGACCTCAGAAGGATGACAGTCCGTCAACCACACCTGGATGTTAATTGGGCAGCCAACAGGGCTCCAACTCAGGACCCTAAGACCCCCATGCCAGCCACCCTAACCATTGAGCCAATACCAAGCTTGAACTATACATGGGAGATTTCAGATACTTACTTGTGTTACTTTTTTTGGATATCAAAGTTTCTTTGGAAGATACTGGTTTAATGACCACTATTCACTGCCAGTCAACAGACTCACACAGCCACCTAATGTACTCCTCTTCTCATCCTTCTCATGTTAAGAATTCCATTCCTTATTCTCAGTTTCTGAGGCTACGTCATCCCTCCAATGATGATTCTTACTTTGAATGCAAAGCTGGGGAAATGTGTCAGTTCTTCACACATCGTGGTGGAAAATGCCCTCGACCGTGTCGGACCAATCAACAGACAAAATCTTCTACTTCCAAAAACAAAACCTGACAATGATGAACTAATTCGCACTTTGGTGTATCATAATTATCCAATGAAGCTTTAGAATCACACAGGACAACACAGAAACTACTTCAATCTTCTCTCAACCACCTCTGTTTTGATTCCAATAAGACAAAACTTTGTGATATTTTCTGGTTAAAAGGACAGGACCAATTAGAATCTACCACCTGTACCTATGACTTCATCAAACCCACACCATCAATATCAAGGATCATTTTACCCCCAACCAACTCTAATGTAATCTACTGTATTTCATGCTCACTTTGGAAGAAACTCCACATCGGTGAAACTGTACAACGGCTTGGAGACCCGCTTCAGAGAACACCTCTACGATGTCAGAAACGTAAACCGGTTCCTCGTCACTTTAGCCAGGCAGGACATGCTATTCATCATATGTCTGTTTGTGGTTTGATACCCCACCATGGAAGCAATGACTCCCGGAAACTCAAAGAACAGTATTCCATCCAAAAACTTGGAACATGAGTGCAAAATGTCTTAAATTAATTATTTCTTTACGTTAGTCACTATATCTATTTCTGTTCATCCTTCACCCCTCTCTTCTTTCCGTTTTTCAGTCAATTTCCTTCCACCTTCCTCATCTTTCACTTCCTCTTCTCCTCTCCGATTCCCCCATCTTCCTTCCTGCTCCCCTCAACCCCCACCCCCGCTATTGTTCATGTTATCAAACCTTTGTCTCAATAACTCCTATGTAGGCAAAGCTGTAGTTCCGTTCAAGATAGATTCGATGTTCATGATTAATGTTTTTATTTTTAACCTCATCATTTTAGATGTATATATGGTATCAGTGAAACTGCATGACTCAAAACATTTCTGATTATCATGATGGGTTTTATCCACAACTGGGTTTGAGTCACAGCAATCAAGTTTTCGTGGATTGAAGTGTCGATTAAAAAAAACTTTTTATGAACTACGAAGTCATCTATACTGAAAGAGAGCCATTTGGCTGTGTCACCAATTTTCTCAGAGATGGTTGAACGGATCTTCGTCAAATTTTCAGAGGTTCATCAGTGAGTGCTGGGGAGTGTTTTAGGCCAAAAAAAAAAACACCAAACAAACAAACAAAAAATTTGAGAATATGGAAAAAAATGTCAGATTTTTCCACAGATCTTACAAAAATGGGACAAAATAGTTGGATTAACACAAGACTCGGTAGTTGTGAGGCTCATGCATAAACGGTTTGTTGTTTACAGCCTGTTGGGAAGGGAAGGGGCCAAGGAGTGTGAACTGAAGATGTTTCATTTGAGCCAAATTAACGGTTGAAACGTTCTTCCGATGGATGATGCCAAGAATAACGAAAACATTTGACTTCATCACAAAAGAAGTGAAAAATGGAATGCAAAAGCCACAGTTTAGAGTGATACTCCAATATCTATCTATAATTCCAGCAATGTGTGTGTGTGTGTGTGTGTGTGTGTGTGTGTGTGTGTGTGTTTGTGTGTGTGTGTGTTTGTGTGTGTGTGTGTGTGTGTGTGTGTGTGTGTGTGTGTGTGTGTGACCGCTATTTCTCGCCAACCACTGGTCCGATCTAATTGAAACTTGCCAGGTATATTGCTGGTGACCTGAGGATGTGCCTTTTCAAGGTTTGATATTAATCGGACAAGTGCTTCCCAAGTTATGGCCATTTATTTACCAACCAATGACAGGACACGTTACTGCGACCATTTATTTACCAACCAATGACAGGACACATTGCTGCGTAGGTGTGGCCGATGGGGAAGAGAGCCTCAGCCGCGTTCGCCATTACGGGTTTTTTGTCTTCTCTTGTCTTTGTGTTTATCCTTGCGAAAAAGCAAAATACGTTGGTGCTAATTGAATAATTGGCAATTAAAACTAATAATTTATCAAAACGTTGGCAGATCCAGCAGCCTCCGCATTCTTGCCCTGGACGAGGAAACAAAGAAGAAGCGCCGTTTCCTCAGAAATGTTGTTTATGAAGAGGTGTTAACGAGATAAAGGTGTGTACATGGAGACAATTATTATTTATTTATTGAAGAAAAATTGTTCCGAAAATAATTTATCAAAAAAAGTGCACACCTTTTTTTTGTTTCCAATTGTCAAAACGGTGTGGCCTTTGGAAGTGTTAAGGAATTCAGCTCTACTCAACATGCTTGCCAACAATAAATACATCTCAATTTGGTGGTATGCTTTGCAAACTATTTCTTTTAAAACTATTTTCAAACTAAAACAATTCGAACATGGAATACCTAATGACACTGTACTTTCAGGTCTCCTACAAATCCTACCCTGTCACCTCACCGTGGCGTAGGCGTGGCAATGGTCAATGGCAGCGAATGTCATGGCTAGCAAAGACAGGGAGGTAAACTTGATTTTAATTTGGATTTTAATTAACTATGTGTGTGTAAGTATCACAGCAGTTGTTACTTCAATGAAAGCGATAATTCGTGAAATGATGTGAACATTCCGTACGGGCACGCACTACTTCTGGATAGTGATGACTTAATGTATTCTAATAATTTCTCGATTTCTTATGCGCATTTATAGATAAACACAATGCCCCAATCCAGTCATCGTTTACGAGAGCGAAGGAACGGCCTGTGTGGTTGTTTGAAAGTTGTTTTTTTTTCCACGTACGGCCACGCACGGACGGGCACGCGAGAGTGAAGGAACGGCCTGTGTGGTTCTTGTTTCTGGCACGTGGTTTGAAAGTTTTTTTTTTTGGTTTGCATGTACAGCCACGCACATACGGGCATGCACTTGTATTAAAACTCTCAGTCACTCAGTCGAGAGCATGTTTCTGCCATGTTGAACAGTTTATGTTTGCATCCCACTGATAGGCCAGATCTACATCCAGACCTGAACCAAAATCTCATCGGTTTGTTCTTGTCACCAACCCAACTCATCCACCAAGTTTTATCATAATTTTTCCACAACCTTTTTGAGATATTGTGATTTGTCTATATATATATATATATATATATATATATATATATATATATATATATATATATATATATATATATATATATATATATATATATATATATACACACACACACAAACATCTCTCACCTGTGAATGGAGGGAATAGCCAATCAGCTCTCACCAAATCAACTAAATACAGGTGGCTAGGATTATATAAATAATTGACACCTCCCACACTCCTCTGCCGAAGAATCTGCATAACATAACCCAAGAAGGCCTACACAAGGGAAGTGCTTTGCTGTTTTGAACCCTTCCCAGAGTTCCTCCACAATTATAAATATGTTCACACAAAGTACACACATGAGAATCCCAATGCTGCACACCCCCTCAGCTACTGGAACGGTTTCATTGCTTATTGGTGAATCATCAGAGATAGGTTATATATATATATATATATATATATATATATATATATATATATATATATATATATATATATATATATATATATATATATATATATATATATATATATACATATGTCGTTTTGGCTCTATCTCTCAATGGAGAAAAATCACTTTAAAATTCTAGTATCCAGATCTGGATCCGGATCTTCACCAAAATCTAATACTGTAATTTCATCCTTGTCACATACCTCACAAAATTTCATCCGAATGCATCCACAACTTTTTGAGAATCCTGCTGATGGACAGATACACAGACAGACAACGGTGAAAACACAACCTCCGCCCACCTTCGGTGGCGGAGGTAACAAATGTGCTGTATATTGGGAAATTGATTGACGACTACCCACAATCAAAGTATGAATTGTATGATATAAGTCTGGTGATGGTTTTTTACAAGTCGAGTCAAGCTTTTTGAATGTTGGAATTCAGGAATATCAACGGTTAAGGGTTTTTTCTGTTACTTTACTATGTTATAATAATGTCGGAAGTTTTTAATCACACAGGTTGTTCTCGAGTTTAGTTTCTGTCTTTTCGTTCTGGTTGTGTGAGAGTAGTAACCGCTTGTTGAACTTGTTCACTCATCTTGCTCCAGCAGAAGAGAAATTCACTTTTGAATCCTTGCTCGTGTGCGTGCGTGCGTGCGTGCGTGTGTGTGTGCATGTGCGTGTGTGCGTGCATCCGTGCGTTCGTGTGTGTGCGTGTGCATGTGCGTGTGTGCGAGTGTTTTGAACGATTATGTTATTGTGGACGGTGTAATTACGGTTTGTGAAGTGAAGGGAAATTTTGCAGTTTGAGTTGGTCTGACCAATTGCTAACCTCAGCTGTCTTTGTTTGACCTTCTTGCAGGGAAGGCCTGACCACCCACACGCCTTGTCGTGCCATTACAAGGCCCTCACACCAATGGAAATCCCCCATAAGCTCCTGTTATAAGTCCTGTCTCTCCAAGAACGCTTTCGTGTTGTGTCGGCCATGGAGTCTTGTATTAATATTTTGTTCTTTTATTCATTCTTTGTTTATTACACTTGAAAAAGCAAAATTTCTGACTCTCCGAGAATTTCTTTCAGATCTCATAAGACATCATATGTTTATGTAAAGTTAGTTAATGAAGGAGATGGTCAATTAGAAGAACACTTGTTTGTTTCTCCATTGGCTGGTGTGTGTTCTGTTCTCAGAGCTGCACACGATAAAGCATGCTAAGTGTGCCACAAACTCCTCCATATGAGTTGAGGGAAGTCTTTGTCCTGGAGTGGACTGAAATATGCTTAGGGTGGAGGAGGGGAAAGTTATGAAATAAAGTGAACTGCAAACTATTCAAATGTGTTTCTCATCATAATTGCAATGTTTTTATTCTGCTTGTGTACTCACAATTGTTCAACCTCGTCCTGAATTGAATTCCTGATTGAATCGTTTCGAACATAAAACTTCCATTCTGGTGATGCACATGCAATAATCAGTCATTTCACAGAGAACACTTGCAGAGGAGCAGTTAAGTAAGCCGTCTTGTCTGCTTGGGTGACACCATGTACGCAGAGGTGGCAATGAGTAGAGGTCTTGGAGTCCAGCATGGTGGAACTCGCTCGTAATCATAAAAAATGTCACATTATTATTATTATTATTATTATTATTATTATTATTATTATTATTCGAGCAAGAGTAACTCGTGTTTCGGTTTACTTTTGTTAATTACAAAACGCAATCTTCATCCTACAGTGTTGCTTTTCCCTTTTTATCAGAGTTTCGGTGCCAGTGGGATTCGGATTGGAGAGGTGTGTTCATTGTCTCCGCCATCGAAGGAGTAAGTAGGTTGTGTCTTCACCCCTGTCTGTCTGTTTGTTACCTGTCATCAAATTGACTTCAAATTTGAAGAGTATTTGCACATCAGGTCAGTGAATTCAACCACCAACTGTTGTTGAGGTTATCATTGGCCAAAAGTCCAACATGGGCGAAAAATCAACAACTTCGGTGGAGTTTCTAAAACCCTCAATTTTCATCTGATTGACTTGAAATTTGAAAAGGATTTACATGTCACATCACTGAATTCAACCGCCGATAAATTTTGAAGTAAACATCGGCGAAAAGGTCAAAAGAGGCAAAAAGGCCAATTTGGGCCAAATTTTCGAAAACCCTCAATTTTCATCCGATTTATTTTAAATTTGTAGAGCATTCGCATAGCAGGTCACTCAATTCAATTCGCCAATTAATATTTGAGTTCACCATGGACCAAAAGGTCAACATAGACCAAAATATCAACATCGGTTCAAGGTCAGCAACTGAGGTGGTATTTCTAAAATCCTCAATTTTCATCCGATTGACTTGAAATTTGAAGAGCATTTTCATGGTTACTGCATTCAACTACCTATTAATTTTGAGGTAAAATAGGCCAAAAGGTCAAAATAGGCCAAAAGGCCAATTTGGGACAAATTTTCTAAAATCCTCAATTTTCATCCAATTGACTTGAATTTTGTAGAGCATTTACAGATCAGGTTACTGAATTAAACCACCTATTATTGTTGAGGTCACAATAGGCCAAAGGTCAACAGTGGCTAGATTTCTAAATTCTTCAATTTTAATCCTATTAACTTCAAATTTGAAGAGAATCTGCAAATCAGGTAATTGAATTCAATCTCTTATTATTTTTGAGGTCAATATCAGCCAGAAGGTCAGAACAGGCCAAAGCATCTACATGGGCCAAATTTCTAAAATTACTTCTAAAATTGTTAATTTTCATCCAATTGACTTGGAATTTGAAGACCATTGGCACATCAGATTGCTTAATTCAAGCACCAATTATTTTTGAGGTCACCATAGGCCAAAATATCAGCATCAACATAGTCCAAATTTCTAAAATCTTCAATTTTAATCTGATTAAGTTGAAATTTGAAGAGCATTTGTATATTAAGTCAGTGAATTCAAACACCTATTATTTTTGAGATCAACAGTCAAAAAGGTCAACATAGGCCAAATTTCTAAAATTGTTAATGTTCATCCTATTCACTTGAAATTTGAACATAATTTCATATCAGGTCACAGAATTCAACCACCTATTATTTTTGAGGACACCATTGGCAAAAAGGTCAACAGGCCAGATTTCTAAAATCCCCAATTTAAATCCGATTAACTTGAAATTTGAAGAGCATTTGCATATCAGGTCACTGAATTCACCCACCTATTTTTTTTGAGGTCAATATCAGCCAAAAGGTCAACATAGTCCAAAATTTCTAAAATTGTCAATTTCATTCCATTGACTTGGAATTTGAAGAGCATTTATATGTCAGTTCACTGAATTCAAACACCTATTTTTTTGAGGTCAATATCAGCCAAAAGGTCAACATAGTCCAAAAGGTCAACAATGTCCAAAATTTCTAAAATTGTCAATTTCCATCTGATTTACTTGGAATTTGAAGAGGATTTGGACAATGAGTCACCAAGTTCAACCAGCAACTATCTTTGAGGTTAACATTGGTGAAAGGTTCAGCATCGGCCAAAAGCAAACAACTTAGGTGCAATTTCTAAAATCTTCAATTTTCATTCAATTGAGTTTAAATTTGAACAGGATTTGCACATCACGTCAATGAATTCTACCAGCAATTATTTTTGAGGTCAAAAGGTCAACGTAGGCCTATTTTCTGAAATTAAGAGATTGGGCCAAAACTATATGCATATCATGATATCTCAAAAAGTTGTGGATGGGTTATTTAAAAATTAAGTGGATTTGAGTTGGTTCGGTAACAAGAACAAGCCAATTAGATTTTGGTTCAGATCCACCCTATCAATGAGATACAAAGCGTAAACAATTCAGCCTCGCAGAGGCAAGCGCTCTTTGGAATGCTATTCCACTTCATCCTCTTTTGTCCAGTGTCAATCGAGTCATTTTTCATTTGCTTCTTGCAAAATCGAAGATATTTGAAGTATATTTTTTTTGTTCTGTTCTGTCTGCCCCTCTGTTGGGTCGCCAAAATAGGTGACCCTTATTGTCAGTAATTCTGTCTGTTTGTTTGGATGTTTGTTCGTTTGTCATCAGCATAATTGGTAGTAAACGTGGGCGGATTTTGACCAAACTCGGGTGGTCGGTACATCTTATGACCTAGTGCTTTGGAAATTGTGATGTTTGCTAGGGACGCTTTGGTTCCCCAGCAACAACCGAAAAACCTTCAAAATCGGTACCGTTCACGCAAAATCAATTCCGAAAGCCATTATCCCACGTAGGGTTATGAAATTTGGCGCGAATGATCTACAGGTGATGCTCTATCAAATGTATTCCGCTTTTTGTGATATATGGAATACTTTATCCGCAGTGCCTCTTACAATTAGGGTATGCGCGAAAATTGGCGAAAATTGAAGGCCCCCAAGCGACCAGGTGAGTGCATCGATACGAATGAAACTTTGCAGGTTCATGGTACTCAATGAGTACTACAACTTTGCCTCAGGACATATTGACCGATTTCGCTTAGGTCAGGGGTCAAAGGTCAATTAGTGCAAAAATCGATAATATGCGAGAGCTGGAGGTGCCTTTGCACCAAATGCTACTTCTAGGGTTATGGTCGCATGGTCATGAAAATTCACACTAATCGTCTGGAATACATTGTGCACAAACGATCGAGCCGGATTTTCGATCTTTGTTCACCCACCGCACCCCCTCGAATGTTGGGGATTTCCGATTTCAAACCGCATTTTCGGTACTTTTCATTCAAATGGATACCGAGTAGTTAACAGTTGATGGAACTGGATGAGATTTGATATGCATAATCTTAAGGTGATTCCCTATCCGCTATATGGCAGCCATTTTGCTCTATATCTTATAGTTTCCATGCTCGGTGACCCATCGCCGCCTACCGGCTTGTCTATCTGTTTGTTTATCACCTGCAGTTCACAATTTTAAACCGATCTTCACAAAACTTCACCACATATTAGAGTTTGTCCTGCAGAAGAAGCCTCTTGTTTTTGAGGTCAAAAGTTCAAAACGTCAACAGAGACGAAAAGTCAACAACTTAGGTAAGCTTTCTAAATTCCTCAATTTCCATCCGATTGACTTGAAAATTTGAAGACGATTTATATTTCAGGTCACTGAATTCAACCAGGCAATTATTTTGGAGGTCAACATGGACCACAAGGTTAACATAGACCCAAGGTCAACAACTAATGTGGTATTTACAAAATCCTCAATTTGTCCGTCCATCTGTCTGTCTGTCTGTCCGTCCATTCCTGTCCGCACTCTAAGTCCCAAAGTTTTCAACTTTCACGTTTCATATTTGGTACATAGGTACAGATTGTGGAGACGGTGTGTCGCGACATACATTCGTCATCTAAAGTGGTTGCCATGGCAACCAGGATGCTGTTTTCCATGTAGTAACACAATTAGGTATATACCTTCTTGTTAGGGCGTATATTGTGCTCACTTGCGCTTTTGCTACTGATTACAATATACAAATACATATATTGCTTTATAATTATACTTCACTGCAATGCTTTATAAAAAAATATTAATTATTAGACTTGTCTTTTAAAAACGATAAATGTATAAACAGGCGAGCATTGGGTGGCTTTGACACCAACTCTGGTTAATCTTTAAAGTGATTCTTCACAATTGAGAGATGTGGTCAAAAACGATATATAGCACGATATTTCAAAAATGTATTGCACCCGATATGTTCTCGTGGATCAGGCATTGCATGGCGGAGGTATGCGCTCTACCGAGCGACCTACTTATTGGCTTTGTTGGTTCTTTCACTGCAACTTCAGGGCTTTGCTGTTGCATTTCAGAAATGTGTTCAGTGTGACTGAAGCTTCCAGCTGGACCTATTCCTGTGCATATCCCCATACCTTTTCCTTTACTCTGCGAGAGTAATTATTTTACAAAGTAAATGTAATTATTTACAAAGCTGCACATTTAATAACTCCATAAGTTCATGTTGAAATGTAAACAGGCCAGGTGTAAACACAAGAATTAATTTCAACTTTGCTCTTGTTAAAGCTCAGCAAGCTTGATGGGGCCTTGGAGGCCACAGTTTTGTTGTTTGGACTTGACTGTTCACAGCGTGCACTGTCGATAAATTCCCTTGAGCTTATCGTGAGCTAATCCACGACTGTGAGCTGGAAACTTTCCATCGAATCGTTTTTGAACAAATCGAGTGATTTCTTCCTTTTTCTCATTCTACTTGGCCATCCTCCATTCGAATATGACATTAAATGCACGATTTTCTCTTGAAACAATGTGCGTTGCCTACGACGCTTTGAGCAAATACAAAAAGTGTTACGTATGTGGAATCGAAAATTTACCAAAAGGGAAAATATTGGGGATTTTTCCCAAGGGATTTATAGATACAGCATGGGATTTACGACCAACTAATATGTTTTGATATGATCATGCGCACCCACCAGCTGGTGCGTTTTTCATCCGAGGAAGGCCATGAAATTGTACAACGAGACACAAACGTTTCCATAAAAATCAAAACACCCCTTTTGATTTCTTCGTTCAGGAATAAATTAAAAGGCAAATACTCATACACACATGCGGAAAAAATGAAGCATGTGCTGCGTTATTTCGGCATCGAAGCAATAAGTGAGAAAATTATTCAGAAACCAGAATGTTTATCAAAAAATACAACCACATACTTTGTTGGTAAAGTGTGCACGTTTTGACAAATGACTTGAGACAAATTCAGTGGTTTTACTGGTTTTTAAATCACGAAATGAGAACGTCTGTAATAGCGCCGTTTTACTCCATAAAAAGCACGATTACATGAGAATGGGCTGCTGGTATCACATCGACAGTGTGATGTCAGACTCAACAATCGGTCAATAATGACACCGACTCTTAAAAGCTCAATGATGTGTGTCAGCACCATTAGGACTAATGACTGATTCAACACTCCTCATCTCCAGAAGAAGCCACGACAGAGAAACCAAAGGGAGTTTTTGCCATTTCTGGTACAAAGCAGGCTCAAACTCTGCCATAGTCCGCACAGGAGGGTCCATTTTCTTAAATCTACATGAAGAATGTCCCAAACATGCTCTTTTGGATTTAAACCAGGACTCTATGCTGGCCTGGGCAATGTCATGATGGGATAGTTTCGCAATAAGTCAGTAACTCCACGAGAGAGGTGGGGTCTGGCATTGTCATCCACTAATACAGGTCTTGTGAGAAGGGAATGGTTGTCAAAATATGAAACAACAACGTGAAGCACAATGTCCCGACGGTACTTTTCACCAATCGGGTTACTCGACAGTGACAAGGTCAAGTTTACATTCATCATAGGCAGCCCAATATCATAAGGCATCTGCCACCAAATGGGATTGACTCCTCAGGATATATGCTGTGTTAGGTTGTTGACAAACCAGGGTTTCACCTTTAGTCACTTTCAGGAGAAATCGCTCTCATCAAACGAATGGATCTTCTTTCCAGGATGTGAGATTCCATTGATGACATGCCTGCAAAGTTGGCTGCTTTGTGCTTTGGGTTGAGAAGAGGGCATCTGATCAGTCTGCCGGCTTTGTAACCTGCAGTACGAAGCTGGGTCCAGACAGTTATTATGCCTAACCTATGAAAGAGATTCCATTCGTGGCACAACACTATGCTTGTGGCAAAAGGAATACATCTGACAAGTCTGATCAGAGTTACATCTTCTGTTAGAGGTCACAATGGGTCATCGATCGAGATGTTCACACTCGATGGGATCATTAGGGCGTACGTGATCGTTAGGTCCTTGTTTTCAATGATCGCATTTAGTTTGTGTTTCCATGCATTTTCTGGGACTGGAATATTGAAGTTTTTTTCAGATGTGCTGGTGGATTACTCTACATACTCTGTCGTGGCTTTGTGTGTACACTATAGAGCTGTCCTGATATGAGTGAGGAGGTGACTGGTAGGAGGTGACTCATGCTTTCTGTTTCTACTTTGCAGAACCTATACTTGTCCGATTGACTCATGTCCCGTCATTTTCTTAAAGCCATTGGTGTCGTGTCCTTGGTCTTGGACATTTATTATGACTTGTTCTCCATCTCAGCTGAGCTGATCTCTTCTTAGCTATTCCAATGAGCCTTATTTGTCTATGCCCGATCTGTCCAGTTCCATTTTATATCTCCTTGCTCCTTTATCATTTTCCCAGTTGTCGTTGTACATCTGTTGATATTTCATTTCATACTTTTATTTTGTCTTTTTTTTTGCAATCGTTGGAGCTGTATTCGCTGCTGTTTCAGTTTCGTGTGTGACATCTTCTATTCGTACCTGTCTTTGAAATTTTTTTTGCTAGGTGTGTTCGGGA
Organism: Eptatretus burgeri; assembly: GCF_056783735.1. Classification (NCBI taxonomy): domain Eukaryota; kingdom Metazoa; phylum Chordata; class Myxini; order Myxiniformes; family Myxinidae; genus Eptatretus; species Eptatretus burgeri. Next base: position 3,675,988 of record NC_140964.1, on the reverse strand, counting down.
TACCTTTTCTGGTTTTCTGTTTTCATTTTTACCTACAGATTGGATTCGATAGTCTGTTGAACTTTTCACATACTCAACCTCCAATTGTCATTCTGTGCACTAAGTTGAGTTCCATCAGGCTGCTGTAACTCCACAAGAGTCATCCACCAAGTTTCATCATAACCCCGTCCACAACTTTTTGAAAGACCATGTTATATATCATTTTTGTCCCAATCCCTCAACGGTGAAGAATCACTTTACAAATTCCAGATCTTCACCAAAATCGAATCAATGTGTTATTTTCACATACCCAACCTGTCCACCGAGTTTCGTCAAAATTAATGCATTTTTTTTTTTTTAGATGTCCTGCTCACAGACAGACAAACAAACAAATACACAAACAAATTAAAAAAAAAATCTCGTATCTGGATCCAGATATTCAACAAAATTGTCAATTCTTCCTTGTCACACACCTAACCTGTCCACCCTGTTTCGTCTGCATCCGTCAATAACTTTTTGTGATATTTTGCTATATATTGTTTTTGGCCCTATCTCTCAATGGGGAAGAATAACCAAAGAAATTTAAGTATCCAGATGCAGAACTTCACCTAAGTCTAACCAATTTGTCCTTGTCACACAACCAATCTGTCCACCAAATTTCATCCGAATCCATTTTTAACTTTTTGAGATATCATGTTCACAGTCAAACAGACCAACAAACAGACAGCAGTAAAAACATAACCTCCGCCCACCTTCCGAGGCAGAGGTAATGGCATTCATCTGTCTGTCGGACACTGTGGAACCAGTTGGAGGCCAGATGCTGGATATGCACAGATTGTCGCTTCCAGAGCGAGATCAAGATGATAACAGACGAGCGAGAGAAATTCTCCAGGAGAAGTCTTCAATAACTGGGTTGTACTTCTTAATTATATTGAACAAACAGAGCCAAACCTTACGGATAAGCAAATGATAGTTCATAACAAGGTGATGGCATGCATTCATTCTGAAGTAGGAGGATTGATCTTCTGATCTTCCTGGATGTTCCTGGTGGTACAGGGCAGACATTTCTCATAAACTTCATTCTTGCAAAGGTTTGTTCCAGTGGTCATGTTGCATTGGCAGCTGCAATGAGTGGGATTGCTGCCCATGTTCATCAAGGTTGACGAAAATCTCATTCATCATTTAAGATCCCACTCAACCTGCCAAGCGCAGAAACGCCAATGTGTCATCCTTGTCACGCACCCATCAAATGCGGCCCGGCTTTGGCATCCCTCCTCAATTAATGTTAAGTCATCTTCTGGGATGAAGTTACGATGCCACATCGACCGGCCATGGAAGTTATCCACAGAACGCTGAAGGACCTCCTCAAGAGCAGCGACCTCACGGACAGGATTTTGTTGGTTTTGTCAGATCTGTGCCAAATTATTCCACAAATTATTCCACAGAGTTCCTGAACAGCCTGGAGCCCTCAAGAATGGCACATCACCACCTCCTTCTGAAAATAGGAGTGCCAGTCATGCTCTTACACAAGCTTGACACTCCAAAGCTTTACAACAGAACCCGAGTAATCATCAAACATTGCTGATGAATTGCCTAAATATCAATATCGCCACTCGACCAAACAAGGCAGAGCAAGCCATGGTTCCAAGGATATCGATCATCCCATCAGACACAGGCTTGCCTTTGGACTTTGGGCAAGTTGAGTTTCCAGTCACTGTCTGCATCAGCATGATCATCAAGTCCCAAGGACAAAGCCTCAACTCACAATAATGTTTACCAGGAAGTTCTTCTGTGAGACTAAGTCAGTTGCACCTCATCCTCAGTCATTGTCATTATGATACACAAAATTAAAACAATTTTCTAATTTTCACCAGGTTTTAACTTTCCTATTCAATCTACAATAATAGATGTCAGCGTATGTTCGTCTGTCAGTCAGTCCGTCTCCTCCACAACTCCAAATCCGTGAAACCTAGCAGCCCCAAACTTTGCGTGCATATTGAGTGAACTCCAAGGTGGTGTTTGGGTTAATTTCAACACCCTTTTTCAAGATAATTAACAGCCTTATTTAATTATCCTTTATCAAGGTATCATTTTTGGTCAGCCCTCTGTCAGCTTGCTGGAAGTCTTGATTCACTATTCTGTTTGGCTGCTCAACAATGCCTTGACTTGGAACAAGCCACAATGGCTTCTTAACGATAAAGCGCTCAACTTAATTTTTTTCACACTCTTCACTCATATCATCAAATTCCTCATCTTCATAGCTCCGAATTCCTGGATATATTGTAATGCTTATAAACGCCTGGAGATGCCAGAGTTCTTGACTTTATTTCATCTCCGTAAATGTGATAACCTTGAGAATCTCTCAACCTGAGTCGAATTTCAAAATTTAAACTTCTTCATTGACCTTGGCAGCAGTTCCGACTACTAAAATGTGTTCCTTTTTAATATTCGGAAGGTTGTTTGACACTCCGGGCATCTCCGGGTGCATGGTGTTTAACATGACCGATCAACGATCGCTAATCGCTTGCCAAGCCTGCCGAACTTTATCAACCGTTTCGTTTCATTAGAGTGCTTGCTCGAGTGCTTAAACAACTTGACGAGTGCTCTACGAGCCGCTCAGTTGCTCATTTCAAAGCCATGGTGATACATGGCAAAAGTACATGTGCTGTCAATCTGAACACATAAATTGGACGTACGTTTCAGGCCTCACCCACCTGTGCCGGACCCTGTGGTGCCTCACACGCCGAAAATGTGCAATTTCATTTTTAGACATCGCTTTATTTTTACCTTTTTGTGTGATCTACTTTCATTATCTGCCCGGCACTTTGACGTCGATACGTACAAAAAGAATGCCTCCGGCAACTTCGTCAGTGGAGGCATGAAAAAAATAACGTCCATCGACCTCGTGTTCGGAGTTCCGCCAATTTGGTTTGAGCTGTGAAAAGCAGAGACTGTCATTTTGTGTTCTCTGTGGCTTGATATATTTTTGAATTGAATTTCGCTAATTTCACGCTTGAACTCCTCTTTCGAAGAACTCTGTTTTAAGGAAATTTTTGTGTTTATCATTTTTATGTTCTTTATATGTTTGTACATTTGTGTGTGTATGTGTTTGGTTGTTTATGTGTGTGTGGATATATATATATATATATATATATATATGTATATATATATATATATATATATATATATATATATATATATATATATATATATATATATATATATATATATATATATATGTATATATATATATATATATATATATATATATATATATATATATAAATCCGCAATGGAACTTGGAACAGGCCCCGGTGCCGGGTCAAAAGGTCCACTCACCGGATGTGTCCGGACAGTGGTTGTCTCCAGACGTGTCTAGATGGTGCTTGTCTCCAGGCAGTGTTTATAGTATGATCGGTAAAAACATTGCTTTTTCATTTCAGCCATTATTTTGTTTCCATCTTCACTGTTATTCTTTGCGGAATCATTTTGATGAGACGGTATGGATCGTAATTAATGTTCCACCACACGTCTGCCTTTTCTTCCCCTCACCTCATGCTTACATCCTCCCAAACTCCTTCCCATCTCCTAGAACCCCCCCCCCCTCACCACCTCCCAAATCCCCTCCACCCTCCTTCCCTCTGAAAATAAAACTCTCCGGACATTTATAAGCATTTCAGCTAAAATGAGATAAGCTCGAGAATCTCTTAACTTGAACCGAATTTCAAAATTTAAACTGCGAAATTGAACTTAGCAGCAGTTCCGACCGCAAAAAAAAAGAAGTGTTAATTTATCCAATTCGCACACTGTTTGATACTCCGGACGTCTCCAGTCATCTCTGGACATCTCGACCCAGTCGACCCAGCCTGCTGTTCTTATCCACCATTTCATTGGAGCGCTTGCTCGAGTGTTTAATAGTGGCGGGCGGAATCGATTCCAAAATACTCAATTTTAACCGTGGAATCGGAAGGTATTGAGACGTGAACTGGAATCGATATCAATTCCGAGTAATTCCTACTTCATAGGAAAGAAGTTTTTTTTCGGATAATTTTTTTTCCTCCCTGTTGGGCATGTTCCAGTTCCACATGGCATGGCCTGGTAACGTATTCATTGAAAAGGAACACACCCCTGGGGCGTCCCATTTGCAATATAACAGCATAAGCAGGTCACTTACAAACTAAACATGCTCCAAGGGCACGTTCCTTTTCAATGAATAGCAATGCATTTAGAGTCAGCTGGTAAAGCGTGCTGTTTGCTTTGCTGATAGATGGTAGGCGATACATCGACTGATAAAGTTTTGACTCCAGGTCATCCATTCCACTCATGCTGCCTTCCCTTCCCCCACCCCGCCTTGCTCCCCCACCCCTCCTCGCTCTCCCACCCTCCTCTCTCTTCTCTCTTCCTCCCTCTCTGTGCATCAAGGAAGGACATCGAACAACAGAGGATACCCAGTTGGTAGCCAGCTTTGGAGCCAGGTTTGATATGCTGTCAGCAAGGAGAGGTCATAACTGATGGTGAAGCTTAAGAGTTCAAACGACTGAACCTCTTTCAGTGGCCGACCATGGAAACAGGTAGGTGGGTTAGTTTGGTGGTCCTTCCTGATTGACAGGGTGAAACAGTGAGATTTTCCATTATTGAATGACGTTTCATTTATCAGACCAGCGCCTAATCAATCCAGATCAGCAGAGAGTGACGCATGTGCTTGCCTGCCTGTCAGTGGGATGGGTTGCTGCATGACACTATGTGTAGTCATCTGCAAAAAATGATTGAGATTGTTGTGAAATTTAAAAGTTTTAACCTTAACTGACATTTCATCTGGGCCAGCAGGAGGGCCTATGTCCTTGAGATACAGTATATACACCCACCCACATCTGAGCTGTCTCGCCTGGGTTCGAATCTCAGCCAAACTATAAACTGTCATCCTGGTCTTTTGCACGCAAGATGATTCATCAACGTGTGTGCCATCGTGGACATTCGGCTGGGCGTCCCGTCTGCCGACGTTTGTTGGTGCATGTTAGAGATACCACGGTGTCCTTCACGAAGCGTCGGCGAGCTCGAGCTGGCACCATTCACAAATTCCAAATTCTTCCCCTGACTTTCCGTGTTGGATTGGTGACCCAACCATGATTGTAACCGTAGCCAGGAAAGTGCTTCTGTAGAGCCGACTCTCTGTTTCAAGCATGGTACATGCGATGACACTGCATTCCCACTCTACATATCGCAGGTGCGTCTGTCTCATTTTGCTGCTGTGGAGCATCCTTGATCAGAGACGTATTTTATTGGAAGTTTCTAGAAAGCCAACGAGTGCAATCTAAACGGCTCATTCCTTGCATCAATTTCCTGATGAACCCATGAGCTGCTTTTGGTTCATGAATCTTTTCAAAAAAATGAAAAGCGAAATTTGTTCAACCAATAATATTTTTTAATTTTCAACCAAATATACATTTTGTCTTACTGACTCCGAAATGTTTAACTGTCGTTATTGTCATGAGATTTTTCTTTCAGCAATGATGCCAGATTGAAATCCCGACCAAACACCGGTTGATTTGTCCATTGTCCACTAATGTCTTTGTAATCCATGACCTGAGATGTGACTTCATCTCCATCTTTTGCTATTTGCCAAGTATGAGGGATGCGGTGAAAGCTGGTCATGTTGATGGAAATTGTTATTTGTTTTTTTAAATTATAAATTGCTTAAATCAGGACATCAAATGAAAAGGATGAATACTGATATTTTTATTTTTATTCCATTTACAATATTTTCTCACTTTTATTATCTCTGACAACGAAGGTGGAAGGAAGTTATATTTTCACCCCAGTCTGGTTGTCTGTCTATCTGTGAGCAGCATATCTCAAAAGGTTATCGACAGATTCGTGTTAAACTTGGTGGATACGTTGGGTGTGTGACAAGGACGAATTGATTCGATTTTGGGAAAGATCCGGATCCTGATCCAGACACTTGAATTTTAAAAGTGATTGTTCACCATTGATAGATGGGGCCAAAACGATATTTCGGGCATTTCAAAAGGTCGTGGATGGGTTTTGACAAAACTTGCTGGACGAGTTAGGTAGGTGACAAGACCAAGCTGATTTAGTATTTGGTTCAGGTCCGGATACAGATCAAGGCTCTCAGTAGATACAAAACTCAACTGTTCATCTCGTGGCGATATGCTCTCTCTCGCTAGAGCTGTTATAGTTTCTCCTGGAAAGTGGAAAGGCTCTTGGTAGAGCATATATCTCCACCCACCATGCAATGCCTGATCCACGAGAACATATCGGGTGCAATACATTTTTGAAATATCGTGCTATATATCATTTTTGACCCTTTCTCTCAATGGTGAAGAATCACTGAAAAAATTCTCGTAGCCGGATCTGGATCTTCATTAAAATCGAATCAGTTCATCCTTGTCACACACCCAACCAGTCCACAAAATTTCATCCCGATCCGTCCACAAATTTTTGAGATATCCTGTACACAAACAAACAAACAAGAAAAAGACATCATGCAGAACACAAAACTTGCAAAATCCACCCCCCTCTCCAAAGGTTGCCATGGATACATCGAATTGTCCATTTCATTCAGATTATAATTGACAATCTTAATCAAAGTTCAGTTCAATCGGATGAAAATTCATTATTTTTCAGATCGAAATTGATGATTTTAGAAGTTTGACCTTGAGTTGATCTTTGACCTTTTGACCTCAAAAATAGGTGGTTTCCCAATTCAGTGATACACTATGCAATTGCTGATTAATTTTCAGGTTAATCAGAAGAAAATTGATTATTTTTCAGATTGAAATTGATGATTTTAGAAGTTTGACCTTGAGTTGATATCTAACCTTTTGACCTCAAAAGTAGTTGGTTTCCAAATTTAGTGATGGACTTTGCAAATCCTGTTCAACTTTCAAGTTCATAGGATGTAAATTGACGATTTTTCAGTTGAAAATTGATGATTTTAGAAGTTTGACCCTAAGTTTATCTTTGACCTTTTGATCTCAAAAACAGTTGGTTTTCCAATTCAGTGATACACCATGCAATTGCTGATTAATTTTCAGGTTAATCAGATGAAAATTGATGATTTTAGAAGTTTGACCTTAAGTTGACCTTTGATCTTTTGATCTCAAAAACAGTTGGTTTCCCATTTCAGTGATACACCATGCAATTGCTGATTAATTTTCAGGTTAATCAGACGAAAATTGATGACTTTTCAGTTGAAAATTGATTTTAGAAGTTTGACCTTAAGTTGACCTTTGAGCTTTTGACCTCAAAAACAGTTGGTTTCCCATTTCAGTGATACACCATGCAATTGCTGATTAATTTTCAGGTTAATCAGATGAAAATTGATGACTTTTCAGTTGAAAATTGATTTTAGAAGTTTGACCTTAAGTTGACCTTTGAGCTTTTGTCCTCAAAAACAGTTGGTTTCCCGATTCAGTGATACACCATGCAATTGCTGATTAATTTTCAGGTTAATCAGATGAAAATTGATGACTTTTCAGTTGAAAATTGATTTTAGAAGTTTGACCTTAAGTTGACCTTTGACCTTTTGACCTCAAAAACAGTTGGTTTCCCAATTCAGTGATACACTATGCAATTGCTGATTAATTTTCAGGTTAATCAGATGAAAATTGATGACTTTTCAGTTGAAAATTGATGATTTTAGAAGTTTGACCTTGAGTTGACTTTTGACCTTTTGACCTCAAAAACAGTTGGTTTCCCAATTAATTGACGTCGTATGCAAATCTTGTTCAAATTTCAAGTCAATCGGATGAAAAATGACGATTTTAGAAATCTGACCGAAAGATGACCTTTGACCTTTGACCTCAAAATCAACAGGCATCTCAGTTGAGACGACCTACCTCTACAACTTATTAAAGTTTCATGACGATCGGTTTGGAATTTAGTGACCTGTAGGTGATAAACAGACAGACAGACAGACAGACAGAATAACAACATCGACGGAACAATGTACTTGAAAAACCTTCGATTTTGCAACTAACAGACAGAGAGAGGTGAAAAACAACCTCCTTCACCTTTGGTGACTGAGGTAATAAAGCTCCTGAGAGCAGCAAATGCAATGGAAAATGTTTTATGTTTTGCCATATTAAATTTTCGAAGTCACTTTAAACTAGCGACAAACATGTGGTTCCTGAATTTATTTCACCTGGCCATGATTTGATTGAATTTCTTTGTGCCGTGATCAATATTCTTTCAGCTGTCTGTGCTGACAACTCTGTTCAAACATTTCCATGTTTCATTTTACTCCATCTACAGCTGTTGATCTTTTTTATTGATGAGGAATGTTCTGCGAGAGACTGTAACAAGCTATGATTGTGCATCACTCCACAATGTCAGGTGTAATCCATTTCGATAGTTCCTGCCAAGCTTGCGGATTGCTTCGAGAGCATTTACAAAACGGGACTTTCAAAATTATGCATGAATGCTTTGTTGTTGTTTCGTATGCACTGTGTGGCTGCTGGTTGCATCATTTTTCAGGAAGCGTGGCTGTGCCGCTGATGCAGTGCCCCCTGTTACCAATAAGCTGGTACTCATTTTTCCGACCTCAGAAGGGTGACCGGGCTGAGTCAACCCACCTGGTGCTATTTCAATGATTTGCCAGGGGCTCAAAATCAAGACCCTAAGATCTTAAGCCAGCCACCTTAACCGTTAAGCCAACTCCAGGCTTTGTATGAATGTTAACGAAGCCTTTCTCTCGCATGCTCTGTTTGTGCGTTTTCAGTGACTCGGTTCAGGCAACTTTAATCTGCAGATACTAACATGAAATCTGTAATTCAAATGTTCTTTTCAACATAATTTTCAGCATTTAGACCAAAGAGTGGCAATTTCAAAATGGTTAACCACAATTGTTCTGTTCCTGAAAAAATATATCGGACAGATGAGATTGTCCGTGGATGAGAGGTGTTGAGTTTGTATCATTTCCTGTTTATACAAGGGAGTGGTGGCAATAGTTATAACACACACACATACACACACACACACACACACACACACACACACACACACACACACACACACACACACACACACACACACACACACACACACAGATGCATAAACTTTGTATAATTTATCTTGTTCCAGAACCAAACAATAAATATCCATTTCTAACAGCACTCACAGCCCATAGAGCTCCCACTCCCACCCCAACCCCTCCCATGCATGGTTCATCATAAATATCATCATTTCAATCTTACCCTGTGTATGGACAAGCCCAAGGTATGACCTTCCCATACGGTGATGGAAATAACGGAATAGTCTTTCCAAAAGCAGATGTCCATTAAATAAATCACTAAGCCTGCCATGTCCACACAGGCAAACCCTCAAGGTTCAAAGTCCACTCATTGGCGGCGATGAACGAGAGTTTGGATAGAACGCGCCCATCTACGAACCTTCAGACCTTGCACCGATCCACACAGCCTCGGCAGCTTGCAATACGAGGAGCTGCAAGCTGTCGGTTTTTTTGGAAGACTTCATAAAGTTCGACAACTCTTTCATTATATAGAGGCACACCCCTTTCTTGCCGGTATGTTTCCAAGTATTTTAGGCTGCTTTTAGAAGCTTTGTCGGGCATGTTAGGTAGCAATCCTTATCTCGCGCACACGATATGTATGTTCAGCTGCCATGATGTTGCTAGGGGCGCATGAACGCCGAGCATTCTGACGCCAATTACATCATTTCAAAAGTTGCATATTGTTTTGGGTCACATGCCAGAAAAGTGGTTTCTTGTTATGTGAAACGGTCACTCTGGTTCTGGTAAGACATTGCATAAGCCACTTTTCAAACTCTATCATGCTAACATCATGTTATAGCATTAGCCATGTTTCAAACTCCATCATGCTCACATCAAGTTATGGCATTAGCCATGTTTCAAACAACATCACGCTAACATCACGCAATGCCATTAGCCATGTTTCAAACTCCATCATGCTCACATCAAGTTATGGCATGAGTCATGTTTCAAACAACATCACGCAATGCAATTAGCCATGTTTCAAACTCCATCATGCTAACATCACATTTTGTCATAAGCTATGTTTAAAACTCCACCTTGCTAACATCACGTTATGGCATAAGCCATGTTTCAAACTCCATCATGCGAACATCACATTATGGCATTAGCCATGTTTCAAACTCCATCTTGTTAACATCAAGTTATGGCATTAGCCATGTTTCAAACTCCATCATGCTAACATCACATTTTGGCATAAGCCATATTTCAAACTCCATCATGCTAACATCACATTATGGCATTAGCCATGTTTCAAACCAATCATGCCAATACCACGTTATGGCATTAGCCATGTTTCAAACCAATCATGCCAATACCATGTTGTGCCATAAGCCATGTTTCAAACTCCATCTTGATAACATCACATTTTGGCATTAGCCATGTTTCAAACTCCATCATGCTAACAACACATTATGGCATTTGCCATGTTTCAAACTCTGTCATGCCAATAACACGTAATGGCATTAGCCATGTTTCAAACTCCATCATGCCAATACCATGTTGTACCATTAGCCAGGTTTCAAACTCCATCTTGCTAACATCACATTTTGGCATAAGCCATGTTTCAAACCAATCATGCTAACATCACATTTTGGCATTAGCCATGTTTCAAACTCCATCATGCTAACATCACATTTTGGCATAAGCCATGTTTCAAACTCCATCATGCTAACATCACATTATGGCATTAGCCATGTTTCAAACCAATCATGCCAATACCATGTTGTGCCATAAGCCATGTTTCAAACTCCATCATGCTAACATCACATTATGGCATTAGCCATGTTTCAAACTCCATCATGCCAATACCATGTTGTACCATTAGCCAGGTTTCAAATTCCATCTTGCTAACATCACATTATGCCATTAGCCATGTTTCAAACTCCATCATACTCACATCACGTGATGTTACGTTCGAGGCATATGTGGTTGAGCAGTTCACATGTCAAATGTACAATTGAGCACGTTGTGGACCCTTTCGCTGTGTTTGCCTCTGTTGTGTTAGTACATAACATTACCTTGCAATAAAAATCCAATGCATGTCTCATGAGACTGCATCACATTCTCATCATCGTGTCTCATGAGAAATTCTTAAGAAACGTTTTGGGGAGCAACAGACGACATTTCCTTTTTCATGTGCTCATCAAGTCTCTTGTTTCTTTAACACACGCTTCAGATGAAGACCATATATATGGTGATTTAAGTAGATTATCAAACCCTCTGAACTCACAAATTGAGTGTGGGATGTTGAGATCCATTTTGATATTTCCTCTGTGTAAAGGTGCTCTATACACAATAAGTACAATATTGCATTTAAGCAACATTTGTAACATTCGTGGATTGCAAAATACATTTGAAAAATCTTTACAAAAGTCAAAATTAGTTTATCTGGTGGAATAATGAGGAAATATCAAACATTTTCCAAAGCAACTTGTCTGGTCGATTGAGTTCTCAACCTTAACTTCAACTTCTGGCTGTATTCATTTCCCTATGTATTCCTCGCCTCTCAAATGGTGGAAACCATGTGTCCCTGAGGGAGATCGTGTTAATGTGTTAAATAGCGAGGGGGTTTTGTGGACTGAACAGTACATTTAATTTGAAATGCTCAGTATTTGGATTTGAAATGCTCAAAAAGGGGGGGGGGGTTAAAATGGTCAAGATTATTAAAGATCCTTCCCTGAATCCATCTCTAATTTATAGGTTGAAACCTGCAGAGCAAATTCAAACATGCCATCGTGGACCATTTACATTCTTGTTGAACACTCCATCACATATTTTTCAAAAGTGGACCTCAATGGACTGGTATCCTCACCACATGGGTTTAGAATACTATTAATCACCTTTTTAACATGTACGCTGCCCTATAACATGTATAACATGTACACATATAACATGTATAACATGTACGTATATAATATGTACACATATAAAATGTATAACATTTATGTGTCTAACATGTATAACATCTATGAATATAACATGTACACATATAACATGTATAACATCTATGTATATAACATGTACACATATAACATGTATAACATTTATGTATATAATATGTACACATATAACATGTATAACATTTATGTATATAATATGTACACATATAACATGTATAACATGTATGTATATAATATGTACACATATAACATGTATAACATCTATGTATATAATATGTACACATATAACATGTATAACATCTATGTATACAACACGTACACATATAACATGTATAACATCTATATATATATATATATATATATATATCATATACACATATGACATGTATAATATTTATGTATATAATATGTACACATATAACATGTATAACCTCAATGTATAAAACATGTATAACATCTATGTATATAATATGTACACATATAACATGTATAACATTTATGTCTGTAATATGTACAAATGTACACGTATAACATGTATAACATCTATGTATATAACATGTACACATATAACATGTATAACATCTATGTATATAATATGTACACATATAACATGTATAACAGTAGGGTAAGAATACTGATTCTGGCTCACTTTGCCCCATGTAAATGAATGGGGGATTTTCAGCGATTTATATTTTTTTTCCCTAAAAATAAATCCCCTTTTTATCCCAAGGTATATTTATTTGTCTCCCCTTTTAACTTGGAGGTTGAACCTCATTGAATTGAACACCTGGGGGTTGAACAGCTCACTCATTGAACCTATAAAGATTTGTTCATTCTCAAATTCCTTCAATAGTTTAATTTTCTTTGCACAATAATCCCCATCTAAAATATTGACAAACAAAACATTTGAATCTTTATATTTTTTAAGATACCCCTTTTGTGCCATTACGAAATGATAAACTTCTCTTAATGCTCTTGTTTGACCACCTCCTGAGCCACATATCATTTTGAGATTATAGTAAATTGTTTTTTCATTGTTCAATTGATAACCATCAAAGTTTTCAGTCCATTCAAGGATATTCATTTTTTTCTTTACATCCTCTAACTTACTAGTTTTTAAATTAATTCGCTTATTTGTTTTATTTACCTTTGTTTTAGTTATTTTTTCAATAAGACTTATTTGATATTTTTCACATTCATTATGTTTTCCATTTATATACCAAGACTGAGATTTTCTCCACTCTTTAGTTTGATTAATACTTGGTTTAACCATTTATATATTGTGAAAAAACGCGGTAGCCCTTAAAAACCTAACCCATCTTCCCATCGTTAAAACATAATCTATTTTATACACTCTATCATACAATATCCATATGGAACACAATCTATTCCATTATCTAAAATAAATCTCTTATCATCAAAGGCTCCTAATGCCTTTTTATTTACTTCTTCACTATATATGTTATGTTTATAACTTCTTATTGTATTCATTTTCCGATATTCTTCTTTCTTATTCATCAAACAATTATAATAATTTCTAAAAGTTATTGATTTCTTTATTACATATTTCTTTATTCCCTTTAACCTCTTATCAATCTGTTCACCATACTTATAAGCATATGCCTTTGCTCTCAATCCAATAAACTCACTCATTACTTTTCCACCCAACTCATCCTTAAACTTACCAATAACCTTTTCATTCTTTTTTGGAAAATAACTCACTCTTCTTGCTGAAATTACTTGTATCATATACTCCAATATTTTTCTTCATATCTTCATAAACATCATCAGTTTTTATATCTAGGATAAAACTATCAGTATCCATATACAACAATGAAACATTTTCACCATACTCTTTCTTTAAGTCATTATACAAATAATCATACATCAATATCTTTGATAAATCAAGAACTGCTGTTCCAATATAAATTGGTTTATCCATTACAATACTTTCCTTTTTCATATGAATTGCAGAAAAGTTCTCTGAAAAAACCTCTTCTCTCTCAAAACTTGGTTTATTTATCAATCCTCAGAAGCTTCTTTCCAAGATGTTGCGAATCTAATGTTTTGTCTGTTTCTAACATTTTCCATAGTCTTTCCAAATACAGCATTATTCATTAATTTATAAAAGTCCCCTTCAAATTTTACTTTTGTATTTGCTCTCATATCTGTATTGAATTGAATATACTTTTTCACCCAAGGACTTTGTTTAAATTTTAAAACTCTATGAATTTTAGCTACTCTCAATCCTTCTCTCAAAAACTGTTTTAAGCTTCTCTGATGCAAAACATATCCCTCTTTTATCATAGAATGTTGTTAATAACTTTTCTGTTGATTTACCTTTAATATTAAAACTTTTATGATAATCACTTAACCATTCTTTCTTTGGAGTTTCTTTCTCACATGCAAAGGAAGATCTTTATGCTTATTATGAAGATCACTCGGGTACCTCAAATCAACTTCAAAATAATAACCTTCTTCTTCGTCATTCAATTCCTCTTGAGAAGAAATAACAATATTCATCAAAGCCTTTTCATAATCCTTTTCTTCCACCCACTCTAATTTACCATAAGGTAGAGATTGAGACATTGCCCATCCATACAAATTATTAGCATCAAAATACATCAAATAATTACTATCTTTTTCACTATCATAATTTGGGAGATATTTATTATTTGCTTTAGCATATCTTTTTGAACATACTTGTGATATTCCACCTCTCTTGGACTTCTCAATCATCAAAAGCATATCAACATCACTGATTAAATCTATATCTTGTTTTGTCATTTTCAACATTGCACTCCAAGCTAAACCAGGAGCTGTGAAATAGTGGGCAGGGTCTAATCCATAACAATTTTTATTATGACAGAGTGTTCTAAAAGCCTCAAACACATCAGCTAACAATAAAACATCTGTTTTTAGATATAAATCATGATATTCTCCAAGGTTCTTTATCTTAAATATTTTCCATATTTCTTGTGCGTGTTTATATTCCTTATCACTTATCTCTTCTTCATAAAGGTTATTATAGAAACTTTCTTTTGAAGGAAGTTGTGTTTCTTTAAATCTCATAAATGAATCCATATAATCATAAGGATAAATTCCCTTACTTGTAAGAATTTTCTCTTTACTTTGAATTTCATTCCTTGTTTGAATTTCCTCTCTCGTAAGAATTCCTTCTTTAATCAGAATTTCATCTTTAATCTGAATTTCCTCTTTAGTTCGAATTTTCTTTATAATTAGAATTTCATCTTTAGTTAGAATTTCCTCTTTACTTTGAATTCTCTCTTTAATCTGAATTTCCTCTTTAGTGAGAATTTCCTCTTTTGGAAAGAATGAATTAAGATTTGGAAAAGAGTCCGTGGAGCTTAGATTTGATGCGAGGTAGGCTAGTGGTGTTCCCATAAACTTGTAAGAATCTAAAAACCTAATACGAGTTATAGGTTTTGTGAATATCATTTTTGAAAATGAAATATACTTTTGACTTGTGTTTGTTATAGCAGAAATATTCCCTGGTGTTTTTGAAAGTTCATTTATAAATAGATGTGTATCATAGTTGGCGCTGTTGTGAAGAAAGACTGGAATAAAAGAAGGTAATTTATAATTAAGATTACAACAGGAATGAGCGGGACCTCTATATTTACCAGTAAGATGACAATGGTCTCTAACTTTAGACTCCTTAATTTCCCCCTCACAAATATGACAGATATTGTTCATTCTAAATTCTAATTTTTCTTCTTTGGTTAATTTCATCGGTTCATTTGTTTCTTTCATTAATTTAGTGAGTCTTATACAATCCTTTTCTAATCGTTTTACAAACTCTTGTGAAGCATTTTTTCCACGATAATGTTCAAGTTTGTTATACTTTTCTCCAACAGATGATTTGATATAATAACAGAAACCACAAGGAATATGTTTTTGATATTTATTTGTATATGGTTCTTTTGGATTAGGAGAAGCAGTATTTATCTTTTTAAGGATACATTCAAAATCAGCGTATATCACAAATGGGTGCATGATAGATTTATTATAATCTTCAAAATAAATCTTTTCACCAGGTTTAGGCATTGTAATTACAGCTGATTTATGATTACTACAATATTTTGAATGTTGTTCTAATCGTTCTTTTGTATGAAATGAATTAAGACATCTTACAAGGATATATTTTGTTTGCTGTTCTGAATACCTGAGAAGAGATTAATCTTGATAAATTATTGATGTATGTGTAATGTGAATTCTTTCCAACACTAAAATATAAAAGGTCAATGTGTGTTTCTTCATTTTTATAGTTGTTTGAAATTTTTAATATTTGAACTTTGTTTGTATCCGTTAATCCATATATATTAATAGAAAGATTATTCTTTTTCTCAAATTTAGGAATATCTGTTAATGGCATTGGGAATTTAAAATCTTTAATGTCCAAGGTATTCTCATATTTCATATATTGTTTTACTCTTTCTGAATTACATTTTGGTGGATGTAAGTGAGCAAGAACAGACCAGAGAAAACATTTATTATCATTGTTCTTAATATTAACAACTGCCTTCTTTAGTTTTATTTCTTTTGGTAATTCAATATAAGAAGAAGCTTTAAGAGGGTTTGATTTTAGAATGTGTATATCTAAAAAGATGATTTTTTTAATATTGAATCCACTTCCTACCACTGTATTATCAACATCCTCCTCTTGTCTTGATAGTTCTTCATAAACCCCACTATTCAAAAAATCTTGAAATGATGTTATAAAATGAAGATCTGTTCTCATATAAGGAGTTTGTTCTTCATCTTGTCTTTTCATATTCATTTTCACTCCCAACTTTAAAGTTTTCATTTCTTTTAATGTCTTTTTAATAAATTTTTCAACATCGGGTTTCACTATTTCAATTGATTCAGCTATTGATGATGGACCGGGTTCTCCAAATTGAAAAAATCCTTATTTTTATATGCCCTTTAAATGCCTCATCAGTGTTTTTAATATAATAGTCTCCCTTTACTTTAAACTCATTTTTCTTGTGTTTTTGTGATTGAAGATGTTGATTATAACTACTCTTCAAAACATCCTTTGAACAGATATCACAATGTTTTCTTTCCAACTCAAGAGGAGATATTTGATGAAATAGATTAAATGTGTGTTTGTTGGTTCGGAGGTGTTTTCTATAATGTTTATATTCGTGATTACAAACATCGCAGTACGTTGTATTCACCATATTTATAGAATAAAACTTTGCTTAAACTAAAATTTTCTTGATGAAAATTTCGTTTAATTTATAGGTGAATCTGTGCTTAAAAACATTTTATCCTCCAACTTTTTCACTTAATAAATACCATGTTTCAAGACACAAAAGACAAGTTTCAATCAATCTCTTCATCTGTTAAAGATACTGAGAAATATGTCAAGGATGTAAAATTGAACAAAGATAAATATAACAACTATTGGATAAAAACTATTATGGTAAATAATATGAGTTCTTCAATTTCCTTCAGTGGAAGGGCTTTTAGTATACCTGGTAGAACATCAATTAAAGTATCTCTAACAAAAGTTTCTCCTCTCCTTCTAGTAATATATTCAAAACTAGAAAAAGCAATGAAACAAGAAAAAGTATCAAAGAACAAAACCTTATGGATGAAGCTTTAGAAAGAAAAGATAAGACCATCTGTAATATGCAAGGAGAAATTTGTATTTTTTTCAACAACCCTAAAGATGTAAATCTTGATGAAATAAAGGATGTTAATATATCAGGTGAAATGACATTTCGTTCAATAGTAGTTAACGATAATTTTAAAATTACCTTTAATATAAAAAATGTTGTCGTTGAATCTGATAATGAAAAAAGTATATCGATATCGATGGTAATATACAACTGAAAGTATAGATGAATTTCAGTTTAAGTAAAGTTTTACTTTATAAATATGCTAGACTTTCCTGATTCTCCATATGACAAATTTGAGAATTGTCCTGCGTGTGAAAGACAGGGATTAAACACAGAGTCAAAAGCCTATAAACAATGTATATTCTGTGATTATCTTCTAATTAATGATAATAAAAAATATAAAAAGGAAAATAATTCTTTTAGATTTACACCAAAAATGAATTACTTTACAAGATTGATTAGAGAAATGAATGTAAAGTATGAGGATGATAACACACCTTTCCTTACAAGGGAAGAAACTGAACGTATAAGAGAAATGTTCAAAGGATTGTTGTTGTATATTATTCATGGATGTAATTTTCAGGGAAATATCAACACAAGATATTGTATAAATAAAATAATGGATTATCTTGAAATTAAACCTGAACTTAGGATAAAATATAGAGTTTCTAAAAAAGCCAATAATAAATTAAATAACCTGTTTTTCAAATATATAAATGAATGATTTTTTACCTATTTGGGAAAATAAGATAAAATTTAACAACCATAAAAATCTCCCAAATTCATTAAGATGTCTCATAGTTGGTTCAAGTGGATGTGGAAAAACCTGCTTATTTTTAAAAATGCTCCTCACTCCCAACTTTTTAGATTATGATAATTTAATAATTTTCACAAAGTCGAGTTTTCAACCAGAGTATCAACTACTCTCACAAGGTTTTAATGCTGGTCTTCAAAAAGAAGATATAATAGGTTTATTTAAACGTCAAAAAAACCTAAATGATTATAACATTGAAGATATAATTCAACTATTTTGTGATACACAGAGATGTAAAAAGAAATCAAATCTTATAACTTGTATTCTTAGTGATAATACGGATGATATACCGTCTCCCAAGATTTGGATAAATCAAAAAAGAACCTCAAGTTATCTTTGATGATTGTGTTAATGAGAGAAACCAAACGGTAATGGACAGCTACTACACAAGAGGAGACATTCTTCTTGTAATTGTATTTATCTTAGTCAATCGTACTTTCTTCCTCGTCGTTCCATCAGAAACAATGCTAATACTTTTATTTTATTCAAGTTAAATTCAATAGATATCAATAATTTTTGGAGAGATAATTGTTCTACATTATGTAGTAAAAAAGAAATTTGAGGATTATATGAAGCACACGACTGAAAAATATAAATATATTGTTGTGAAACAAGATGAGATATTAAGGGATATATTTTTTGTTTTATAAACAATTACATATATAAATGACAACTATTATTATAAATCTTGTGGGTAAATCTGCTTCTGGAAAAAACTTTCATAAATCAAGGTTCTTGTGTAGTACAAATGAGAATATTGTAAATTTACTTAAAAAACACCCGTGATACGCATTGTATCAACAACAACTAGAGCAATAAGACCTGGAGAAGTAAAAGGTGTAGATTATCACTATATTTCAGTGGAGGAACATATGCGATTGAGGAATGAAGGACAAATATTTGAGGAGGTTTCTCTTGGTACAACAAAATATTCACATTGTAAGAGTGAGTTAAAGAAACTAAAATCTGGTGGTGTTGGGATATTAGAAACTAATCCAGAAGGAACGAGACAAATTATTAAATATCTGAGCGGAGTGAAGATTTTATCATTCGGTTTTGATGTTGATGAAGAAACTCAACACAAACGTATGAAAAGCAGAGATGCAAGGATTAGTGAAGAAGAAATTACAACTCGCATTAATGTTAATAAAGAATTTGATGAAATATTTAAAGAAAAGGATTTATTTGAACACATCTACTTGAATGATGAAGAAAAGGAAAATTTCCCTGTTGATCTTTACAATTCATTAAATGATATTTTACAATAAATAAATGGATACAAAAGAAAGAGCAAGAAGATTTAAGGAACATCAAGAGTTGGTTTCAAAAGTTGTAAAACAACAGGAAGACATAAAGAAGAAACGCAGACAGAAACTAACGGGCGAAGAAGCATTTGAAAAAAACCAAGAGAAATTTTTTAAACCACTTTTAAAAACTTCCCAAGAAAAATGAAAGATGTTTCCACAGTTCCCACAGTAGAATATACTCCTAGAAAGCTTCAAATGTTAAAAGATTTCAGTCAAATGACGGAGGAAGAATTAGAGCATCTAGGAGAATTAGAATATGATGATGAAGGTTTATTTCAACAACTGGAAGAGATTAATCAACCCCTGATTATATTGTGAATGCTGTTCAAAACAATGAATATTCAGCGGATTCAAAAACCAAAGCAGGACTCATTCCAACAGAACAACCAGCAATATTTCATCTTGTTCAAGAAAAGGTATTGATATTTAATGATGAATTAAGGTTCTTAAGTTCTGCTCAACCCCCTGTTAAACTAACTCCGAGATTAATGTTTCTTCTCACAAAAGATGGAAGACAAGGTTCAACTGTGAGGGATGAATCAAAGTATATTGATAAACCATTGGATATGGAAAATAATGATGATAGAGTATATATTGATTTGCTGAACACTCTAAATTATAAGGTTATTCTTTCTGGTAAAAGTAGGAAGAATGAGAAGGAGAAACACATTATTCAGGCTTTAAGTATCCTTGGTTCAGGTATTAGTTTTCTTCCAAATGACCCATCGCAATTAGTTAATAGACTGTTATTGTTGTTCGGCAGTAAGAAGGCTGTAAATAATTGTTTTAATGAAGCATCAGCCATTTTAGATCAGTTGATGAACATGAAAATAATTAATAAATCTCAATATAAAGACATTTTATCTCATATTAAATAAGATGAGAAGCACAATCCTGAGTTTTAATTTCACAACAAGCGACCACACATCTTCATTCCCATACCCACTACAACTTGACACAACAAAAGAATATGAGGCATCTTTATTGTCCATGGAGACTTATAATACCTTATTTAATATAACCGAGAAAAATGACAAGTTTAGTTATAATCCGGGGAAGTGGATACAAAACGATAACAGTCTCACCCGGAGCATACGAGATTTCTCAAATATCTTCCGAAATTGCTCGTCCTTATGAAAGAACAGGGTGATGAACCAAAAAATATTATTATAAACATTCAAAAACATACTTCAAAATCAACGATTAAAGTTAAAAATAACTACAAGGTTGATTTCACAATTGATAATTCATTTAGAGAGTTATTAGGTTTCTCCTCAAAAAGATTGAAACTAATGGGACGTTTTACAGTGATAATGTCATTCAAATATCCTCAGGAATAAATTCGGTGTTAATTCACTGTGATTTGATTGATGGTGCTTATAATGATGGATTAAAAACAAATACAATATTTTCATTCAGCGTATACTCAACCCCAATTGGTTATAAATTCAATATGGAGCCTAAAAATTTGGTTTATCTACCTGTGTCAGGAAAAACCATACACAGAGTAAATTTTAGGATAACCGACCAAGATAATCGTGTGATCTCTTTTAATGGAGAAGTTATATCCATCAGAATTCACCTACGTGAAGTTTTTCAATAAATAAATACGATGGTTATTGTGAGGAAGCACGAGTTGGGAAAATATAAAATAATTACAGGAGATGGGATGTTCCTTTCCCCGTACTACAAGGGTGAAGGTATGTATCTTGGTAGAGGATACTATAAACCTAAGAGACAAAGGGTGTCGGACATCAATTTAGAGGAGATGGGATAATTGATACTCTCATGGGTATTGGTTCAACTATTCTTAAACATAAAGACCTAATTGGTTCAACTGCTTCTGCTGTGGGAAATGTAGCAGGTGCTGTAAAGAGTATAAAAGATGCTCAGAAAGAATCTCATAAATTACAAGCAATAAAAGAAATTAAGAAAGGTAAAACTCAGTTGTCCCCCCAAGAACGACAGAAAATAATTCAAATACTTGGATCAGGGTTTCAAAAAGTTTTAACATCTTTTTTCCTAAATAAATACAAGTATGGAAGCAATTGATAGTATCTATGATTTGGATGATACTATTATTATCTCAAACTCCACTAAAAAAGAAGATTACTTCAAGGTAAATGCAATAACTGGAACAGACTGAATACAAATGGTACAAAAAGTTTTGAAATAAATAATCAACAAACCTATTTGAATCTCTCCGAAAGTTTCTTGTTGTGTAAATTTAAATTCACTAAGGCTGGGAATAACACAAACGCTACACTTGTAAATGATTTCTTCTGGAAAATGTTTGATAGTGTGCGATTGTATATTGGAACACAAGAAGTTGAAGCGGTTGATTATGTCTCTGCTGTATCTGAAATGATGAAATTTACACTCTATACATTCAGTGATAGAATGGGAAAGGGGTCTGTCGAAGGTTTTATTCCTGATATGTCAACGGGAACAAACACAGACCCTGGATATATTCAAAGGAAAGGAATGTATAATGATGATACAAAAGCAGAAAATAGTTTTACTGTGGCAGTTCCTCTTAAAGGTATATTTGGATTTTGTGATTATGATAAAGTTCTGTATGGTCTTAAAATTAGATTTCAACTACAAAGGAATGATAATGAAAATAGATTGCTTTTTGGTGTTGGTAATGCTTTTGGTGATCAGAATAAATTTGTAATTGAGGAGATGAGTTGGTATATCAGTGAATATACTCCTAATCTTAAAACAGAAGAGATGTTGAATCGAAGACTTAACTCAAAAAAACCACTCAGTGTATCATACCTCAAAAGAAGATGTCAACACGTTAAACTCAATCAAACTACTTACACGTGGAATTTGGGTGTTCTGGAAGGAAAGCCACGATATCTGTGGATGATTTTTAAAAAGCCAGATGGTGATACTGCGACTGATAAGAATAATGCATTGAGTGATAATGCTAAGGTGAAACAACTTCGCGTTTCTCTAGATGGAACATTTTATCCACGAGATAGATTGGAAATTAATTGGGAAAAAATGATTTTGCTGAAGCATACAAGTCTTACCAAAAGGTGTGTGAAAGTAATGGAAATAAAGACTCTATTTTGGATATGACAGCATTTAAAAGTTTGTATACAATCTATACGTTTGACCTGAGCGCTCAAAAAGAAACTATAAAGTCTAATCGAGTGGATACTTCCCTATACATTGAAAGAGGAGAGAGTGAAGAAGTTGATACATATTGTTTGCTTTTGGAAGAAACAGAATTGCAGATTAATACAGATAATGGTGTGATGATTAGTCTCACATAATTTTTTTGTTAAATAAATGAGTGGCAAAGTACCAACTGGGGTATATGTTAATCAAATCAATCTTCATAAACTATCATCTTGTGTTCAAAATCAAAAGCCTTGTACGATTAACGTTAATACAATTCAGAGAAAAGGAGCAGTAAGAATTGATGTTTTGCTCACAAGAGAACAGGTTAAAATCTTGAATGACACTGGCTCACTTAAAATTAAAATGACAAAACCAATGTTGAAAAAATATTCAATAAGAGAGACCAGTGGAGGATTTCTCCCATTTCTAATTCCTTTATTTGCTGGTTTAAGTGCGGTTGGAGCATTGACGGGTGGTATTTCAACAGCGGTCAAAACTGCCAACGAAAGGAAGGCTCAACTCCAGGCTCAAAAAGAATTGGAAAGACATAACAAAGAGTTGGAGAAACAAATTAGTGGAAGTGGTGTAATTGTAGATTTTGCTGAAAAACTTGAAGGTCTGCCTGATAAAGCGAGATTGTTAGTTGGAGATATGCTTTCTTCTATAGCACAAGCAGGTGTAAAATTAACGAAAAGAGGTAATGGATTATATCTTTCTAATAAATAAATGAGCATTGATGAGTGGTTGAAAGAATTTGGAAAGAATACAACATCAAATTTACAACTTGTCAAATATTGTAAGAAATTAAAAATTCATAATGTGGTTATTTGTATGAGAGATGAATTAACAAATGTGTCGAAACATACAAAGAATATTATTATGAACTTAGAAGATAATGATGGGAAGAGTTCTCATTGGGTTTGTATTTTTAATAGTCAAGACAAATATTATTTTGATAGTTTTGGTCTTCCACCACCTGTTGAAGTCATAAAATTCTTACAGAATGGTGTTTATCAAACATTTCAAGTCCAAGAATTAAATTCCAAGTGTTGTGGTCAATTATGTCTATATGTGTTATTTCAACTCAACAAAAATAAAAAATTTTATGATATTATTTTTAATCTAATATAAATGACTTATGTTGGTAAAGATGGTTCTATCTTTGGTGTATCTCAAGAACTGGATATTGATTTATCAAATTATTACACAAAGGCACAGGCTGAACGACATAAATATAATATAAACAAAAATATTAACATGAAAAATGCTTATAAATTAAAAAATTATCCAAGCCCGACTGACGCGAATGACTTGGTGAGATTAAGCGATTTATCACAATATATATACTTAAATAAAAACGCTGTGTATTCTAAAGATACAGAAGTGTTGATATTATCTCCAGGTCATACAGAATTCACAGTTCGAATTAAAATAAATTTTTATAAAGAAGGGCGTATCGTTTGTATGAGAATAGAACAATGGGGGTATGATATGAATGATTTAGGGTATAATTGGTCATTTAAAATTAACCTCGAAGACCTGGAACAATTAAATCAGTCTCGTAAGGAAGAATATTATCCACTTGGTATCGAGAATGAGTTTTGTGGAGCCACGATTAGTAAACAACAAATAAAAGAATTTAATAAGGGTAAATATAATAATGGTTTTGCCCTTGTTTATCTCATGAAAACAGAAAAACAGGATTATATATAATAAGTAAGGAAATACAAAATGATTTAACTATGGGAAGATGGGGAGGTGTTTCGTGCCATAATATTATTCTAACATATATTTCTAATACATAAATGACAGCAAGAAGACTTCAAGAAAATTATCATTTCTGTGTCCAAGCATACCTTCAAGAAAAGGGTATTCGGTATTTTAATAAATATGTTCTACAACATAAGAATGAGGTATTTTCAATAAAAGATTGGCATTATGCTGATGTTGATAAACCGACAACTTTAGATTTAATTAGAATGTTAAATAATGAAAAAATTATAAGGTTAAGAAAAGGTAAGGCTCTTTAGAAATTCAAAAGAAATTTTATTGGTTTCCTGTTGTAAAAAATTATTTTGGATACAGGAATAACAAGAAATCCTGATGAATATATGTATAATATTCTATGGGGTGTAAACGATTCAAGTATAGTAAGGGATGAGGAAGGAGTTGAAGAAGAGAGGGAAGAGGAGGAAAAGGAGAAGGAGGAGAGGGAGAGGGAGGAAAGAGAGAGAATAAATAAATATTATAGTATGGAAACCAGTGAGATTCAAAAAGAATAGAGGTATTACAGAAAATAACTCAACCCACCAGGAAGGAATACAAAGAATTAACAAGTCTATTTGCAATACTTTCAACAAAACTATTAGCATCGTCAAGCTATTCATTTTAATTCAAGTTTTTTCTTAAATAAATGGAGGAGAGAGTGAAGGCATTTCTAAGGATTCTTTATGTTTTAAAAATTAAGATTCAAATGTGCATGTTGGAAACTAAAAAGGTTTTTGCACTCTGCAGAAATTTTTCTCATAAATAAATGAGTTATTGTCTCAAATGTAAAAAGAAAACTAATACTAAAAATATTTCATATATTAAAAGTAAAAATAACAGGGTTATACAAAGGTATATGTTCGGTGTGTGGTTCAAAAAAAAATCAATTTATCTCCAAACACAAACTCGGAGGAGATATACAAAAGTTTTTATCAGGAAGTAAATTTACAACTACTGGAATACCAGGGGAATTACATCTTCCAGGTTATTCTTTCTGTGGTCCAGGCACAAACTTGGATAAAAGATTAGATGAGGCAGACAATCCTAAATCCTGGAGTAAACCAATCAATAGAGTTGATGAAGTGTGCATGAGACACGATATTGATTATGGGAATACCACAACGTTGGAAGAAAAGCATGAAGCCGATAGAGAAATGTTGTATAATTTGTCTCTGATACAAAATCCAACCTTGAGAGAAAAAGTTGATAGGTTCATCGTGAAGAAGATGATTAGTGCTAAATTGAAACTTGGACTTGGAAATTCAAAAAACTTATAGGCTCTAATGATGCCATTAAGACTGAAGAGCAATTAGCTGATGAATTACATAAACCAATATTCACAAAGTTTCAGAGAAGGAAAGTTTATTCCAAGGAAGTTGATTATATCTGGTCTGCTGATTTGATTGAACTCAATAATGATAAGGGGTACAAGTATGCTTTAACCGTTATTGATTTGAGGAGTAGATATGCGTGGGTTGTCCCTTTAAAAACAAAACAGGTAATACTCTTATGTTAGCTTTTCAACAGATATTTAATAAAAGTAAGAGAAAACCTAAGAAATTGTGGACTGATGAGGGTAGAGAGTTTTATAACAAGACATTTATGAATTTTCTAAAAAATAACAGTATTACATTATACAGTACCTTTAATGAAGGGAAGGCAGTTGTTGTTGAACGTTTTAATCGTACCTTAAAAGAGAGACTATATAAAAAATTCACACAACTCGGTTCACAACAATGGTCATCTTTTATTCAGGATATTGTGGATAAGTATAATGACACGATTCACACGTCAACGAATATGAAGCCATCAGAAACATTTACAAAATTAAAATATGAAAAAGAGATTAATGTCAGAAAACCTAAGTTCAAAGTTGGTGATATCGTAAGAATATATAGGTGGAAATCTCATTTTGAAAAGGGTTTTACTGAACGATGGACGAAAGAACTTTTAAAATTGTTGATGTAATAGATACAGTTCCTTGGACTTATAAAATATATGATTTGGAAGGGGAAGAGATTTTAGGTTCATTTTATTCACAGGAATTACAAAAGACAAAACTAAGCAGATAATACACCTTTGTGGACACTAGAGGGACAAGTATATAATGTGTGTCAAGGGGGACGTTCTTAGATCTGTGAACCCCAAACACAGAATCCTCAACTGAATAGTCAAGGCTTAACTTTTGTTTGTGTGTGTGTGTGCAATGGGAGCAATAGGTTGGCGCTTCACTCCCTCCTACTATACACCGTTGTGGACACTCGAGGGCCAAGTCCGAGGTGTATAACAGTATATAATGTGTGTCAAGGGGGACGTTCTTAGATCTGTGAACCCCAAACACAGAATCCTCAACTGAATAGTCAAGGCTTAACTTTTGTTTGTTGATGTGTATGTGTGTGTGTGTCCCAACCCTCACATTCAAAATCTCAACCCCAACCCTCACATTCAAAATCTCAACCCCAACTCAATCCTCGCCCAACACAATGTCTTTTTCAAAATGAGATTTCCACCTATATATCTTCCAATTCTGTCTTTTAAGGCTTTCAGGTTTGATGACGTAGAAAGGGGGAGTAAGCCTGCACTTTCTTCCCAGAACTTTCTTGATCTTGCTCCCATCAAGCACCATCCGACAAAGAACTACATCGATAGGTTTAGATCCCAAAGAGTGATAGCAACTCCAAAAGTCTCCAAAATATAAATAAATAAAATAATAATAATAATAAATAAATAAATAAATAAATAAAAGCCCCCAAAAAAAGTTTCAAGTGTCCAACATAAACCCAACTTTCCAAGTCTTCAAGGTATAACCACATTCCCGTTGAGTTTCCAAGATATGTATCACATTGTGAGTTATCAATCCAGAACCCACATTTCAAGTATTCAAAGTAAAACCAACTTACAAAGTCTCTTAAGGATAACTCATTTACTGATTTTTTCAAAATTTGTGAGTCTCCAAGGTAGGCCCCATATTTAGAACCATCTTGGCAGAACCCTTTTCCTGAGTCTCCAAGGTAGTTATTTAAACCATCAAGGCAGAACTCATTTACTGATTTTTTCAAAATTTGTGAGTCTCCAAGGTAGGCCCCATATTTAGAACCATCTTGGCAGAACCCTTTTCCTGAGTCTCCAAGGTAGTTATTTAAACCATCAAGGCAGAACTCATTTACTGATTTTTTCAAAATTTGTGAGTCTCCAAGGTAGGCCCCATATTTAGAACCATCTTGGCAAAACCCTTTTCCTGAGTCTCCAAGGTAGTTATTTAAACCATCAAGGCAGAACTCATTTACTGATTTTTTCAAAATTTGTGAGTCTCCAAGGTAGGCCCCATATTTAGAACCATCTTGGCAAAACCCTTTTCCTGAGTCTCCAAGGTAGTTATTTAAACCATCAAGGCAGAACTCATTTACTGATTTTTTCAAAATTTGTGAGTCTCCAAGGTAAAACTTGTATTCTGGCTCATCAAGGTATAACTTGTTCAGTGGGTATTGTCTTGATAACTCACAATGAGTACTATTGCTGTAAAACTCTTTTTCAGGATTTTGCTGGTCTCCAAGGTATAACTCTTTGGTTGGGTCATCAAGGACGAACTCGTTCTGTGGGTCTTGGTCGCTCATAAGGTCTTCAACCAAGCCAACAATTTCGCCCCAAGTTGTAGCAAAAGCAGTATTTTCATTTCGTATTTCAGACACAATTTCCTGTGAGAGAAAATAATAATGTATTAATTAAGTTATTTAATTATTAAATGAGTATGCTTCAATCAAAGTTTGAAAATAGGAAAATAAAAAATCTTACCTCAATAGATAAGAGGTTTGAATCCAGTTCATCAACTTGAAGGTTTAGTTCCATAGAAGACAGAGAGTTCCAAGGAACACCAAAGTCATCCCACTCAAGGTCTTCAACCAAGCCAACAATTTCCCCCCAAGTTGTAGCAAAAGCAGTATTTTCAGATACAATTTCCTGTGAGAGAAAATAATAATGTATTAATTAAGTTATTTAATTATTAAATGAGTATGCTTCAATCAAAGTTTGAAAATAGGAAAATAAAAAATC
The DNA here is from genome assembly GCF_056783735.1 of Eptatretus burgeri. Lineage (NCBI taxonomy): Eukaryota > Metazoa > Chordata > Myxini > Myxiniformes > Myxinidae > Eptatretus > Eptatretus burgeri. The sequence goes on along the minus strand of NC_140964.1, from coordinate 3,647,357 downwards.
TTACCTCAATAGATAAGAGGTTTGAATCCAGTTCATCAACTTGAAGGTTTAGTTCCATAGAAGACAGAGAGTTTGGGACAAGCACACAGAACACCATTGCCAGCAAGAACAAATGTTTAAAATGGAGCCTGGGTTTGAAGCTTTTATAGAGAAAGACTGGTGGGTGTGGTTTCCTTTGGAAATTCCCTGGGCAAGCCTAGGCAAGCCTTCATTGGGAAATTTTTCAAAACCATAACATCCTGTAATTTTCTAGTGATTTCTTTGTGAGTCAGAGATGAACTGGAAATGATGTAAGAGTGGGCGGGGCTTAGCAAAAGTAGGCGGAGCTTAGGAAAAGTGGGCGTGGCTTAGAAAAAATACCTTATGAAAAGTGGGCGGAGCTTAGCAAAAGTGGGCGGGGCTTAGGAAAAGTGGGCGTGGCTTAGAAAAAATACCTTATGAAAAGTGGGCGGAGCTTAGCAAAAGTGGGCGGGGCTTAGGAAAAGTGGGCGTGGCTTAGAAAAAAATACCTTATGAAAAGTGGGCGGAGCTTAGCAAAAGTGGGCGGGGCTTAGGAAAAGTGGGCGTGGCTTAGAAAAAATACCTTATGAAAAGTGGGCGGAGCTTAGCAAAAGTGGGCGGGGCTTAGGAAAAGTGGGCGGGGCTTAAAGAAAAGTGGGCGGGGCTTATTGAATACCTTGTGGAAAGTGGGGGGAGCTTAACAAAAGTGGGCGGGGCTTAAAGAAAAGTGGGCGGGGCTTAACAAAAAATAACCTGTGGCTCAGGAGGTGGCCAGATGAGAGCATTAAGAGAAGTTTATCATTTCGTAATGGCACAAATGGGGTATCTTAAAAAATATAAAGATTCAAATGTTTTGTTTGTTAATATTTTAGATGGGGATTATTGTGCAAAGAAAATTAAACTATTGAAGGAATTTGAGAATGAACAAATCTTTATAGGTTCAATGAGTGAGCTGTTCAACCCCCAGGTGTTCAATTCAATGAGGTTCAACCTCCAAGTTAAAAGGGGGGACAAATAAATATACCTTGGGATAAAAAGGGGATTTATTTTTAGGGAAAAAAAATATAAATCGCTGAAAATCCCCCATTCATTTACATGGGGCAAAGTGAGCCAGAATCAGTATTCTTACCCTACTTATAACATCAATGTATATAACATGTACACATATAACATGTATAACATCTATGTATATAACATATACACATATAATATGTATCACATCTATGTATATAATATGTACACATATAACATGTATAACATTTCTGTATATAATATGTAAAAATGTATACGTATAACATGTATAACATCTATGTATATAACATGTACACATATAACATGTATAACATCTATGTATATAACATATATACATATAACATGTATAACATCTATGTATATAACATGTACACATATAACATGCATAACATCTATGTATATAACATATACACATATAACATCTATGTATATAACATGTACACATATAACATGTATAACATCTATGTATATAATATGTACACATATAACATGTATAACATCTGTGTATATAACATGTACACATATAACAGGTATAACATCAATGTATATAACATGTACACATCTAACATGTATAACATCTATGTATATAATATGTACACATATAACATGTATAACATCTATGTATATAACATGTACACAAATAACATGTATAACATCTATGTATATAACATATACACATATTTCATGTATAACATTTATGTATATAATATGTACACATATAACATGTATAACATCTATGTATACAACATGTACACATATAACATGTATAACATCTATGTATATAATATGTACACATATAACATGTATAACATCTATGTATATAATATGTACACATATAACATGTATAACATTTATGCGTATAACATGTATAACATCTATGTATATAACATGTACACATATAACGTGTATAACATTTATGTATATAATATGTAGAACATCTGTGTATATCATGTACACATATAACATGTGTAACATATATGTGTATAGCATGTACATATATAGCATGTAGAACATGTACATGTTTAACATGTAAACATTTAACTTGTATAACACATATGCCACCCCATATATTAACATATACGCTGCCGTATAGGATGTATAACATGGACACATATAATATGCACACATGTGACATGTATAACATCTATGTGTATAACATGTACACATATAACATGTAGAACATCTGTGTATATCATGTACACATATAACATGTAGAACATCTGTGTATATCATGTACACATATAACATGTGTAACATCTATGTGCATAACAAGTACATATATGACATGTATAACATGTCCATGTTTAACATGTACACATATAACATGTAGAACATCTGTGTATATCATGTACACATATAACATGTGTAACATGTATGTGTATATCATGTACACATATAACATGTGTAACATCTATGTGTATAAAATGTACATATATAACTTGTAGAACATGTACATGTTTAACATGTAAACATTTAACTTGTATAACACGTATGCCACCCCATATATTAACATATACGCTGCCGTACAGGATGTATAACATGGACACATTATTATAATATGCACACATATAACATGTATAACAAGTATAATATGCACACATATAACATGTATAACAAGTATAACATGTACACATATAACATGTATAACAAGTATAACCAGTACACATGTAACATGTATAACAAGTATAACATGTACACATACAACATCTATAACAAGTTTAACATGTACACATATAATATTTATAATATGGATAACATGTACACATATAACATGTATAACAAGTATAACATGTACACATATAACATGTACGCTGTCCTATGCATTAACATGTATGCTGCCCTAAAACTAATTTGGTTGACCTTCGATCGAGACGCCATATCGGTGCAAACGTGTTTTATTTATTTCATCTTTTTTTCCATTTTTCCCATTTCCTTCTCCCGGTTATTACGTCAATGAAGAGTGGCTGAATAGTGCTGGCAGTAAAGCTTACAGATGTGCGAACTTGCCTTCGGGTTGTCTCGCCTGGGTTCGAATCTCGACCTCGCTATCAACTATCATCCTCGTGTTCTGCCTTTATGGCAAGGCATCAATGTGTGCACTGTCCTCTGTCTCTCTGAAGGATGCTAAGCTGGACGACCCATCTGCTAGCATAATTGGTGCACCTTTTTTGTGTACAAAGTCAAGGCTCATGGTATGGCTGGACCAGTAGAGAGAGAAAAACGTGGGACACTAACAGCAGGATTGAAGGACAAAATAGAGGGAGACTTGGACAAAAAAATAGGTGCGGGGAGGAATGATGGGTAGGGGAGGATGCATAGTATGGACAAAAAGGATACAAAAGGAAACTCTCAGGATTTGGGAAGGAAACTCTAAATTTGGAAGGTTACGGGGTGGTGTGGAGGGGGGTGGAGTGGGTTAACTGGTGAAGAAAAGATCATGGTTTTGTACGGTGGATGTTCTGAAATGGTGATGAACAGTTGTCTTACAGACCTGGAGGGAAGAGTGAGATTGAAGATAATGTGGAAGTTGAGTCCACAGGCAAGGAAAAAGGAATGAATGGGTGGAGGTAGGAAGTGATCCTGGATTTAGATAGTTATTAAGACCATAAAAAGAGGCGACAGAAGACGGAGAGACCACTGACCTGTCTGCAATGGGAAGTGATCGACCCATAGACTCGGCCTCATTGCAGGAGATTCCAATGATCTTGAAGGACTTAGTTTCCACGTTGTCAAGCTGAGCAAGGTGTAAAACAGGAGAACCAGCCCAGAGAGGAGAGCAGTACTCCATCAAGCTGCGGATAAAAGCCTTAGGTGTATAGGAGTTCAGGTGTGCCAAGGAAGGACCTTATACAACAGAGGATGCTCAGTTGGCTGCTGGCTTTGGAGGCCAACTTGGAAATGTGGTTTGCCCAAGAAAGATCATGGCTGATAGTGAGACCCAGGAGTTTGAATGACTGAACTTCCTCAAGAGGATTGTTTAGATAGTAGATATGAGGGTTTGCCATAAAGATCCCATGACGTAAAAGATCCCACGATGTCTTTTGCATGGAGTAGGTCGCCACCCTGAACAAATTACTAATTCCTACATCTGCAGTCGAATGTATGGCCTGGAGATCCGGTTTGTGGATGATTGGCTCAAAACATTGCTTGACCAACCCCACGATAATGTAGGAATAATTGGAGCCGTTAAAGGAGGAATAGAAGTAAAGAGTTGTCGAAACACATTCGATGCGTTTTAAATCCCTTGATCTATCCTTGTGGTTTATTTACTTGGGAATCTTCTCTTGGGATCCATTTCCTCAAGGTCCCCTTGCAATGACCCTTGTCCGATGCACCTCACTCTGATCTTCCTCATTTTGGCGTTTTTCTTTTCCCAAAAGTCATCATTCATGAATGATAGACAGACCCGTCTGGTGATTCATGCCGAGAATTTATTTTCGTTGTCATAACCCCTCCCCTCTGCCCCCCACGGTGAGTCAAAATTTTATTTTGCTGAATTTTGAAAACGTTTGGATAAGTGGTTAAAAATTGATCTTCAAGCAATTCAAAGGATCTCTAAGTATGCTGAGCACCTTCATGATGGAGGGAAGCCTTAGTTTCTCTGTTTCGGTTTGATCTGAATCGTTACAATTCGATCGAAAGTCTTTTGGAAAGATCCAAAACCTATTGACACGTACACTTCCTTCGTATGTCGTGTCCCTGCCAAGTTGCAGTCAAAATCCAAATCCTTGCGCAATTTCTCCTTATTATGCCTGTAATCTACTTTCCGAATCCCGGTGCTGAGCTGTCACTAAAATGGTTTCCTTCAAATGAACCACGGACTCGGAAAGTGTTTGTAGACCATGGAAAAAATGAAAGCGCCGTCTGATGGTTCACGATACACACATTTACATATCCTCACTCCTCGCTCACGTATATCCATGTCCACAAATGTAAACAGAATTTTAAACATTTCTTTTTTTTTTAAAGTCCATTTTCCTCTAACACATCGATATGTCAATGTGTGTATATAGCGAATAAGGTCATTTGAAGGTCTCGAGGGTTTGATAAGTGATGGGAATTTAAAGTTGGACTTTATTTTGGTTTTCCATGACATTATTTGTTTAGATTTATTTAAAATTGTGATATACAATTGGTATTGCCATTTTATGAAAATGTCGTGTGACATAAACATGTGAGATAGTCATCGGGATAAGATGAGGACAAGATGTTCAATTCCTATTTCCTCGTTCATGGATGATTCTTTAGTATTGCTGGAGGGAAGAAATTGTTTGGCTCCATCATGAGTTATCTGTTCTGGATAGGAAACCTATTCGACATTGACGGCTGTGCAGTCTGATGTGTGCAGTAGCATGAGGTGTGCAGTATCTTGGAAGATGTAGTTATATGAGTGGAAGGGTGGAGGGTGAAAGAGTTGGGTGGGGAGGTGGGACATTAAGTCAGATGTGAAATGTTTATCCTAAAGATCTCACGACGTCATTTGAAAGAGTATGGCAGTGGACCAGTTTCATGGTTGAAATAGAATCGCCCTCGGTAGTGCACATATCTATGCCAGGCAGAACAGTCTACATTTTGCAGTCCACTGATAGGCCAGATCTGAATCTGACCGAAACCAAAATGGAATCAGATTGTTCTTGTTACATCACCAACTCATCCACCACGTTTTGTCACAACCTGTCAGCAACGTTTTGAGATATCCTCCAACATATTGTTTTAATGTGTGGTGTTGGTGAGGGCGGCAGGCTTGGGATCCGAAGGTCTTGAGTTCAAATCCTGCTCAGCTGTTTTATTAATACCAGGTGGGGTTGACTCAGCCGGTCATCCTTCTGAGGTCAGCAAAATGAGTACCAGCTTACTGGGATGATTGGGTCATTGGAGTATACTGTGTTAGAGTGGTGACCTGTCCAGGATTGTGCTCAGGAGCTTAGCTTCAGCAGCAATGATGCTCTGTATAGAGTATGGTCCCAATGGATGGATGGGTATATATATATATATATATATATATATATATATATATATATATATATATATATATATACATACACACACAGTATATGTAAATGTATATGTGTGTGTGTGCTTCCATTTAATAAATTTTCTGAAATTTGTAGAACGTGTTTCACTTGGAAGTTGTGGGTTACGATGTGTAAATAAAGATGGTAAAAGTCCGATGTAATGCAATTTAATTCCAGGCTATGAGGCAATAAACGGTGAAAATCTTTAAAGGGGGTGTAGACTTTCTATAGGCATTGTCAATAGTAATCAAACTAGAGCAGACCCGGTCTCAGGCGATGTTTCACCAACTTCCGAGCGAGCTTCTTCAGGCCAATGGACCTGTAACAGGTGTTTTTTGTCAATTGCCTTTGTATTTTTTTTGTAAATAATAACGTATTTTTGTATGTTGCTCTTGACTAGAACTGCTCTTGCTTGTTTATTACTTAAATTAGTAGAGTAGATTCAGTTACCTTGTGGTTGGATGCATTTTTTTCTTTTCAAAAATGTATAATCCCAACCATCTCAATCTTATACCACATTACTAGATGTATGTGTGTGTGTGTGTATGTATATATATATATATATATATATATATATATATATATATATATATATATATATATATATATATATATATATATATATATATATATATATATATATATACATATATACACACCCACACACACATATATAGTATCAGTTGTATTGCTTTAAAACATGCTTTGGATTCATTATGGATTTTAAACATTCTGATTATCCTGGGATTACATTTTTTTCCTAGATATTGTCCCGAAAACAGGCGACACATATTGTTGTGGGGCCGAGTTTCAGTGGCGAGCACGACCGCAAGATGGAGCAGTAGAGTCGGCTCCACTGAACACCCGGAATTTATAGATCGTCACCCCGGATAACTCCGGAGCCGACGGGTCCCTTATCGGACCGAAGATCGCCAATAGGTCGACCGCGTGGGATAGGGTCGATTGCCAATTTCAATTTACCTTAATATCCACGTCGTCTAAACTACTGGGGAAATTCACCCTCGGCGGAGCTCGAGCGGAATGAGCAGTTAGCGTGCCCGGATCATGCGTAACCCGAACAGATGGTTACTGAGATCCGTCGGTCAAAATGCACAATTTGCCGCTTCCCAAATTTCCCAACACGCACCGTGCTAAACCAATGAAAGAAACACAGAAACGAGCTGAAACATTTAACAGGGGATTTATTTATTATGGGGGGTGGGGGGGGGGGGTGGTAGGGAACCCACAAAGAGCAGAGTTATCCGACTATAAGAAATGCAGTCAATGTACAAGCAAAAGCACTTATCCAGTTGCTACTTAAAGACGGGCCCACACAGACACACATGCACAGAAATGGACCCCAATGGTCTTTATTGAAGGCTTGCAGCTCGAGGACAGGTGAGCTGGAGACCAGAGCCTGTGCTTGGACCTGTCCACCTCGTGTTGTTTTCGACGATCCGGCTCGGCGGGACTCGAACCGGCAACATGATGCCGCTCCAAGCACCAGGTACCACACTCTCCAACCGGCCATGCACCAATCAAGCAAGCCCAAGGAGAAGATCAGAGGTGACGATGATCCAGCTTGGCGGGATTCAAACCCACAACACGATGATAATGACCACCACGACCCTTTTACCACCACGACGACCTCCACCACCTCGATCCTTTTACCACCCCGACGACCTCCACCACCTCGATCCTTTTACCACCCCCACTACCCAGCCTGGCGTTTCTATATTCCTTTTTCCTCCGAGGTGAGCAAATCGCGGTCTGAGGAGGCACTCTCCACCCTCATTGGACAGGGCATCATGGGAAAGTCGCTTTCTGTGGCCATCTCAACCCTCATTGGCTGGCATGTCATGGGAAAGCCGCCTTCTGTGGCCATCTCAACCCTCATTGGCCGGCGTGTCGTGGGAAAGCCGCTTTCTGTGGCGTGATTGGACAAGGGGCATGCCCCTGCCTTCCTGGGCGAAGTCCCGGTCTGAGGCGATGGAAATCTCCGCCCACGTACATGGCGAACGCACATGGGCGATGGCGTCCGTGTGTGAAGTGCAGTGAAGGAGGTTTGCTGTAAACGAATCTCCGCAGCGCACACATGTAATTTCCGTTAGGCACAGGTAGAGGACCCTAACTATAAACACATACTTACCGAAATAACTAAGCTACGAGGACAGCTGTCTGTCTGTGTGCACAAGGCTTCCAAATTCGTAACAATATCTATGGATGGTTTTGGTTTTGCCTTGAATGCCATATGGATCGTGTTAGATGGTGCGTTTCTCACACTGCAGTTAATTTTCTCAATTGATTTTCATTGCAGTCTGCCTGGAGGATGAAATGGAAAGTATTCTTGTGACACTATGAAATGGCAAATCTTGTGACAATGATACATGTTACATTCTGCATAATGACCATTCATGACAATTATTCTCAGAGCAGAAAACAACTTTGTATGATATGGTCTTATTATATAAGGTGGGGTGCAAAAGTCAGAGTAACAAGACTACCATGGTTTATCTTCAGCAAAATTAATGTCTATCAAACACGGTTTGGATATATCCGATAGCCTTATGCGGAGGTAGTGCACTTACCTCTGAGTTATCTAGTCTAGGGTCGATTCCGAACCCGACTTTAAAACCATCGATTTGATGCTTCGCAGACAGGGAGCTGGATGATTGTCATGTCCTTCTGATGTACATTAAGCCGGTTTTCCCGTCTGCTGGCATTATAGTGGACATTAATGATCCCATGTTGTCTTTCTCAAAGAGCAGATGATTTATCACCCCATCCTGTACAAATCACAAATTCCGATCCAAATCACCTCCAGTCGAACGTGAAGCCTGGGCAGGAATAATTGGGGCCATTAAATATGTAATATAGTAATAGTAGTAACAAGAATTGGATATAACTTGGCAAACGTTTATTTACAGCATCTCTGCCTGAAAAAATAACTAAATTGATCTCAATAACTGTGTGAAAAACCTAAAAAAATTTAAATTGATATATTGATAAAATATTATATAAAAATATATAAACTCAATTATTGATATAATATAATATAAAAATATATAAACTCAAATGTTGATATAATACAATATAAAAATATATAAACTGAAATCTTGATATATTATAATATAAAAGCATATAAACTCAAATGTTGATATAATATAAAATAAAAATATATAAACTGAAATACTGATATAATATAATCTAAATATATATAAACTGAAATATTGATATCATATAAAATAAAAATATATAAATACAAATATTTATATAATATAAGATTAAAATATATAAACTCAAATATTGATATAATATAATCTATATATTACAAAAACTCTCATCTTGTATGTATGTATGTATGTTCCCAAAATACAGCCAAAACGGAACACAATAGCGCAAAAATTTTAGGGCCACCTTACTCACCATACACCTGTGGTGTGCAGTATGAAGTTTCGTTCAAATCGGGCAACGAAAAATATTATTAAAAAATCAATTCCCGGTTCAGTCAAGTACTCTTCGGGAGAATTTGATCAATGCAAACAACCTCAGCAGTATAGTTCGCTGGAGCTGTCTTTTTTCTTGAAATGATTTTTTTCATCAACCGCTGTCACAACGGGAACCGAACGGGTTCACGGGTCATCTAGTATAAATATAAATATAAACTGAAATATTGATGTAAGATAATATAAATATATATAAACTGAAATATTGATATAAAATAATATAAATATATATAAACTCAAATATTGATATAAAATAATATAAAATATATATACTGTAAATTTAAATATTGATATATATATATATATATATATATATATATATATATATATATATATATATATATATATATATACTCAAATATTGATATAATCACTATAAATCAGAATCTCGGCAAACTAACCTTTGTTGCCCCACCCCTGTAATTAAAATCTTGTTAATTTGGCCTGTTACTCTTCAAGGGCTTTGGCCATTGCATTTTTAAGCGAAGATGTTTCATTGTTGAAACAAATCTTAAACATAGATATAACGAAAAAGGATTTTGTAAAAATGAAACCAATTCCTGCAGCTTATCAAAGTCTTCTGATGAACCACATTGCTCTGCAGCCCTTCATGCCTACAGACGGTCCTGATGACCAAATCTCTTCCACCAATTGCCTGCTGTGAAAAATACTTCAGAAATGGTCTTACAGAAAACATGTTACATCTACATGATCAAAATGCAGACAATCTTCCTGTACATGTAACAGTGTCCACCACATGTAACATATAGATGTCACCTACCCCTGGGATCGAGGCCGCATCACAGGTCCTATTAGAAGACAAAACAGGATTTCACAAACTTAAAATAAAGTTAACATCATAAAACAAAATAGCAAACAAACCTAAAACTTGGACATCGAGGCCACACGGCTTTCAGGTGAGGCCAGATTCCTGAAAACCAAGATCCTTGGAAATGGATTTACTCGGCAATGAATTGCCATCAGTTTGGATTTCTTGTAGCTACAGCCTAAGGAGAGAAGCCTTAAGTAATAGTCATGTATATTGTGATTGAATTCCGAGAAAACAATTTAAAGGGAATACAGATATTAATAGCTTGAGCAATTAAAAAGAACCAAAGTGGTCCTGGATAACACACTTATCATGGTTTACTGGTACCTAATAATAGTGAGAATGGTTGGAACAAGGTGGAGTGTGTGAGAGTTGAGATGATATCTCTCTCTCTCTCTCTCTCTCTCTCTCTCTCTCTCTCTCTCTCTCTCTCTCTCTCTCTCTCTCTCTCTCTCTCTCTCTCTCTCTCTCTCTGTCTCTGTCTCTGTCTCTGTCTCTGTCTCTGTCTCTGTCTCTGTCTCTGTGTCTCTCTGTGTCTCTCTGTGTCTCTCTGTCTCTGTCTCTTTCCCTCTCTCTCCCCCTCTCCCACTCTCTCTCTCTCCCTCTCCCCCCCTCTCTCTCTTTCTCCCCCTCTCTCTCCCTCTCCCCCCTCTCTCTCTCCCTCCCTCTCTCTCTCCCCCACTCTCTCTCCCCTCCCCTCTCTCTTCCTCTCCCTCCCTCTCCCTCCCTCTCTCTCCCTCTCTATTCCTCTCTCTCCCCTTCTCTCCCTCTCCTTTTCTTTCTCCCCCTCTCTCTCTCCTTTGTGTGAGCAGACTCAAATTCACAATTTTAGAAAAGGAATTATAATTAATGAAAACTTCTCTTACCTTTTCCATCAATCTCTCATTCATATGATGACTTGCAAACTCTAATCTAGAATGTCTGGACAATGAAACATAATTCAAGTTAAAAAAAAAATGAAAATCCCCGAAGCTGCAGCATATGCAAATGTGTGTGGTTATGCGATGTGTCATGATGTGCAACCTTCACAGAGTAAGACGTGTCTGAGCTCCCTGACAGTCTCTAGCATAGATCAATGAGTATGATGATGATGATGTTATTGATTCAGTATGATAGGAGTTGTGGGAGGAGAGCGGATCGGTGGATATCTGTTCACCGGGCTTGCATCTCAATGCAGCACTTGACTAGTTTATTTCAGAACATTGCAGGACAGAGGCCTCTCTCAACATGATCCACTTTTTTCCATTCTCTGCTACATGGTGTAATTGCATTTCAGTAAATTTTTCAATTTGATCTTTCTCCATCTGATACTCGATCTTCCTTTGGTCGTTCCAAGGTCCTTCTCTTTCAGTCACCAATTTGTAATTGTTGTTGTCCATTGGTGGTCTGGTCCTCGTGCCGTGTGTCCAGTCAGAAATGAAACTAAGAGACAGTTCCAGGAAAATAATTAATAAACGTCCCCAACACACGAAGCCTCAGTATGTCGGTGGCACGTTGTGGTGAGTAAGACTTGTGATTCCGCAGTCTTGATCTCAAAAATCTTCGACACCTTGCACTTCTTGTATTTTGAGCTTTTCACTATTTATGAGAAATATTTTGAGATAAAAATAATATATTTGTATACATTGTCGAGGCTCGTATGAAAGCTAACACACAACGCACAACAAGGGGGACAGAAGACAAGAGGGTCAGGAGAGGGAAGGACAAAACAGTGGGGAACACAGACATTGGGAGATCTATGGAAGGGAAAAGGATGGGGCGGGGAACATGGGGGGTATACAAGATGGACACCACAGGGACTTTCAAGACTTTACACGACAGGGAACTTTTGGGAAGGAAGGCAGAGAATTTGAAGGACGTAGGTTTGGGGTGGATTAACGGGGGTAGAAAAAATCGTGGTTTCGGATGGGGGAAGATAAGAGGTGGTGGTGAATAGCTGTTTTGAAGACCTGGAGGGAAGAATGGGATTGAAGAGAGTGTGGGAGTTTATTTCAAAGGCGGGAAAAAAGAGGAATGAAAGAGTGAAGGTGAGCAGTGATTCGTGATTATGGTAGTTTTACCAGAAGGGGGTTGCTGGCAGACCTTGAGCCCCCTGCGGAAATATTGGGGAGACAATCGTAGACAGAGCAGGGGGGGCAAAGACCAGAGAGGAGACGGTAGAAGACAGAATGACCACCGACCTGCCTGCAGTGAGAGAGTGATGGGCCCAAACACTCAACCTCACCGCGGGAGATACCAATGATCCTAAATGCCTTGGTTTCCACAGCGTGCAGCCGAGAAAGGCGAGAGGCAGGAGCACCAGCCCAGAGTGGAGAGCAGTACGCCATCAGGCTGCGGACGAAAGCTTTATGTGTGGTCAGGAGCTCAGGTGGGCCGAGGAAGCACTTTGCACGACGGAGGCTTCCCAGTCGGTGACTGGCTTTGGAGGCGAGGTTGGAAATGTGATTTTCCCAGGAAAGATCGTGGCAGATAGTGAGACCCAGAAGTCCTTGAATGAAACGACTTCTTCCAGAGGATTGTTGAGAAATTTGATTGGGGGGGGGGGGGGTTACGAAGTGGTCCTTTCAGAGAGACATTGTGAGAGTGATAGCCGGTTCATATTTTACGTTAAAATCTTGTGAATTTCACCTGATCCATAATAATAATAATAATTCTCGTAGTAACATTGATGTACCTAATGAGGATGAGGGCATTCATTCAGCATTGCTCAACGCATTTGATCAATGAATCAATTTCTTATTTAGCAACTTTTCATTTGGTTCTAAAATCTAAAACACATCAGTGGGGTGAGATGTTTCTGCATTTCAACTTCAATAGAAACTGATCCAAATTGCCTGAGGTTGATTAGGTTATACTCAGGGAGATGTACTTTTGGCAAAGTTCATTCCTTGTTTATTTTTTGTTGTTGTTGTTGCTGATTTTATAAATCAAAGTTTTGAATGAGTTTACCGACACGATCCAGCAATGGAAGTATTTTTTACTTCATGGCCAACACTGAAAGTGCCCTATAAAAGAGAAACAATGAGCAATTGGCCATGGTCCATGTATTAATATTATGGAACTTTGTCGAATATGTGAAAGAACAAAGTTGAAATGTGTGGAAAATATATGCAAATAATTGCAAATCAAGAATGAGGACTAGGTGCTTGGAACCACCAACAAGTTGCGTTGGAGGAAGAGGAATCCTCTGAGTTGGAGGTTTCAGCCCAACCTGGTGTCTTTCTTCAGGTGCCAGTTTGTCGATAACTACCTCTGTTTTGACTGAAGGAAACGTAGACTGACCGAGGCACTTAATCAGGGGTGAAAGGTTCCTTTATATTCTGTGATTACTTCTCGCTCTGTCCCAAGAACTAAACCTTCATTGGTGATAACAGTTTCCGATCGGTAAATGTTGATAAAATCAATCAAGCCTCGTCCGAAAAGGGATCTCAACAGAAGAAAATGAGCACTTTATATGAATACACTAGTGCTCAAAAGTGACCAATTTGCAATGGTATATGACCACCGTTTATGAATTGCCCAAAATTAAACCTGTTTCTCTGAGGAGCATACTTCATACCTCCAGGTGTACACACCCAAACGGCGCAGGTTAGTTGCAGACCCTATCAGCGACTGTTGAGAGTTCCGAGAGAAGGGACTCCAGGGAAGCCAGTTAATGGTATATGCAGTGTGTAGAGTAAGTGTACCTTCTCAGAATGTTGCAGGTGCCTATCCTCCAGACCTGTTGTGAATCATGCTTATGGGAAATGGAATTGGCCAGCTGGAGAGCTGACTATCTCGCCTATTTTCCTATGACTCACCACAACTGCTGTCCTGTAAGCCGCATTCATTCTTTCTTGGGCCACACAGCTCATGCTTGACCTTTTTATATAAGTCTTCCTTGACAGAGTGAGCTTTCTGACAATCCAATTTTATCATCGAGATGATACCTTTTGAAAACACACATTGATATCATACACCTTAGCGTGATTTTTACAGCTCATGGCTCCTTCAGAGCAATGCAAACACAAGAAAATGCAATTACATGGATTACTGCATGAGGGTCCGACGAGACAGCGAGCGGGCAGATTGTGTATTATGTTTGGATCCAGTCGCGGGACCTTGGTGGGATCCTGTAAGCGGGCCATCTTCCATTCCCCAGTCGATAATTCTCCAGGTGTCGAGGCATATGTAATAAATCACTGCATTGCTGTAAAGTACATTTGGTGTTTATAGAATCTCTATGACAACTCAACGTGCGGTTTCACTGCATAGCTACTGTGTTGTTTGTGATGCGGAGAAAGGTTGCAAAACGATATAACGGTAACTTTAAGGTGGAAGGGTGGGGCGAGAAGAGGGATAAGAGGAGGACACTCACATATATATATATATATATATATATATATATATATATATATATATATATATATATATATATATATATATATATATATATATATATATATATATATATATTGAACCTATCAGTTGTTATCCAAAGCCTATATATTGCAGATTGTGTAGTGGGATTGTAATATTATATGTATGGGTGAGTAGGCAGGGAAGTTAAAGTGAGGTGGGGGGGATACAGACCCCCCCTATTAATAACACAATTGTATCTTTACAATACGATGCCTATCGGAAACTGCGGGTGTTGTGTGTTTGTGTGTGTGCGTGAGAACAAGTGCGACTTGTGGTAATTTTGGGGGGAATTTTGACTCATGTTGCACCTTGGGCGTCAAATTCTGTTCAAAACTCATAAAGATCGATTTTTCAAACTTGAATAGACTTTGGACAAACTGTGCTGTAGATTTTTTTTTTAAGTCGTTTTTGTAAATATTTCATTTTTTTACAAAAGTCTAAGATTACCCCCCCCCCAACCCCAACCCCAATAACCCCTAATCACAATAGTAATGTTTGGTGATTTATGGACTCAAACACTGAGTTTCTCCAATGAACTTCCACGTTCTCATAAATGTCGTTTTTCCCTCCAGGCTTTCAAGACAACTGTTCACCACCAACTTTGATCATCCCCATCGAAAACCATGATCTTTTCTACCCCCGTTAACCATCCTCAAGCCCTGCCTCCTTCCACCTTTCCAGTCTTTCTTTCCTGAGAGTTTACTTGTGTGTCGAACTTGTCCACACCTTGTCCTCTCCTCATCCTCATTCTTCCCACATCCCTCATCTTCGAAGTCTCTTTCTCTCTTTGTTTGTTGGTGTTTCGCCCTCTCCTTCTGCTGTTCCTTTTGTCCGTTGCGTCCTGATTCTTTTCTCCGGTCTCGCTCCTCCACGAGCCTCGACTTTGTATTAAAAAAATAACTAAACTATAACAAGAATTTTGTGAAAATTAACAGTTTTTCTTCTTATGCCAGGTGTTCTGGAAATTGGCCATCAGGTGATCGCTAAATCCTGAGCCTTACGTACAAATGGCACCAATGATTGATAACAACTCGACAAATTAGTTTTTGATTAAATTTTTCATCATAAGTGATATCTCAGAACAATTTGATGGAACGGTCGCCCCTATTTTATTTTAACACCTTGATGTTCGACCACTGGTCTCTCTCGAAGGTGTGCTTTTTGAGAAACTCAGAAAGTGTTTTGAGAAAGAATATTTGTGGGTTCTGGGAAATGGGGGCTGTAATGGGATTAATGAAGAGTCAAAAGAAAGGGAAGGGAAGTGAAAAGTGAAAGTACACAAAAGAAGGCGAACGATATGTAGAAATTTCACGAGTTCTCTGCGAAGCAGGTGCACCTGGAGCCCTGTTTTGAGGCCCCCCATCAGTGGTAACACGTCATCAATGTCTGCTTGCGTCAGAGCGGGCTGAAAATAGAATGTGCCGATTGGGCGAGGCCACGTTGTTCGGCTGTTCTCTTTTTTTTTCGAAGAAGATAAAGTCCTCCATACGGCATAAGCACAAAGAGGCGAGAGGACGCATGTACGTCACTCGTGGGGGGCAGCACGGCACATTGACTGGTGAACCGCCTCATGGAACCGCATTGAGGAGGGGGGAGGGGTGAGGGTGTGGGAGGTATGTGGATTCAGTTCAAGCTATTGGTCTGGAGCACGCACAGCCGTGGGATATCACTCCTGCACATTGGATCGTTTCGTCGGACTCTCGTCTACCTGTGGGACGTCGAGGTGCGCAAACGTGCTCTGGCGTTTTTGGACATGCTGGGATATTAGCAGCGGGATCTGTAAGTCATGGCTTTTTCTTGGACCTTCCTAAACCCCCAAATTTGTATTACTTGTCGAAGATGATTTTGAGCTTTCTTCCTATTTCTCTTCAGGAGACTACAAGCAGGTATGGCCCATGCAGGCTCCTTTTCACACCTTCTATCTTTTAGGTGTTGGCATCATTAATAGTCTGTGTTAGTTTCATCAGGTCATGATGACTTTAGGTCATTTTGAAAGTTTACAGTTTACAGTTTGTACTTCAAGCCCACGATCTCAAAGTTAGGTCATCGTGCACGAACGATGGTAGTTAAGGCTACAGGACCATGTTTGTTGCAAATGTTGAACAATATTTATATATTTTTTTTTAAATGTTAAATCAATGCTTCCCTTTACTACCCTTGGCCATCTTTTCAGGTTGTTCTGTTTCCTTCCCTCTTTACTCTGATCCTAGTCATTGATACCCCTGTCATATCCACCTGTTGTCCCCACTATCAGTGTGTTGCCTTCTATCCTCTGTCTCCTCACTCTTCCAAGGGCCTATACTTTGTATACAAAAAAAAAGGTGTAAGCACATGTGTCGAAGCATCACGTCCGCAATGACCTCTCGATGAGTGGCTTCATGATGACTTATTCAAGAGCTATCAAGATCCATAGGGCAAGTGGCAGGAAACTGACGAAGGGAAGCGCGTGAAGAACATTTTCTACTTTGATGTGTCGCTTAGTAACCCACGCTAACAGGAAAACCCCAATGACCACCTCGGAATTAGCGTTAAGCAAACTTTTTGTCCTTTTATGAAAGTGGGCGTTTGGGATTTTCACACAAGTGTAAATTCTTGTTTAGAATTTTTGTTTCTCAAACCAGGAGTACTGTAGGTGTTTCTCATTGTTAGCTTAAACCTACACAAAGGGGGACAACAGTCTGAGATGTACGTTGGACGGTTCCTACAAAAGAATAGGCCAGGGTTCGGGCCTCGGGAGGATGAAAACTGCCTGATCACATCGATCAACCAGGCATAAGTCGTCGAGTGGTCGCAATAGCAAGAGCTTGCAACGTTTTGATTGAAGTAAGTAATGGAAGTTATGGTCACCACTTTCCTCCTAACAGCATTGATTTATCAATAGTAATCGATTGTTTAAGAATGTGATGATTAGCTATTGTTTAACCATCCTTTTTGATGTGTTGGTTGAACCACTTGAAGGTTGATTCGAGTCTGTTTCTGCTCATCATAAAGTTGGAGGAGTAAATGTACGGAGGAAAAGAACGATCAAAGTAGAGTGCATTTAATTTTCATTCACATGGAGGATGTTTGTTGGTTTATATCTTGATTGGAGGTTCACACCACACAGTGTGGACAAACTCTGCCGTGACCAGCTAGTATGGCACCGGGGAGTTACGAGATGGAGCAAGCCTTGGAAGAGCTCACTCGCTGGAGGTTGCAGATTGAGGACGACATGCAGAGGCTCCAGCAGAGTCATGAGCTTGTGGCGATTCAATATCAAGAACGTTTCTCCATACAGGGTGAGGACGTCGTAGTTTGTCAATTTTGCTGGGATTGTCTGTAACTACTTGATCTCACCTTCACTCTTTCATCCCTCTTTTTTTTTTTCCTGCCTTTGAAACAAACTCCCGCACTCTCTTCAATCCCACTCTTCCCTCCAGGTCTTCAAAACAGCCGTTCACCACCATCTTGTCTTCCCACATCCAAAACCACGATCTTTCCTACCCCCATTAATCCACCCAAAACCCACCTCCTTCAAATTCCCTGCTTTCTTTCCTGAAAATTCCCTGTCATGTTAGGACCTGAAAGTCCCTATGGTGTCCATCTTGTTTTCTATGTGTACCCTCTCCCATCCCTCTCCCTTCCACAGATGTCCGAATGTCTCTGGTCCCCACTGTTTTGTCCTTCCCTCTCCCACCCTTCTTGTTTCCTGCCCCCCACCCTTGTTGTGCGTTCTGTGTGTTAGCTCTCATATGAGCCTCGACAATGTGTACAAAACAAAAAAGATCTGCTACTTTTTTGTTTCTTCTTGCTGTTAGATTTGATGGTTGTCATGGAGACATGATTTAATTGGCTTCATCCTTTATGGGGTTCTCCATTTTCATTTTTTTTTAATCTTACACAGCCCAGCTCAGCCAGTTGGGACAGCTCGGACCGACAGAGGTTGCGCGGCTGCAACAGAGACTTGCAGACATTGAAGCTTCTCTGCTTCACGGACTTCCTTCTTTACTGCAACTTCGCATGGTCAGTTCATGATAATTAGAGGGAAGAGTTTCAACAGGGCATTAGCATAGACTACCAGCCAGGGTTAAACATGAGGTATATAATAGTAATAGTAGTAAATATTGATATGCAATTATATCACAAAGTTAATGTCATGTACAGATGATCTTTGGGGTGATGGGATCTTCAAGCAGGCGGTGCTTGAGAAGCTCCAGGTGACGTGCCAGCTAACTCGCCGTACCCTCAATTCTCTGCTGGATGACGAGTTGGCATCATGGCAGCGGAGGCAGCAGTTGGCTGGGAATGGTGGACCACATGAGGGCAGCCTGGACATGCTGCAGACCTGGTGAGATTTTAATTACTTATTACCTTGTACTTCAAACCCAGCCATCACCCTTTCCAGCTAAAAAGAGACTTTGGGGTATCCTTTCTGGACTATACACTCTTCACAATGACATGGTGGTTATTTCAGCATTTTGATACTGTTATGGAATGAATACTTTTAAAATATGGTGACTTGGAGAGGGAGATTGAAATGAAGATTCCCTGCTGTGTCAGTGGTGGAACAGAGAGAGGTAGGAAATACACCCTGAACTACCTCTTCTGTGCTCTTTTGGTGGCAGGTTTTCTAGCCTGGCAGACATATTGGTGCAGTTCGGGCAACAGGCCAGGCGGCTCGAGATCTTTGAACAGCAGATGCCTGGAGGTGTTCCCTGCCAAGAGGGTGTCCGAGGCTTGATTGCTGTACTTCGAGAACTTCTCAACACACTCCTATCCAGGTCCCATGAGACGCACACATACACGGTTGGAATACAGTATCAGTCGTACCAGTGTGGGGTCGTGTGTCGATTGCCAATAGACCGTGAGAGAGACCAAAACCTTTAAATGCATTTGCAACAGAGCAACCGATGACGTTTTCGGGCAAAGAATGCTTGAGCTTCCTTGAAGAAAGGCAGTGTATGCAGATTTCATGTTGAACAGTTTTACGGAAGATGTTTCATCAATGACTCTCTCGGTGACACTTCTTCCCTTTGCCTCTGGGAATGCAATCATCACGGACCACATGTCCAAACCAGCAGAAAAAAAGATAAAGGGAATTGTTTCGCGAGGCCTACAAGTCGTTAATAGAGACAGACTGGAGTAATGGTCTCATAAATGTCCCAAAGGATTTACCAATGGAGTGAGAGTGAGGCAGAAAGATGGAATATCACATTCTTGGGCATATCACGAAAACGAAGATGTGATATTGTTTCTCAGTTTAATTTTTCGCCTTGTTGAGAACTTATTTTATCTTCTTTTCGTGATTTGTTTTCAACTTTCTTTCTTATTCATTTTTTTATTCTTTTGTGTCAGCTTAGTGATGTTTCATTTATTCGTTTATTCGCCTACGTCATGTTTGCTTTCTTGTTTTAATACTGTTTTTGTTACAACATGAAATTAGCACAAAGCTTTGCAGAAATGTTACTTATTATAAACAATCACTATAATCAGCATCCATAAATCATTTTATTTTTTAGGGTTTTTAATATTTTTTTGAAATGGAATATCTCCTAACATGAAAGGAGATATTCACAAACAAAACAGAACCATTGATATCTCAAATCTGTAGTGATGCTTGAGTCCTGTGCCTCACAGATCATTGGTGATTGAGAAGCAACCACCACAAGTGCTGAAAACTCAAACACGCTTTTACACCTGCCTTCGTCTCCTCCTGGGGAACCAGTTGGGGACCACCCTGGCTCAGCCACAAGTACGGGCATCGATCATCAGCGAGTGGCAAGCGCGTGCTCTTCTCAATGGGCAGCTCGGCCCCAAGTAAGACATGGATGGAGGGAGGGAGGGAAATGGAGGGAGGAGGGAGAAGGAGGGAGGGAAAGTGAGTGGGACATGAAGGGAGGTAGATGTGTGTGAGAGAGAGAGAGAGAGAGAGAGAGAGAGAGAGAGAGAGAGAGAGAGAGAGAGAAGAGAGAGAGAGAGAGAGAGAGATAGAGAGAGAGAGAGAGAGAGAGAGAGAGAGAGAGAGAGAGAGAGAGAGAGAGAGAGAGAGAGAGAGAGAGAGAGAGAGAGAGAGAGAGAGAGAGAGAGAGAGAGAGAGAGAGAGAGAGAGAGAGAGAGAGAGAGAGAGAGAGAGAGAGAGAGAGAGAGAGAGAGATTTGGGGGGGGGGGGGGGTTTAGGTGGATAAATGGGGAAAGAGATAAAGGAGATAAAGGGATAAAAAGAGACCCCACCCAAAATATAACAACCTCTATCGGGAAGTGTTCAACCTGGCATTTTAAAACTTGAGTTTTTGACATACACTCTGCCTTCGTCACATCACGTGTCAGAAATACATCACAGAAAGACCAAAATGTTTAAAATGCAAGGCTTTTTGTGAGGTCTATGTGCTTTTTTAATACTCTACATTGCATGAGTATAAATTATTGATATTTAGACCCCAACATGTCTTCAGTGATGTCAAGTTCAATGACCAACCATTGGAAAGAAATTTAGGAGGAAGAAATCCTCGACTGAACCGACCTCTATAATCCGAATTGATAGATCTTTCGAGAGTTTGAGCAGACCTTGGATTACCCACGACATTAACCCAAAAGGCAGAGCAAACAAGCCCTCATTTTAAACATGAGCTTTCATCATGTATTTCTACTTTAAAATTTCCACTTGCCTCCAGATTACCATTTAAACGACTTCATTTAAACACCACCAAGGAGCAAAGTGAGGAAGGATGTCTCCAATCATGGTCATGTGGGATTACAATCACTTGAATTAATGAATGACCAATTTGAAGTTGCTGTTTTGTTGTTTTTGCCTCTTCAGTACTTCAAAAATATCACACTGTGTGTATATATATATATATATATATATATATATATATATATATATATATATATATATATATATATATATATATATATATATATATATATATATATATATATATATATATATATATACGCATAGACAAGAACACAAAGGATTCCAGTAGGAAACAAAAGATGAATATTTGGTTACAGTTCTGTTTTGCATTACTAAATGACGAGTTCCTTTATCCCACCACTGTAAACACCTTCGTTTTACCTTTGTAATTACAATAACTCTATATGAAAATGGTTCAAGGTTCACATTGACTTTTTATTCAACAACTAAAAAAAATAAAAGAGCGATTGATGAAACTTCACCGATTTCTCCAGATAATCTGTGCGACCCATAAACACTTGTTCCATCGATGTGGTGGTGCCTTGATGCCATCTGCACACAAACCAGTTCATAGGGAACTAGCTCATAGGGTAGAGCCAGTACACCATTGAGGAACCTGCTCATTGGAAACCAGCTCATAAGGTGGAGCAAGAGCTCTATTGAGGAACCAGCTCATAGGGTAGAGCAGGTACTCCATTGAGAAACCAGCTCATGGGGAACCAGCTCGTAGGGTTGAGCTAGTACTCTATTGAGAAACCAGCTTGTAGGATAGAGCCAGTACTCTATTGATACACCGGTTCATCGGGGATACTGAGTACTCTGTTAATGAGTGATGCACAAAGGCCTTATATGCTGTGAGAGTATCAGATTTACCAAGGAAGGACATCCACTTCTTATGAAATTTCACATTTCATCATCTAGTGATTGTCCTGTAATTCTTTGTTCTTGAGTGACGGCAGTTGGTTTAATGTGGGAATGATCATGGTCACTCACCAATACATGACCATCTTTGAACACCTGGCACCGTTTAAACATAAATATATGTAAAGGACCTCCATCACCAAATAGTCCAGGCAGTGTCCCATCAATTTAAACTTTTTGATTGTCTCCTTCACAAGGAGCATAATAATCGATGCACATCAGTTTAACAGAACAAGTGACTCTATTGACTGCCATCTTGGTTTTACCCATAAAGCTTTGACCACCAATGATGTCACTTGCTGTATATCCTGCTCAAGTTCAACAATATAATTGCAATATTGTAAATGTTCCACAATAAAAATTTCACCTGAACCTTGAACTGCCCTCATAGTATTCTCTAAAATCCCACTTGCTTGAGATTGAGGATAACATGGATACAATGTGGACTGAGCATGCTGTGTGCGATCACACTGTATTTCCAGTGAGAGCATCGGAGAGATCGCGAACAGCTGTGCCTCGATGGAACGTCAACAGACAAACAATGTGTTGTTGACCAACTTTAAAAACATGGTGTGTATATGGAGAACATGATATGCCTCAGTTTGAGAGTTGGATCCAAAGGTGTAATATTCACACATTAAGCCAAATCCCCCAAAATAAGGATTGTAATCTTATTTTGATATGAGCTTAAGGATTATTGAGAATATTACATTTAATTGGTAAAATTGCATGTACAAATCCCTCCACAGTTGTTGGAGTGATTACTTACACATTCTGGAAGCTGTGAAGTGTTTTGATTATTGCTCCATTGTTAAACCATTGTTCATGCATTGCTACTTTATTGTTATTCCATTGATGATGTTATCTCTCTGCACTCCATTGTTACTCCATTGTTGCCTCATTATTGCTCCATTATTTGCTCAATTGCTTTCTCCATTGCTTTCTCCATTGTTTTCTCCATTGCTTTCTCCATTGTTTGCTCCATTGTTTGCTCCATTGTTGCTCAATTATTTGCTCTCTTGTTTGCCCCATTGTTTGCTATATTGTTTGTTCCATTGTTACTCCATTGTAACTCCATTTTAACTATATTGTTACTCCGTTGTTATTTCATTGTTGCTACATTGTTGTTCCATTGTTGTTCCATTGGTGTTCGATTGTTGCTCCATTTTAACTATATTGTTACTCCATTGTTTCTGCATTGTTTCTGCATTGTTTCGCCATTGTTTCTCCATTGTTATTCCATTGTTGCTCCATTGTTGCTCCATTTTAACTATATTATTACTCCATTGTTACTGTATTGTTTCTCCATTGTTTCTCCATTGTTTCTCCATTGTTACTCCATTGTTACTCCATTGTTACTCCATTGTTACTCTATTGTTACTCCATTGTTACTCCATTGTTACTCCATTGTTGCTCCATTGTTACTCCATTTCAACTATATTGTTACTCCATTGCTACTGTATTGTTTCTCCATTGTTATTCCAGTGTTGCTCCATTGTTGCTCCATTTTAACTATATTGTTACTCCATTGTTACTCTATTGTTTCTCCATTGTTGCTCCATTGTTGCTCCATTTTTACTCTCTTGGAACTATATTATTACTCCATTGTTATTGCATTATTACTCCATTGTTACTCCATTGTTACTCTGTTGTTACTCCAATGTAATTACATTATAACCCATTGTTACTCCATTGTTGTTCCATTTTAACTATATTGTTCCTCCATTGTTACTGTATTTTTTCTCCATTGTTTGCTCTATTGTTTGTCCCATTGTTGCTCCATTGTTTGCCACATTGTTTGCTATATTGTTCGCTCCATTGTTACGCCATTGTTACTATATTGTTACTCCATTGTTACTCCATTTTAATGACATTGTTACTCCGTTGTTGTTCCATTGTTGCTCCATTTTAATTATATTGTTACTCCATTTTAACTATATAGTGGGGCAACTTAGCATAACAATTGTGCATTTTGTGAGGAAGGCACCAAATTAGGCACACTAGTCGCCTATCATATTATGAACAGATTTGGATATTGGCCATCTCTAAATTTTTGATGGCAGTGGAAAATGGCTGCCACAGCAATCAGCGGCTGAATTTGAGATGGCCCAATATCCAAATCTGTTCATAACATGATTGGCTACTAGTGTGCCAAATTGGGTGCTTTCCTCACAAAATGCACAATTGTTATGCTATATTTCGCTAAGTTGCCCCATGAATATTGTTACTCCACTTTACCTATATTGTTACTCCATTGTTACTGTATTGTTTCTCTATTGCTGCTCCACTGTTGCTCCATGGTTGCTCCATTGTTGCTCCATTGTTGCTCCATTGTTGCTCCATTGTTGCTCCATTGTTGCTCCATTGTTACTCCATTTTCACTTTATTCTTACTCCATTGTTACTGCATTGTTATTCCATTGTTACTCCATTGTTACTCCAATGTAATTATATTATAACTCCATTGTAACTTCATTGTAACGACATTGTTACTCCATTATTACTCTCTTGCAACTCAAATGTAATGATATTTTAACTCCATTGTTACTCCATTGTTACTGCATTGCTACTGCACTACTACTCCATTGTATCTATGATGAATAAGCACATCTCCCAAAGAAGTTTACATCTACAGTATAGTACCACATTCCTGCCATCACTTGGAACATGTGAATGAACCATAATATTTGGTAGAAAAGTTGCGTCATCTTTCCAACCACAATCTTCTAATCCTTCTCTGTGCTTGATGAAAATGAGCATAGGAAATGTTTTCTCCTCGTTCTTCACAAGTTTCTCTTTTACCTACTGGTACGTGGTACACTGCACTGCAGTCGCTGCGCAAGATACGCCGCTCAGACCGGCGTGGCGTAGAGTCGGTAACGGAGGAGAAATTTGCTCTGCTCTTCCAGACGCAGCTCAACCTGGAGGGTGAAGCACCAATTTCCGTGCGGGTGAGACACAGGGTTTTCAAGTGTAATCTATATCATGCAAGCACTACTTGTACTAATATAATGTGGTCCAAAAAGGGCCAAAGTTGCTGTTGTTGTTCAGTAGTACTCGCATTTGCACCTTTTATAAGATTTGTCTCAAATATGGTAAGACAAATGATAATTTCAACGCTTTTCACATCAGCAAACTCGTTTTTTCTCTGTATAATGGCAAAATCCCACAAGTGGGAGATTACTTAACCACAGAGAAACCAAAAACCCCTAAATATTTATATAAAACATACCTGGCAATCTCTGTATGCGTATTTGAAACATACCCAGTAATCTTTCTCTTTTTATTTGAAACATATCCGCTAATCTCTCTTTTCTTATTTGAAACATAGTGGGTAATCTTTCTATTCCCATCGTAAACATAATGTGTTGTTTTTAATTTCTGAAAGAGACCCCAAGATCGTTTTTCATTGAATAATGTTACAGAAAATCCAACACTTTGCTTGTGCACCAGAAGGACGCTCATTTCTACTTTGAACACGGTGGTGTTAAAATTGGGTAAAGGAAAGTGGTTAATGTATGGTATACCCCGCGCCATGCTTGGAATCAAATGTGGTTTCTCATGGAGTCGTTACAATGAAAAGTTTCTCTGCTGTCGGTGGAGAGGCAGTCTTATCACGCATCCCACACCACATCCAGGGCACCTTCCTGAAACCACAAAACACTTTAGCTTACCTGTGTTTCAATTGAATCAAGCATTGTATCTGATTCAAACGGTGCTATTACATGCCATCGGTGTTTTGTTGATAACATATTTGTTTCTTCATAAATCACACTTTGCTTTTTGCTTCCTGAGAAGTCGAGCGAACCCACGTTGAACCCCAGAGATTAAGTTTATTTTGACTGCTTTAACTGATTATAAGAGCCTGGTATTGCTTAGCAGTTAAGATGGCTGGCTTGGGATCTTAAGGTCCTGAGTTTGAGTCCCTGTTTTCGTTGAATTAACACCAGGTGGGGCTGACTCAGCCTGTCATCTTTCTGAGGTTAGTGAAATGAGTACCAGCTTACTGGGGGCAATAACCATTTGGGGGTAATCTGTGTCGGAGTGGCGATCCGTCCAGAACTGTACTCCTTGCAAATGAAACAGCCTCAGCAGCCCTATATGCCTTTATGGCACTAAAGGAATGGTATTATTATTATTAAGTAATTATAAAGCTAGAAATCCCAGTAAACTATTACTTTACCCTCAAGCATTAGCCAAGAGCATTTCTTGCAAAAGTATATTTTAAAAATACTCCAGTATTTTGGAGAAACTTTAATATTCAAGGCCAGGATGATCAGGTGTTAGAGCTCCAATGCATGAAAACGATGATAAAAGGTTCAATTATGGCTCAAGCTTGGGATATGTGTTTAACTCCCTCAAGACTTTAAACGTTATTGTTGTACAGCTAATTGTAATCATGAGTGAAAGAGTTATCACCGGTGTTCAACATCATGGCGGGTATATAAAGACCTGAAGGGCCAAATGACCTCCTCCTGTGTTTGAAGTTCCTTGTAAATCATAAAATAGTTATTCTTTGTTAATGAACAATGTTCATGCATCAATCTTCCAGTACATTATCTCCATTAATTACTCGACCCCACCCCAACCCGCCACCTCCCCCACTCGCATCCCCTCTCCATATGTAAAATGATTCCCCTCCCAAACTAAATAAATAATTTTTAAAATCCCAATGCCTCAGAATCTCTAACGGGAAATGTGAAATGAGCCTCGGGGAATTTTGGCTTCAGGTGTAAGTTTTTATTGTGTAAATCATGAAAAAATACCATGAGGAGAGATCATGGTTGTGTGGTCAACCAGAGGTTGTCAACTTCACGAGAGGACGGCGCCTGATTAAATCCATGAATGGCCAGCACAGTCAAGGCTGGAAATTACTTGCTGCAGCCTTTTGAACCAGGAAACACTTGTGGAGTAAAGTTCTTCTTTTTCCCGTTCATTCCAAAAGGTCACTTTGGTGACATTTACCTCCAACAACATGAGATTGCCGCCAAATTGTGGCCTATCCCCAGTCAAACTTACATTTAAAAAAAAAAAAAAAGCTTATATATTATAAATATTGTAGAAGAGACCAACTTCCTGGGTTATGAATGTGTTCATCTTCTCAGGCCCTTTCCCTACCGGTCGTGGTGACGGTGCATGGCAGTCAGGAGAACAACGCCACGGCTACCATCCTTTGGGACAACGCTTTCGCGGAGCCAGTAAGATGCTTCCATTACCTTCACCTTGTGCTTTGCGCATCTTTTCTCTTTCGCTCAAGATATACGCGTGAGCCGTTCCAGTGTCACCAAACATGGGGCTGAGCAGTGCAGTTCTTCCACGGCTTGTCCTCTAACGAACGGGTGTTTGTGCGCAGGGCAGGCTACCCTTCCAGGTACCTGAGAAAGTGGCCTGGTGGGAGCTGGCTTCCGTTCTCAGCACCAAGTTTCAGGCTGAGATACAAAGCTTGGTGGGATTGTCTGAAAGCAGTCTGGCCTACCTCGCACGTAAGGCTTTCAGCCATGTGCGACCGCCAACCTCCGGGGACTACAACAACAGCAGCATATCTTGGGCGCAATTCAACCGGGTATGTAATTTCCTTATGATGTCACAAAAGATCATCCAACATGGCCACTCTGATTGAGTGCTGCAATTGTATCTATGTTTTGTACCTTTAAACCTGGCCCTTTATGTGAAGAAATACCTGTATGTGGCATCATATACCTGTAGCGATACCTTGAGATGTAACACGAGTAGCAATTTGGTAACAACTGACGTCAAATTATTAATTTTTTTTATTTTATTTGAGGAGTGAAAGGAGATTGAATGATGGCGGTTAATAAAGTAATCATGCAACACGTCCGAGCAATCATTGGGTTGTGCTTGCATGAGGTCTTTTACCCTAAGGCACAGAACCATCCCAAAAATGCGTCTGTCTTCCACCCTGGATTCAGGAAAACCTGCCTGGTCGAAACTTCACTTTCTGGCAGTGGTTTGATGGAGTCATTGAGCTCACGAAAAAGCATTTGAAGGTTCATTGGAATGATGGGTAAGTTGTATTGTCACGACATCCTCTTTGCTCAGTATCTTTCTCCTGAAGTGGGGGTTTTACGCTTCTGTGGATGTGGTTTGTTGTTTTTTTGGTGAAAATGAAACCTCATGCAGGAATGAAGTTCCCCAACGAGCTTTTCTTCTGCAGAATATAAGACTAATGGATGAGCTGTCCACATATTACATTTAGGGAAAGGGCCAGCAGGATAGCATAGACTCAAAGGTGTACACACTTGCTTTTGAGCTGTTAAGCCTGGGTTCGAATCCTGACCCAGTTATAAACTGATAAACTGTGATCCTGGTGTTTCAGATACAGGGTGAGGCATCAACGTGTGTGACGTACATTGGATGGGCATGAAGCCGGAGGACCGGTCTGTCAGCAGCGGCCATTGATAGAGGTTAAAAATCCCACAGTGTCTCTCACGGAAAGTAGACGAGTCATCGCAGGCACCTTGAACAAATTAATAATTCCTGTCTGGACCGGAGATAGCATGTGGTCTGGTCTTCTTGGAAGTTACTTGGCTCGAGGTTACACCGCTCGCTATCACAGAGTGCGGTTGTCGTCTGGGCAGCAGCTTATGCTCTCCAAACATTCACATTTCCAGGTTGCTTGCATGACACGCGTGTACGGTCATCTTTGGCTATGAAGGGCAACCACGATGATGACATGTAGGAAAAGAAGTGGATGATGACAAATCAACATTGAGTATGGGATTTGAACCTGGCATCCGAGCATCACGAAACATGCGCTCAGAAGGGAGAACCAAAAAGACCGATCCAAAGCTTTTTGCAGCAAAGGAAGCAGACGAGAAGGAATTTCAGCAGATCAAATTGTAATGATGATATGTATCTTCTTTTCCTGCAAATGACCGAGCATGATCCATGTAAAGAGTTGTCTGGGATTGTTTGGAAGGCATTTTGCTATGATGAGCTCGAGCAGTGCGACAAACGTGGAAAGCATGGCGATGACAGTCAGCTATGGGAAGCCTTTGCAAGTCGAAACCTCCGTTTCCACCACGCCGTTCATCACTTTCAAATCAAGCCAGCGTCGACAGCTTCAGTGGGGCCTTTTAAGAAATGATCCCTTATCTTGTATGGAATATACTTCCTGCTTCCACCATCCTGCCCTGGGTCATTGTGTCATAGATATCGAATCTATGGTGTAAAAAACAAAAAAAAGGCCTTATATGAATCCCCATGACTCATGTATCATGCTATTATTATGTTAAATTATTCCTGTTAACAATCCATGTGTCTTTCTCTGGAACTCACCACATGTTGTGCTGTACTTAATCTTTTTTTGCTGCAGTGGTAGCTTTAGTTTTTGTTTCAAATTAGTTTTTATTTTATTTCAAAACGAGAATGGGTACCCGGCGTTGCCCGGTGCTGCCCCCTGGCACTCACTGATGAACCTCTGAAAGTGTGACGGAGATCCGCTTGGCCATCGCTGAGAAAAATAGTGACGGACAGACAGATAAACGGACAGACAAACCGTTTTCCGTCATCATTTGGAAATAGAAAGAATATGGAACTACCCAGACTCTTCCTAGAGATGGTCGTCTCACCAACCTGAGCAACCGGGCAAGAAGGATCTTGGTCAGGGAGCTGACCAATAACCCAATGACCACTTTGACAGAACTACAGAGTTCCTTGGCCGAGATGGGAGAACCTGCCGGAAGGACAACAATCTCTGCGGCACTTCACAAATCGAGGCTTTATTGGAGAGTAGCCAGACGGAAGCCCCTCCTGAGAAAAAGGCAAATGACAGCACACCTGGAGTTCTAAAAAGGCAGGTGAAAGGCTTTGAGAGCATGAGGCAAAAGATTCTGTGGTTTGATGAGATGAAAATTGAACTCTTTGGCCCAAATACAAAGCGCTACGTCTGACGGAAACAGAGCACAGCTCATCACCCATCTCACACCATCCCTACCGTGAAGCAAAGTCGTGGCAACATCGTGCTATGGGGATGCTTATTCAGCTGCAGGGAAAGGGAGACTTGTCAGGATCGAGGGAACAATGAATGGAGCCAAATGCAGGCACATCCTTGAGGAGAACCTGCTTCAGAGTCCAAAAGACCTGAGACCGTGGCGAAGATTTACATCCCAACAGGACCATGATCCCAACAATCCAGCCAACGCAACACTGCAATGGGTTTGGAACAAGAACGTGAAAGCCCTCGAGTGGCCCGGCCAAAGCCCAGACTTCAATCCCAATTAGAATCTGTGGAAAGACTTGAAGATTGCTGTTCACCGACACTCCCCATCCAACTTGACAGAGCTTGAGAAAATCTGTAAGGAAGAATGGGAGAAAATCCCCAAATCCAGATGTGCAAAGCTGATACAGACATACTCAAGAAGGCTCGAAACTGTGATCACTGCTAAAGGCGCTTCTACAAAGTATTGACTCAAGAGGTTGAACACTCACTGTATGCAAATGAGGTATTATATCCGAGTATTTCATTTCCAATTAATTTGTAAAAAAATTCTCAAACCATGTTTTCATTTTGTCATTATGGGGTATTTTATGTAGGTCGGTGACAAATATTTAAATTTAATCCATTTTAAATTCAGGCTGCAACACAACAAAATGTGAAAAGGTCATGGGGTGTGAATACTTTATGAAAGCAATCATATATGTATATATATATATATATATATATATATATATATATATATATATATATATATATATAATTTTGAAGAAGAAAGGTGCTTCCAACCAAAAGTAAACTCGATCGACTCTACTTATTAGGTATTCACCGAAGGACACTGTGTCCTTCACAAAGGGCGCCGGCAACCTGGCAAAATGTCAAATTCCTGCTTTAATGTACAGGAGTCACTGCATCAGCAGTACAGCCGCTCTCTGAGCAATGATGCAACCAGCAGCCGCAGGCTACATGCGAGTTGAGCGAATGCTCTGAAGATCAGTTACATACTACAGTGGTATTCAACCTCAATACTCACGACACCTCTTACTCTTAGTGCATATTATGTAAAAAGCAAATCTCTCATCGATTTCGAAGTGGAGGGAGGGTAAGGAGGTGTGGGGGGGGGGGGAAGGGTGTACTTGGGACAGAAAGGAAATAACATTCAGAGAAAGTAGGACTAAATGTAGCTGTAGGAAATAACGGTAGTGAACTGGGGTGTGTACAAATTTGTGGTCAAAAATTCCACCATGTTTGTTGATGTAATGAATACATTATCCCCTTTTTCCAATGTATGCACAATAATACTTGTAAAAGGTTTCTCATGACTTTGGAGGATATATGATATACTGCATGGTATTACTCTTGAATTGGGAAGTGGGGTGTGGGTGTGGGGAGGGGGGGGGGTATTCAAAAAGCCAGCTCGTGATCACGAGAAAGTAATATAATGTAAAGAGCAGAGCAGACCATCGAAGATGTGATTTTACGTTTATTTGCTTGAGGTTTGGCTAAGGAAAAACGCTCCTCCATTGACCTTGCACACTGGCACACGAGGGGAAATTAGTGGTCGCATCGGGAATTCAAGCAGACACAGGTGAGACGCAGGGTCCATTGTCCTGACGAAGCTCACTGGGAAGTGGCGAAACATCACCTGGGACTGGATCTGCTCTTCCTTATTACCAAAATAAGCAGAGTGGATCTAGTTTACTTTTGGTTGGAAGCACCTTTCTTCTTCAAAATTATATATATATATATATATATATATATATATATATATATATATATATATATATATATATATATATATATATTATTGCTTTCACAAAGTATTCACACCCCTTGACGTTTTCACATTTTGTTGTGTTGCAGCCTGAATTTAAAATGGATTAAATTTAGATATTTGTCACCGACCTACATAAAATACCCCATAATGACAAAACGAAAACGTGGTTTGAGAATTTTTTTTACAAATTAATTGGAAATGAAATAGTCAGATATAATACCTCATTTGCATACAGTAACGTCCACCAACCAATGCCGGCAAAGGAGATTCCCAGTTGAAAGTCCATCCGAGGGATGGCATATACATTGATCAATCACCCCGTCTGTGAAACACCGGAATGACAGTCGATAGCTGTGTCAGGATTCAAACCCAGGCTCGACAGCTTGGAGGCGAGCATGGACACCACCTTTTGTAGGCCATCCTGCCAGCCTCATGTTCGGAGGAATGGAGTCTAATTAGTTTCACTTTATAGTGTTGTCTCAATAAAGAGCTCGTGAAATAACCAAGCTATAAGGAATATGATTTGTCCTAATATTTCCTCCACCGTACCTGCATTCCTAAAGGGCCATCTTGGGTTTCATTGGAAAAAGAGAGGCACAGGATCTGCTGCTTGGACAACCAAGCGGTTCGTTCTTGCTGCGATTCAGTGACTCGGAGATAGGCGGCCTTACCTTCGCCTGGGTCGCTGAGGTTCCCGGTAGGAATGGTGAGTGTTTGCACATTCTCAGATCCGCATGCACCCCCTGCTGGTAGTTTGGTGTCTGGAGCACATCATGTATATTTTAAAAACTGGTTGTTCAGAAAGGAACTCCTTCTGGCATGGGTTGTAATTTATTATTACAAGGTAGTGCTCAAGTTTCAAAGTGCATTGAACGACCAGTTATGGAACTACCAAATGGGGATGACCAGAAATATTCCAGAGATGATCACAACCAAGCCCAGCTGCCAAGGATATTGTTGGACCAACTGAAACCTGGGCAGTTTGCAGACTATCCAAAGTCTGGTGTGATGAGATCCAGGCATGTCGGATTTTTTTTGGCTTGCTGAATTGATTAGTGATCTTGGCCAATAAGGCAGGCTGATTGCAAAGGTGTTGACTGCCAGGCGGCGGTTGGTGGTCATTTTCCCCAACTGCGATGGTACATGAAATCACCATAATGGAGACGTGTTTTTTTTTCTAGGAGAACGTGCTGTGTGGAACGTTCAACCTTTCACATCCAAGGACCTCAACATCCTCTCTCTGCCCGACCGCCTGCGGGACTTCGAAAACCTCAAGCTGTTGTATCCGTCCCAGACGAAGGCGGAGGTTTTTGGCGCTTACTACTCTCCCCCGCGTGAGTCTACTCAGTCATACTTTGTACCGTGTGCCTCCCTGTAAAGTTTTATTCTTTTACTAATAAAAGTGAAATCAAGCTCAAATTTTTGTTTCACCTTTACCTCTTACAGCTGCAACCATCAGCAACGGCTATGTCAGGGCGATGATTCGAGCTGTGGTTACTGGGTGAGTGTCCCCATGTCACCCTTACCTGTGTCCAGGTGTTCTCTTGCTTTTTACAATCACTGTGCTGTGTTGTTGTTTTACATTGAGATTGCCCCACCCCAAAAGAAGCTGGCTTACATGAAGGAGGTTTGGGAAGGTCTTTTTTTTTTCCAAGTGGTTACAGGGTTTTGTGCGGCACTTTTGAGCCCATCCTGAGTTGCCTGGAGGACATTACGAATAAACAGTGAAGTTTGGATTGGTGTTACTTGTAGTCTTGACCATGTGGGACAGGCAGATTATCCTCTTCCTGAAGAGCATTTAAATTGGCCAGCTGGATTACAACCAACAATCTGATAGCAAAATGGTAGTTCGACTGCGACAAGTAAGGCCTCCAAAAGTTTAGAATCTGGGCTGTCATGAGTCGAATATGAACACACACACACACACACACACACACACACACACACACACACACACACACACACACACACACACACACACACACACACACACACACACACACACGTGCGCGTGACCTTGAGGATATATTTTGTTTTGTGATTTTAAGAGGTTTTTATTTATTAAACAAGTTGGCGTAACCACATGAAATGTAGAACAAAAGTCACTGCGGTCACAGCACTCAGTTATCCATGATATTGATAAGGAATCAAAGTATGCCGACGGTATGTGCTGAAGTTTATCAACAGCTCAGTTTCAACCGGGAGGGTTATCAGTCTCAGGGAGGCCACGCTCTCCACCCAAGATGCCGTGGCCAGTGCGAGACCAGATGTAAAAAAAAAAAAAAAACTCAAGGTAGTTTGGTATTGGAATAAATGGGTTCAAAAGGGCACCTACATCTAGTGTGTCAGGAGTCACAATAGAATGAGATGATAAGCATCTTTGAGGAATGGCCGATGGGGACCTTTTCACCGTTATGCAGCAACGACATCACTGGTTGGCCTCAGGGCCTCCCTTTATGGCAGTTTAGGAATACCTGCTGCAGCGATATCTATGTTGGGCAGCATTGTATCGGACCATTACCTGGTGTGATTGGATTGAGCTACCATCACGTTGCATCAAGTTCCAAGGTAGTTGTTTCACTGTCAGGAAGTTTGACTACATTATCTTCCTTTTGATTTATTTATTTTTTTCTCACCCCAATCCAGGCTCGTCAACACAGCACCACCACTGGAGCTGCCTGACCCTATCCGTCCGCAGCAATGAGTCGGCTATAAGGTATAGCTGCATCCCAGGGCTTGGAATGTTGTCCTTCTTTGGCAAGACTGGAGGAGGCTGTGATGAGGGAGGAATAACATGAAAACCCACTGGAATGTACTTTTTTAAGTACACGTGATCAATGTCAAAGGGAAGCTTTTTTGGTTTCTCAAGCACAAAAGACCAGTTCGCTTCTGTGCTCAGGACTTCGCATGTAGATGACTGTTGTGAAATGGAATATGATGTCTTCACGCGAAGGGCAGCACACAGACTGTGTGACGGGTGACACGCTTGCCTTACATCGAGCACGCACACCGTACCATCATGCTTGAACGGCTTCCTTCAATCTCCGTGGCTAGTCAACAATGTCAGTTCAAATGGAGACCACAACATGAGCAAGTTCAAATTTGTGTCCAGCCTGCAGATAATTTTAAAATGACTTTGGGAAGTTGGAAATGCTTTGCTTATTTTATGGTGGACGTGACTGTCTTTTTACGTTCAAAATGTACGGGTGTAATTTATTTGGCCTATCAATTTGGCCACGGCACAATTCATGTGAAGTGAACCCAAGAACAAGGAACAAGGAAGGAGAATAAGCTGTGCCTTTTAGGGAATGGATGGACCGGTGAAGGATCATGGTGGATCGTGGGCGAGCAGCTCCATACCCGGCGCACGTTAGACCATTTGGTAAAGGCAACAGGTGATGGAGATGGAGCTGAAGATTTCTGGTCATTGGTCACTCGACTGAATCTGAATACAAAGGGACAATGATCAAAAGACCTCATGTTGTGGAGATGCATCCAAGGCGATAGGCTATTAGAGTAAAGTTTGTGAAAGTGATTATTTTGGACATGGTGCAAGGTAAGTTGACAAATACAAGGTACGATGATAAACAGAATGTTTGCATGTCCTGATATTGTTTACTCTTGTTTGTTTGAGTTAACTATAAGCTTTGTTTTACTCGTACAAACAGACATATTGGCTCATTGTGCTTAATATGACAATAGTATTTTTTTATATAAATCCAAACTAATTTTATAATACATCATCACCTCTGCTACAAAATAGATTGTTGAGTAAATTAGTTGAATAACTACGATTTGCTATTGGTATTTAAGGTGCTTTAAACAAGCTCCTGAACCCTAAACTGAATTTGTTATGTTTGAGGCAATATCTTATATGATGTTACAAAGTTTCATTCAAAGGTGTGTGTGTGTGTTTGTGTGTGTGTGTGTGTGTGTGTGTGTGTGTGTGTGTGTGTGTGTGTGTGTGTGTGTGTGTGTGTGTGTGTGTGTGTTTTTACATTTGGTGCTTTTATAAGACATACAATGATCTGATTTTTTGGGGGGATAAAATACATCCTAATCATCTATCCATCCATCCATCGAGACCATACTCTGTTCAGAGCGTTGGTGCTGCTGAAGCAGTCTCCTTGCTTATTGGGCACAATCTTGGACGGGTCACCACTCAGACACAGGATACCAGCAAGCTGGCACTCATTTTGTCGACCTTGGAAGGATGACAGGCAGTCAACCCCACCTGGTATAAATTCAACAGACAAGTGGGATTTGAACTCAGGATCCTCAAATTCCATCAAATTCCAAGCTCACCACCCTAACCATTAAGCCAACACCAGGCATTATCCAACCAAGTTGATATTTAGATGAATTGACTATTGAAATATTTTATACGACGCAAATTGTTCCTTTATTATAACCAACTAAGGAGTGCAGACTCAGCTCAGACGTCTCACTGTATATTTAAATAGTGCTCGTCTACAACGTCACAAACTTAAAGTAAAACTACGAACTGTTACAAAGTTTATGATGTTTTCATGGTTTGATTTGTTTGGGGCTATCCAGTTATTTCATATGTGGCCTGTCAGTATAGCTCAGTAGAAGCACACTTATTCAGGAGCTCTCTTGTTCTGGTTTGATTCCTGACCCCACTTCTTTTTCTTCTTCGTGCTTATGCAGTACATGGTTGCGGATGGTATGATTTTCAGAAGGCGCAGCTGTGCCACTGATGCAATGCTCATTGTAAGTTAGAGCAGGAATTTCTAATTTGTTCAGTGTGCTGGAAATAGCTGAAATCCCCCTCCCCCTCCCCCCTCACCCCTTCATTGATATTTACACTGAATATACAGTCCCTTAAATTTTTCTTTTTCCCAACAAGGTTTGTTCCTCATACTATGTATAATTGGCTGGCAGGAAGACCTCGGGATACGCACACTTGCCTCTAAACTAGCCAGCTTGAGTTTTAATCTCGGCCCAGCTGTAAAACTGTCATCCCAGTGTTTCACAGGCAGGGTGAATCATCAGTGTGTGTGCCATACTCCTCGGATGGGCATTAAATTTGGAGTCCAATCTACCGGCTTTAGTCGGTGTACGTTCAAGCTCCCATGGTATTCTTCATGAAGAGTAGGCGAGCCATTGCCAGCACCCAGGCCAAATTCCCAATTCCTGCAATTACCAGCAGAGGGCATTGCATTAGCGACACAGCAGTGCCCTCAGCCATTGATGTTTGGCCACAGCCTTGTGCTGCATTCAATAGAAAACAAAGAAGACAGTATTTAATTGAGCGTCTCACAAGTAGAAATACTCCTTTAATGTCCTCATTCCTACCTTGTTCTGGGATTGGCCCAATGAAAGATTTTGGCCCATGTTTTTCACGAATCAGCTTGCCAGGCCTGGTGTTTGATTGAAGGTGATTTTGGCAGGAATTTGTAATTTGTTCAGCGTGCCGGCGGTAACTCGCCTACTCTTCAGGAAAGACATCGTGGGATGTTTAACATCCACCAACTAGCAAGCAGATGGGACACGTAACTTAACGTTCACCCAAGGGATGGCACACTTCATGATGCAACGGCCTGCCTGCAAAGCACCAATCAGACAGGTTATAGAGTCGGGTTCGGAGTAGAACCCAGACAAGACGGCTCACATGTAAGTGTGCTACCTCTGAATCATCCCTTGGGACCAATTGAGCTTCTTTCTCTGTCATTAATTTATTTAAAAATATATCAGATCATTTAAACTGTCCTTGCTGCAAGTTTTTGTGAATATTTAAATGAAGATTTCTACTCACGGCTTGACAAACCTGCATATTATCTGTCTGATGTCAAGGGATGAATTTTTTTTCAGATCGACGCTATTCCCTCATATTACTGATGTTCTCAGAAAAAAACATAAAAAAATCACTTAAAGTTGAAAAACTTTGTCATCACATATTTTCCACCATTTTCCAAAAACATAACCAAGCATCGCAATCGGGAAACAGAATGGGAGCTTAACTCTTGAATGGGAGCTTAACTTAAAACAGAACAGAATTGGAGTTTAACTCAAAACAGAATGGAAGCTTAACTAGCATATACAGGCTTTAATAAATTATTGGAATTCTTATTATTGTTTCGCAAACAATTCAGTTATAAACATGCTGAGTGTTCAATGTATGACATACTTGCCCGTATTTTTAATTTTTCTGAAAATTATACGTCTTTTCCTAAAAGAATCCTCATTGTTATTTTATACCACCTCTATTATTTGTTACTGTGCCTCAGTGGATAGACTGTCACGTATCAATTCGCAATTTGTTGTGACTTTTACCATTATGGAATGACTTGTCTGATTGGGTTAGCTGAGAATCCAATCAGAAACCAGCACATGTTTGTCGTTCTTGACTATCGATTAGATGTGTTTACTCTGCATGATGTGATTAATTTTTTTTTCTTGTGTGTAATGCAATGCTTTCATGCTGTACGTTTATGTTGTTGAATATTTTAATTCAATTCCCATACATTCTCAACAAAACTATCTTTGTCCAAACCCATTACATGCAACTACTGTGCCTGGAAGTCACAGAGTGAGTTATTGATGCTCTTAAATTGACAATTGAAGACTACAGGAGCATTTAGAACAGGCATGAATGTTAGCCAATGCAAGGGCTTTCATTGCATTGCTCAATATCAACTACACTTCAATTAAAAATAACTATTTGGCTGCGATAAAGTTTAAGGATTAATTCCAATTAACATCGCACCCACCTCCAAACAATAATAAAAAGACAATGCATAACTCTCTGAAAACTTTACAAACAAATGTAGACTTTCAAAAAAATTCTCAAACAAAACATGATGCCTTTAAAAACTTCTCAAATTGTCAAACATATCATCATGTTGGTAAAATACATCATTCTTTAAAAAAAACTTTTCAAACAATGCTTAAATTTTTGCAAAGTCTTCAAACAAAGCATCTATCCATCCATTGGGACTATACTCTGTACAGAGCATATCAGTACTGCCAAAGCAGTCTCCTGGTGCTAGTGGGCACAATCCTGGACAGGTCACCACTCCAACACAGGATACTCAAACATTACTTTATTCTTTCGAAAGTTTTCAAACAAAGCATCATTCTTTAAAAACTTTTCAAACATTACTTTATTCTTTACAAAATTTTCAAACAAAGCATCATTCTTTAAAAACTTTTCAAACATTACTTCATTCTTTCGAAAGTTTTCAAGCAAAGCATCATTCTTTAAAAACTTTTCAAACATTACTTTATTCTTTAGAAAGTTTTCAAAAAAAAGCATCATTCTTTAAAAACTTTTCAAACATTACTCTATTCTTTAGAAATTTTTCAAAAAAAGCATCATGCTTTAAAAACTTTACAAAAATTACTTTATTCTTTCCAAACTTTTTAAACAAAGCATGACTCTTTCAAAAACTCCTAAAACAATTTATTACTCTTTTGAAAACTTTTGAACAATGCATCACTTATTAGTGCATACAATACAGGATATTCTCAGGTATCTGTGTAATGAGAATCTTTTTTAAGTTAAATGTTTGTCGGTTCAATAATGAGACTTTTGTGTGTATTAAATGGTTCATGAAGTTAGACTATTTATGGTTTGTTAGTAAAATATCTATGCACTGCTGCAGTTACAAGCGATTAGGGATAATGCATTTAAAAATAATTAGGATTATGATGAAACTTTTTGAATGTTTTGTGACATCTCGATGATCTTTTGGTCTCTAAATGATAAATGATTGTGTGAATGGAAACAGAGAATGAGGCATGAGAGCACTTCAGCAGGTATGTTCACATGAAGACTCCCTCTTAATGCTTCATGCATTGTTTAGAGAAGCTTGTAGTCACAATATCTGGGTTATGACATAAGCATTTGCTCTGTAGTACATTCTATAAAGCTCTCGAGCAGACTGAGGTCACTTTTCACACCACTCATCACAGAACTGTTACTGAACATTTAATCACAAGAAATGTGCAACTGGGTCCACGATATCTTCCAACAATCGATTTCTGATTGTGTCATTTGCTCATGAGTTTACTGTGCCGCATATGTTGAGACAATGAATGTATTTAAAAATATTTACAATGGGTCAATGACTATTGTGAAGCATAATTATGAAATGCTTGTCTTTTTTGCATCATTATGTTTATTACAAGTTTGGAATAAAACTAATTGACTTGTTTTGTTTGTGTGTTGGCTGTGGTTCTGATCACGTGTCACAAAGATTTTTGCCAATCACGATGGAGCTTTCATGTTGCTGATCATAGAAGAGTTTGTACCTTCAACACATCCCAGCTATTATCACTCACACTCGGTCAGTGCACATTATTACAATCATGTTGAGTGCCCATGGTGCTGAGAAGGTAAAGTGAGGATATGGTTTGAATCCCATATAATTAATGAGCTCATTGTCCAAATCCACTTCAATATCTGCTCTTGGCCTCATATGGCTGAGATATTGCCCAGACAAACAAACAAAGAATCAAACATGAAAACAAAAAAATAATAAGAAGACGTCGTCCAGAGCACGACACTTGCAAAATCCATTAAACAAATTTGGCCTCAAAAATAATTAGTGGTTGAATTCAATGGCCCAATATGCAAATCCTCTTCAAATTTCAAGTGAATCGAATGAAAATTGAGGATTTCAGAAATACCACCTCAGTTGTTGACATTTGGCCTATGTTGACCTTTTGGTAGATGTTGACCTCAAAAATAATTGGCTTCTTCCTTATGACAAACTTTACCACGTGGTGAAGTTTTGTGAAGATCGGTTTAAAATTGTGACCTGTAGGTGACAGACAGACAGACAGACAGACAGAATAACAAAATCGACCAAAATACTTGAAAAATCTTCGATTTTGCAAGTAACAAACAAACGGAGTAAAAACTGAGTACTCCCGTCGGCGCCCGGCGATGATGTCTGCATCACCTGTATATGGAATTGGGAAGGAGCGGTGTACAATTACTGGCTTCTGTAGTTTGATCTGATGGAGGTGGGTTGAGCATTTTCTCTATCTCACGAGTCAAGGTGAAGTCGTTATTCATTGGAGGAAATTAATACTCCACATTCCCAGTTTGGCTGATGCAGTGAAAACGAGTTTGATTTTGCTTTTGCAAAATATCAGAGAAGCTGAAACATGGGAGATGATCATTAAAATGCAGGTGTGTTAAGTGTGGAAAAGCTGGAAAAGAAGATGAAAGACAAAGAAAAAGTCCCAAACTTTTGGATTCGTCTATGTCACGCGTGGAGGAGGTGATAAGGAGACTTTGATTTGAAGATTTTCAGATGACGGAGCTATCTATTTATTACATATCCCCAAGCACATATACAATGAGTGAAAAGACAAAAGAATGGATGATGTCACAAGAAAGATCAGGAGAGTGGAAATAGACAAGAAGAAGATCTTGAGGAAGAAAGTAGAAGGAAGAGGAGATGGAGGGAATGCCAGGGGAGGGTATGGCTATGTCCATACACGTACATACATCATCAAAGATGGCAAGTGACTTGGATTTCATGGGTTTGACCCGTTTTGTTTCTGAAAACCCGCAGTCCCGTTCTGGTGTGGTCAACCCCCCATTGAATAGAAAGTACAATCAATTTTAAAAATGCAAAGTTTCACTTCCATTCCATTCGTAAGGATTGACAAACAGACTGATCGACCTGAGATCCGTTCAGTTACCAAGTTTCTTGTGGAGCGATCGCCAAGTGGCTTAAGCACTCAAGCAAGCATTCCATTCGACACTTGATAAGGAACGGCTGGCTTGGCAAGCGATAGCTAGCTTATTGATACTGGAACACACCCGTGGTCTGTTCAGTGGCCAAGCAGCGAGTGTTTTGTTAGAGTGCTTGCTTGAGTGTTTAAGCCACTTGGCAAGCACTCGACAAGCTGATTGGTAATGGAACGCACACACCCCTGGAGTGACCTGGAGCCGATATGCAATGTATCCCTCGAGTCAATTGGCTGTGTGATGTCAAGAACTTTCTCTCACCGAAGGCCACGTCACCATCCTCCAAGATTCCACACACACCATCACTTCCGATCACGTCTAATAAATAAATAAATAAATAAATTAACTACATGGCATTCAGAGTGCACAGTCAACGGTTTTGGAGATAGAGGTGCAACGTTTCTCGGTTTTTCTAAGATGGCGCTTGTACCACATAGCCTATGGCATCATGATTATCATTAAGATATTCTACAGGAGGAGGCACTCCGATGGTGAAAATTTCGTGTCAATCGGACCAAGAATTGCAGAGAAATAAAATTCATACTGATCGAATCAAGCGTTGTACTTGTCGAATTATGACGTCATAATTAAGGTACCAATAACATCATCATTAACACATCTTATTCCCCAAGGGAAGTAATTGACAATTAGCCATGTTTCAATTTTTTCCATACAGCAGTTTCAGAGATATAGAGGTGTAACTATTTTCGATTTTTCCAAGATGGCTCCGTACCACGTGACCAATGACATCATAATTATCATTAAAAAATTCTACAGGAGGAGCCACTCATATTCTTAAAATTTTGTGTCCCTCAGACTATCAGTTGCAGAGGATTTTAATTTTTTTTCATACTGGTCAGATCAAGCGTTGTACTTGTCGAATTATGACGTCATAATGAAGGAATTGATGACATCATCAACATATCTTATTCCCCAATTGGGAGTACTTGGCAATGAGCCACGTTTCAATTTTTTTTTTTCCCATTGAGCGGTTTGGGAACTTTTGAGGGGTAACGTTCTTCCAAGATGGCGTCTGTACCACGTGACCTATGACATCATAATTATGAGTAAAAAAAAAATCGACAGAAAAAAATAAAATTTTACCATAGGAGTGCCTCCTATGGTAAAATTTCACGTCAAATGGACCAACGGTTGCCGAAATGAATTTTAATAATGCAGACATGCACGCACGTACGCCACACGTACACCTACGCAACTGAATGCCGAACCCTGCTTTTCACTTTGCGAGCGCAGGGTAATAATAATAATAATAATAATAATAATAATAATAATAATAATAATAATAATAATAATAATAACCTCTTTTTTCCAACCAACCAGTTTTTTGTCACTCCCAACTTGCCATGTATGCATCCTACAATACATGTCTGGACTATTCCAGGTGGATATTCTACCATTTCTGCTTACGTCTATACTAATAAATTGTGTGTGTGTGTGTGTGTGTGTGTGTGTGTGTGTGTGTGTGTGTGTGTGTGTGTGTGTGTGTGTGTGTGTGTGTGTGTGTGTGTGTGTGTGTGTGTGTATCCTCCACAACTCCAAAACCATGAAACCGAGCAGCCTGAAACTTTGCATGCATACTCAGGGAACTCCAATGAAGTGCATGACTGAAAATTGGATGTTTGTGTTAATTAAAACACCCCTTTTGAAGATAATTAACGGCCTTATTTAATTATCCTTTATCAGGAGCATCCTCGGCCACCTCGCTCAATATGTGGTGTTGAGGCATATCCTCGGTAACCTCACTCGGGTCTGAAGTGAACATGTTTTTTT
Source organism: Eptatretus burgeri (assembly GCF_056783735.1). Lineage (NCBI taxonomy): Eukaryota > Metazoa > Chordata > Myxini > Myxiniformes > Myxinidae > Eptatretus > Eptatretus burgeri. The sequence continues at coordinate 3,603,723 of NC_140964.1, read as the reverse complement.
TTGCCTGCTCAACCACATTTTGACTTGGAACACGCCGCAACAATTTCTTAATGAAAGTTTTTTTTTTTTTTTCCACTTTCCGCACTCATATCGAATGCGTGTTCATCACAGCTACCAATCGCTGGGTACATTGCATTGTTATACACGCCCGGATACGCCAGTGTTTATGGCTTTATTTCAATTCCGCACATGTCATAACCTCAAGAATCTCTTTAATTAAGGAGAATTACAAATTTTACTCTCCAGAATTGAATTTAGCAGCAGTTGTAACACTAAAAAGTGTTCATTTGTCTAATTCGGACATACAATAGTTATCGCTTGTCAATCATTTAATTGGAGTGCTTGCTTGAGTGCTTAAGCTGCTTGCTGTAATTTCGGGATGGATGTGTAATCCCAGTGGGTGTGTGTACATACCTGCATGCTTGGTTACGGGTGCCGTGGTGGCAAAGTCTCATCCTGTATGTTGGAGGTTTTACTTTTTAACCTCAGCAGCGTACGAGCGATCACATTTTCCTTTGTCCTCGTAATTGGTGCGAAAGCAATTGCTTATTTTATATGACTCGGTGTGCTTTCTCTTTGTGAGTTTCAAAGCAAAACACATTTGATAACACCAGATTTCTGAGCCTTTCACCATATTAACATGTTTTCTCAAATACAGAACCAAATTATTTCCTCATGTCACACGACAATTGTGTGTGTGTGTGTGTGTGTGTGTGTGTGTGTGTGTGTGTGTGTGTGTGTGTGTGTGTGTGTGTGTGTGTGTGTGTGTGTGTGTGTGTGTGTGTGGTGTTCATAAAGTAGAACATATTCCCTGCTAACTCTCCTACCCACACCACCCCCACGACCCCACTTCTCTCTCTCTCTCTCTGACCATTCCTCGCTCCACCTCCTCCTAATACATGCAGCATCCTCCCACACCTCTCTCTCTGCTTCTGTCTCAGAACATATCTGGACAGTGGTTACGCCTGAATGGTGGTTATCTCTGCATGTATCTAAACGGTGGTTGTGTCCGGATGGTGGCTATCTCTATACGTCTCTGGACAGTGCTAATTTCTGGAGGGTGGTTATCTCTGGACGTGTCAGCTGGTGTTTATGTCCGGATGGACCCTACTCTCACACCACCCTACTTGCCCTCCCCTAAAACTGCCTTTCCTTGCCCTTCTCTCATGCTGTCTTCCTTGTGCTCCCCTTATGCTGCCTTCCCTTTCCCCTCTCTTCACGCTGCCTTCCGTTCCCCCACCCCTCCTTACTCCCACACCCCACCTTGCTCCCCCACACCTCATCGCTCCTCCTTGCTTCCTCACTCCCCCAACCATCCTCGGTCTCCCTGCCTCCTCGCTCTTCCACCACTCTCTCTCCCGCCCCCCTCTTTTTCTTCCCCCACCCTTAGTATACCCGTCGTCTGGACAGTGGTTATCTCTGGATGTGTCAGTATGGTGGTTATGTCCACACAGACCCTCCCATCACACTGTTTCACCTTGCCCTCCCTTCACGCTGCCTTCCCTTGACGTATCTGGACGGTAGTTATGTCCGAACGGTGGTTTTCTCCACACGTGTCTGGACAGTGGTTATCTCCAGACGTGTCCTGGTGATGGTTATGTCCGGATGTGTTCGGACGGTGGTTATGTCCGAACGGTGGTTTTCTCCACACGTGTCTGGACAGTGGTTATCTCCAGACGTGTCCTGGCGATGGTTATGTCCGGATGTGTCCGAACGGTGGTTTTCTCCACACGTGTCTGGACAGTGGTTATCTCCAGACGTGTCCTGGCGATGGTTATGTCCGGATGTGTCCGAACGGTGGTTTTCTCCACACGTGTCTGGACAGTGGTTATCTCCAGACGTGTCCTGGCGATGGTTATGTCCGGATGTGTTCGGACGGTGGTTATGTCCGAACGGTGGTTTTCTCCACACGTGTCTGGACAGTGATTATCTCCAGACGTGTCCTGGCGATGGTTATGTCCGGATGTGTTCGGACGGTGGTTATGTCCGAACGGTGGTTTTCTCCACACGTGTCTGGACAGTGATTATCTCCAGACGTGTCCTGGCGATGGTTATGTCCGGATGTGTTCGGACGGTGGTTATGTCCGAACGGTGGTTTTCTCCACACGTGTCTGGACAGTGATTATCTCCAGACGTGTCCTGGCGATGGTTATGTCCGGACGTGTTCGGACGGTGGTTATGCCCAGATGGACCCTCCCCTCACACTTCCTTATTCTCCTGATGTTTGTTTTTATAATATTTGTTTATTCATAATGTTTATTCATAACAATTTGTTCCTCCTGATGACTCCATCTTTCCTCTTTATCTCTTCGGGTTCCTTCTTGGTCTTCTGTTTCATTATGTTTGTACCATATCCTGATGCTATGTGGACTGTGCTTCCCCACTGACGTACCCCTAGTAGCTTGTATATATTGCTGCGTTTGAGCCTGGGGAGTAACTGCTGAAATCTATCTATTCGGGTTCTTGTTGACATCTTTGTTCTTTGTTCCTTTTCACACTTCTTTCTAATTTTTACCTCCACCAGCAAAGGTGAAGCAGGTTATGTTTTCACCCCTTTCTGCCTGTTGGGTGGTCACGAGACTACCGTTATTCTCAGCTTTTCCGTCTGTCTGTATGTATGTAATGGACAGCTCTGGAGGTCAGAAGAGTCAACCGATTTTGATGAAACTTGACAGGAAGGTTCATACCAGGATCTAGTTCTATGCTTTTAAGCACCGTTGCTATGGACGCCACCGTTGCCTAGCAACGGGACTTTGAAATTTTTGAAAAATCCTAAAAAAAAAAAAAAAATTCGAAAATCAAAAATCGGCTTCTAGGCTTTTATGTGCACTATAATCAACCTCTTTGTCAAAAAATTTCAGCCCGATCCGTCAAAAACTGTATGACTCGTATGCAATTATGTCGCGACCACCCATGTCGCCTACCGGCTTGTCTGTTTGTTTGTTTGTATGTTTACCGCCGACAGGTCACAATTTTAATTCGATCTTCACGAAACTTTACCACGTGGTAGAGTTTGTCGTAAGGAAGAAGGCTTTTGATTTTGAGGTCAAAAGGTCAACAGGTCAACATAGGCCAAATGTCAACAACTTTGGTGGGATTTCTAAAATCCTCAATTTTCATCTGATTGACTTGAAATTTGAAGAGGATTTATATTTCAGGTCAATTGGACAGGATTTGCATAGTCCATCACCAAATTGGGAAAGCGAGTATTTTCAGGTCAAAAGGTCAAAGATCAAACTCCAGGTCAAACTTCTAAAATCATCAATTTCATCCTCAAAAATAATAAATTTTCATCCGATTGTCCAGACCTTTGATTAAGATTGTAAATTGTAATTTCAATGAAATGGGCAATTTGATGTATCCATGGAAACCTTTGGAGAATGGCGGGGGGGAGGGGGTGGATTTTGCAAGTTTCGTGTTGTGCATGATGTCTTTTTCTTGATTGTTTGTTTGTGTACAGGATATATATTTCAGGTCAATTGGACAGGATTTGCATAGTCCATCACCAAATTGGGAAAGCGAGTATTTTCAGGTCAAAAGGTCAAAGATCAAACTCCAGGTCAAACTTCTAAAATCATCAATTTCATCCTCAAAAATAATAAATTTTCATCCGATTGTCCAGACCTTTGATTAAGATTGTAAATTGTAATTTCAATGAAATGGGCAATTTGATGTATCCATGGAAACCTTTGGAGAATGGCGGGGGGGGGGGGGAGGGGTGGATTTTGCAAGTTTCGTGTTGTGCATGATGTCTTTTTCTTGATTGTTTGTTTGTGTACAGGATATCTCAAAAATTTGTGCACGGATCCGGAGGAAATTTTGTGGACTGGTTGGGTGTGTGACATGGATGAACTGATTCGATTTTAGTGAAGATCCGGATCCGGCTACGAGAATTTTTCAGTGATTCTTCACCATTGAGAGATAGCGTCAAAAATGATTATATAGCCTATTTCAAAAATGTATTTCACCCGATATGTTCTCGTGGAACCTTTGGAGAGGGGGGGGGGGGGAATTTTGCAAGTATTGTGCTCTGCACGACATCGTCTTCTTGTTTTACTTTATATTTGTATTTTTACAATTCTCTTTATTCATTCGAATTTTTGCTTTTTCTTCTCTTTCATCTCTATTTTCCTCTCTTTCTTTATCTATCTTTATAAGGAGAAGTGTATTCTTTCAGAAAGTTTTCTGTAAGGTTCACTTAGCTGTGAATGGATGGGTTTGAGGGGAGTGTAGTAGCGGCTGAAACCTGAATCCTATCCCGGTTCCTCCTAATGACTCCATCTTTGTTCTTTACTTCTTGGGGTTCCTTCTTGATCTTCCATTTCATTATTTTTCTCTCCCCTCATGTTGCCTTCTCTTGCCCTCCCCTGCTCTCCCCCTCATGTTGCCTTCCCTTGCCCTCCCCTGCTCTCCCCTCATGTTTCTTTCCCTTGCCCTCCCCTGCTCTCCCCTCATGTTGCCTTCCCTTGCCCTCCCATGCTCTCTCCTCATGTTTCTTTCCCTTGCCCTCCCCTGCTCTCCCCTCATGTTGCCTTCCCTTGCCCTCCCATGCTCTCCCCTCGTGTTGCTTTCCCTTGCCCTCCCCTGCTCTCCCCTCATGTTGCCTTCCCTTGCCCTCCGCTGCTCTCCCTTCATGTTGCTTTTCCTTGCCCTCCCCTGCTCTCCCCTCATGTTGCTTTCTCTTGCCCTCCCCTGCTCTCCCCTCATGTTGCTTTCCCTTGCCCTCCCCTGCTCTCCCCTCATACTGCCTTTCCTTGCCCGCCCCTCATGCTGCCTCCCCTTCCCGCTCACCTCCTCCTCCCTCCTCCCTCCCCCTCCCTCCCCCCTCCCTCCCCTCCCCCTCCCTCCCCTCCCTCCCCCTCCCCCTCCCCTCCCCTCCCTCCTCCTCCTCCCTCCTCCCCTCCCTCCCTCCTCCTCCCTCCCTCCTCCTCCCCCCTCCCCTCCCTCCTCCTCCCCCTCCCCCTCCCTCCTCCCCCTCCCTCCTCCTCCCCTCCCTCCCCTCCCTCCTCCTCCCCCTCCCTCCCCTCCCTCCTCCCCCTCCCTCCCCTCCCTCCTCCCCCTCCCACCTCCCCTCCCTCCCCTCCCTCCTCCCCCTCCCTCCCCTCCCTCCTCCCCTCCCACCTCCCCCTCCCTCCCCTTCCACTCCCTCCCTCCCCCTTCCTCCTCCCCCTCCCCCTCCCCTCCCCCTCCCACCTCCTCCCTCCCCCTCCCCTCCCTCCTCCTCCCTCCCCTCCCTCCTCCTCCCTCCTCCCCTCCTCCTCCTCCCTCCTCCTCCCTCCCCCTCCCTCCCCTCCCTCCCCCTCCCTCCTCCTCCCTCCCCTCCCTCCCCTCCCTCCCCCTCCCTCCCCCTCCCTCCTCCTCCCTCCCCTCCCTCCTCCTCCCTCCCCTCCCTCCCTCCCCCACTATCCATACATCCTCCCCCTTCCCCACCATCATCCCCCTTCCCCAACATCCTCCCCCTTCCCCACCATCCTCCCCCTTCCCCACCACCCCACTGTCCATACAATATTCATGGACATGCTGTGTGATCAGCAGATGGGCGTGGAGTAAAAATGTGTGATGTTATGGGCGTGGAGTAAAAATGTGTGATGTTATGGGCGTGGAGTAAAATGTGTGATGTTATGGGCGTGGAGTAAAAATGTGTGATGTTATGGGCGTGGAGTAAAATGTGTGATGTTATGGGCGTGGAGTAAAAATGTGTGATGTTATGGGCGTGGAGTAAAAATGTGTGATGTTATGGGCGTGGAGTAAAATGTGTGATGTTATGGGCGTGGAGTAAAATGTGTGATGTTATGGGCGTGGAGTAAAATGTGTGATGTTATGGGCGTGGAGTAAAATGTGTGATGTTATGGGCGTGGAGTAAAATGTGTGATGTTATGGGCGTGGAGTAAAAATGTGTGATGTTATGGGCGTGGAGTAAAAATGTGTGATGTTATGGGCGTGGAGTAAAATGTGTGATGTTATGGGCGTGGTCTCGCGCACGTTCACATGATTGGATAAAAACTGCGACTACGACTTCACTTTATTTAGCTCCGCCCAGACACGACATACGTAATCGAGTTCCTCCCTCTTCCTCATTCATTTCCTGATGAGAGAAATGCGGACGGTTGTTGGCGCCGCGCTGCGCTTGTATTTCGCTTCGTGCTCGCAAAACACGGCGTCCGGTCGAACATGCGGTTTACTACTACTTGGACCTCGTGTCTCGGTGTCTCTGGATACAGTCACGTGGCGCATGTGCAGTGGCGTGGTCGGGACGAGGCGCGGCGGTCACAAGGTGGACGCAAAACTCCCGCGGAATAAGTGAGTATCACGATCGGCTCGGTTCATGTTGTTGAAGAGGATAGTTAGGGATTTTAACCCCTTCGGGTGAAGGGAGACTGGGTTTCCCCATCTACTTCCACCACCCGAGTCCGGCGGGAAAAGGTTGTGGACTGTGTCCCAGCATGACAGGGTAAAGTTTTCGGTTGTTCCCCGGACCGGTGGCAGAAGGTTGTGGAATGTTCCCACCACCATCCCCCTTCCCACCATCCCCCTTCCCCACCGGCAACCACCTCACCACCACCCCCCCTTCCCAAAATCCCCCCCTTCCCACAATCCCCCCTTCCCACCACCCCCTTCCCACAATCCCCCCTTCCCACAATCCCCCCTTCCCACAATCCCCCCTTCCCACAATCCCCCCTTCCCACCACCCCCTTCCCACAACCCCCTTCCCACCATCCCCCTTCCCCACCGGCAACCACCTCCCCACCATCCCCCCTTCCCACAATCCCCCCCTTCCCACAATCCCCCCTTCCCACAATCCCCCCTTCCCACAATCCCCCCTTCCCACAATCCCCCCTTCCCACAATCCCCCCTTCCCACAATCCCCCTTCCCACTATCCCCCTTCACCACTGGCCACATCCTCCCCACCATCCTCTCCCCACCATCCTCCCCTTCCCCACCATCCTTCCCCCTCCCCACCATCCTCCCCCTTCCCCACCATCCTCCCCTTCCCCACCATCCTCCCCCTTCCCCACCATCCTCCCCTTCCCCACCATCCTCCCCCTTCCCCACCATTCTCCCCCTTCCCCACCATCCTCCCCCTTCCCCCTCCCCACCACCCCCTTCCCACAATCCCCCCTTCCCACCATCCCCCTTCCCCACCGGCCACCACCACCCCACTATCCATCGACCCACCATCACCCTCCCCACTATCCTCCCCCTTCCCCACCAAACCACTATCCACCTCCCCACCATCCTCCCCTTCCCCACCACCCCAATATCCACCTCCCCACCATCCTCCCCTTCTCCCTTCCCCTCCACACCACCCCCTTCCCACAATCCCCCCTTCCCACCATCCCCCTTCCCCACCACCATCCCCCTTCCCCACCACCATCCCCCTTCCCCACCACCATCCCCCTTCCCCACCACCATCCCCCTTCCCCACCACCATCCCCCTTCCCCACCACCATCCCCTTCCCCACCACCATCCCCCTTCCCCACCACCATCCCCCTTCCCCACCACCATCCCCCTTCCCCACCACCATCCCCCTTCCCCACCACCATCCCCCTTCCCCACCACCATCCCCCTTCCCCACCACCATCCCCCTTCCCCACCACCATCCCCCTTCCCCACCACCATCCCCCTTCCCCACCACCATCCCCCTTCCCCACCACCATCCCCCTTCCCCACCACCATCCCCCTTCCCCACCACCATCCCCCTTCCCCACCACCATCCCCCTTCCCCACCACCATCCCCCTTCCCCACCACCATCCCCCTTCCCCACCACCATCCCCCTTCCCCACCATCATCCCCCTTCCCCACCATCATCCCCCTTCCCCACCATCATCCCCCTTCCCCACCATCATCCCCCTTCCCCACCATCATCCCCCTTCCCCACCATCATCCCCCTTCCCCACCATCATCCCCCTTCCCCACCATCATCCCCCTTCCCCACCACCCCACCTTCCCCACGTCGGAATGACGGTTTATATCTGGGTCGGGATTCGAACCCAGGCGAGACAGCTTATCGGTGAATGTGCTCTCAGCTATCCCGCCACTTCGTCACTTCTTATCACTATCGGCAATTAGTTCTCAATTCTTTTTCACCTCCGCACCACCATGACTCGCAATAAACATTCAGTTTGGTCGCAAGATGGATTACAAACGTTGAACTTCAGGAGATGATTCACTTGACACGGTTCTTGTTTAGCTCATCTCTTCATAATTTACACTGTGGCAGTTTATTGGCCGCATTCCCACGGATCCAATGTTTCTAAACCAGGATGCTGGCCATCATTCAAGAATAGCAAATGCTTTCTGTCAACAAACGGTGTGCTAGCGCTTCCCATTGAGGAATCCATCAAAGTCTGTCAAATTACCCGAGGATCGGACTCATTCTTTGATTTCTCCCCCCCCCCCCCCTTGGGGGCAGCCTGGGTGGTTAGTCGACAAGAACAAGCCAATTAAATTTTGGTTCAGGTCAGAATCCAGATGAGGCCTATCGGTGGGATACTAAACGTAAACTAACCAGCCTGGTGGAGGTGTTCCTCCACCAAGTGCCCTTCTCGATTGAACATCGGACAGAAAACAAACCTGTAGTTTGATTGTACTTTGGCTCTGAATTCGTCCCGATCGTTCAAATGCAGAGAGGAGTGAGATCATCTTTTTACTTTATTTTCTTGTTTGGAAGTTCAACCAAATTTAAAAACATTTTAACCAGGCAACTTATTATTTTTTTTAAGGACATTTGTTATAAAGGACACAAACAACAGGAACGAATAACTAATGTAACGTTTTAGATAAGCTGGTGTTGGGCTCTCCAAACTTTCTCAAATACCTGTATATGCTGAATATAAAACTAGGTGTGCTGAATGTATGAAAATCTTTAACGTCCACGGTATGGGGACCACCTCGACCCCAGGCTGCTCGAGTTATCAAGACGCTCTTCCTCCGGCATTCTCGGACATTTTCGGTAACAAAACGCGTGTTCCAAACGAAAAACCCTTGATATTTATTGGTGTAACTTTAGAAATGTTATCGTAGGTGGAAATTACAATTTAAATAAATTGTCACAATCGTTTATGCAATTAAATTTCTGTTAAATTATTAAATTAAATTACTTTTCTGCACCGACGCCTTCACCGCATTCCAAAGAAGTCACAAAAAAAACCCTCAATACTTTTACACCACCACTCATGGTGCTGAGGTTGTTGGCCACTTGATTTATTGAAGAAGTTTGTTTTCTCAATTTCAGGTTTTCATACAATTTCATGATTTATATTCACCACAATTGCTCTTCCTATTGCTATCCACCACAATTGCTATCCACCACAATTCCTGCACTCTGCAGGAATTTTTCTCATAAATAAATGAGTTATTGTCTCAAATGTAAAAAGAAAACTAATACTAAAAATATTTCATATATTAAAAGTAAAAATAACAGGGTTATACAAAAAGGTATATGTTCGGTGTGTGGTTCAAAAAAAAAATCAATTTATCTCCAAACACAAACGAGGAGGAGATACAAAAGTTTTTATCAGGAAGTAAATTTACAACTACTGGAATACCAGGGGAATTACATCTTCGAGGGTATTCTTTCTGTGATCCAGGCACAAACTTGGATAAAAGATTAGATGAGGCAGACAATCCTAAATCATGGACTAAACCCATCAATAGAGTTGATGAAGTGTGCATGAGACACGATATTGATTATGGGAATACCACAACGTTGGAAGAAAAGCATGAAGCCGATAGAGAAATGTTGTATAATTTGTCTCTGATACAAAATCCAACCTTGAGAGAAAAAGCTGATCGGTTCATTGTGAAGAAGATGATCAGTGCTAAATTGAAACTTGGAAATTCAAAAAACATAGGCTCTAATGATGTCATTAAGACTGAAGAGCAATTAGCTGATGAATTACATAAACCAATATTCACAAAGTTTCGTAGAAGGAAAGTTTATTCCAAGGAAGTTGATTATATCTGGTCCGCTGATTTGATTGAACTCAATAATAAGGGGTACAAGTGTGCTTTAACCGTTATTGATTTGAGGAGTAGATACGCATGGGTTGTCCCTTTAAAAAACAAAACAGGAAATACTCTTATGTTTGCCTTTCAACAGATATTTAATAAAAGTAAGAGAAAACCTAAAAAATTGTGGACTGATGAGGGTAGAGAGTTTTATAACAAGACATTTATGAATTTTCTAAAAAATAACTATTACATTATGCAGTACCTTTAATGAAGGGAAGGCAGTTGTTGTTGAACGTTTTAATCGTACCTTAAAAGAGAGACTATATAAAAAATTCACACAACTCTGTTCACAACAATGGTCATCTTTTATTCAGGAAATTGTGGATAAGTATAATGACACGATTCACACGTCAACAAATATGAAACCATCAGAAACATTTACAAAATTAAAATATGAAAAAGAGATTAATGTCAGAAAACCTAAGTTCAAAGTTGGTGATATCGTAAGAATATATAGGTGGAAATCTCATTTTGAAAAGGGTTATACTAAACGATGGACGAACGAACTTTTTAAAATTGTTGATGTAATAGATACGGTTCCTTGGACTTATAAGATGTATGATTTGGAAGGGGAAGAGATTTTAGGTTCATTTTTTTCACAGGAATTACAAAAGACAAAACTAAGCAGATAATACCCATGGGAGCAACGGGTTGTCCCTTCACTCCATCCTACTATACACCGTTGTAGACACTCGAGGGCCAAGTCCAAGGTGTATAACAGTATATAATGTGTGTCAAGGGGGGACGTTCTTAGATCTGTGAACCCCAAACACAGAATCCTCAACTGAATAGTCAAGGCTTAACTGTGTGTGTGTGTGTGTGTGTGTGTGTGTGTGTGTGTGTGTGTGTGTGTGTGTGTGTGTGTGTGTGTGTGTGTGTGTGTGTGTGTGTGTGTGTGTGTCCTCCCCCCAACCCTCACCCCAACCCTCACATTCAAAATCTCAACCCCAACCCTCACATTCAAAATCTCAACCCCAACTCAATCCTCGCCCAACACAATGTCTTTTTCAAGATGAGATTTCCACATATATATATATATATATATATATATATATATATATATATATATATATATATATATATATATATATATATATATATATATATATATATATATATATATATATATATATTTTTTTTTTTTTATTTTTTTTTACATTTTTTTTCTCTTCTTCCAATTCTGTCTTTTAAGGCTTTCAGGTTTGATGACGTAGAAAGGGGGAGTAAGCCTGCACTTTCTTCCCAGAACGAACAATGTATATTTTTTTATGTTTTTTTTTCTCTTCTTCCAATTCTGTCTTTTAAGGCTTTCAGGTTTGATGACGTAGAAAGAGGGAGTAAGAACTTTCTTGATAAGTTTAGATCCCAAAGAGTGGTAGCATTTCAAGTCTTCAAAATAAACCCTACTTTCCAAGTCTCCAAGGTATAACCACATTCCTGTTGAGTTTCCAAGATATGTATCACATTGTGAGTTATCAAGCCAGAACCCACATTTCAAGTCTCCAAAAATATAACCATCTATCCAAGACTCCAAGATAGAATCACAATTTCAAGAAATATAGTGGGTTTCAGTGATAGATCTCACATAGTATAACTGTGGATCATCAAGGAAAACTCCATTTTTCCAATTGTTATGGGTTTCAGTGATAGATCTCACATAGTATAACTGTGGATCATCAAGGAAAACTCCATTTTTTTTCCAATTTTTATGGGTTTCAGTGATAGATCTCACATAGTATAACTGTGGATCATCAAGGAAATCTCCATTTTTCCAATTTTGATGGGTTTCGGTGATAGATCTCACATAGTATAACTGTGGATCATCAAGGAAATCTCCATTTTTCCAATGTTTATGGGTTTCAGTGATAGATCTCACATAGTATAACTGTGGATCATCAAGGAAAACTCCATTTTTCAAAATGTCTGAAAATTGTGAGTCTCCAAGGTAAAACTTGTATTCTGGCTCATCAAGGTATAACTTGTTCAGGGGGTATTGTCTTGATAACTCACAATGAGTACTATTGCTGTAAAACTCTTTTTCAGGATTTTGCTAGTCTCCAAGGTATAACTCTTTGGTTGGATCATCAAGGACGAACTCGTTCTGTGGGTCTTGGTCGCTCATAAGATCTTCAACCAAGCCAACAATTTCGCCCCAAGTTGTAGCAAAAGCAGTATTTTAATTTCGTATTTCAGATACAATTTCCTGTGAGAGAAAATAATAATGTATTAATTAAGTTATTTAATTATTAAACGAGTCGATGTTTAAAAGGAACTAAAATAGGAAAATAAAAATCTTACCTCAACAGATAAGAGGTTTGAATCCAGTTCATCAACTTGAAGGTTTAGTTCCATACAAGTCGGAGAGTTCCAAGGAACCCCAAAGTCATCCCACTCAAGGTCTTGCTCGTTCTGTGGGTCTTGGTCGCTCATAAGGTCTTCAACCAAGCAAACAATTTCGCCCCAAGTTGTAGCAAAAGCAGTATTTTCATTTCGTATTTCAGATACAATTTCCTGTGAGAGAAAATAATAATGTATTAATTTAGTTATTTTATTATTAAATGAGTATGCTTCAATTAAAGTTTGAAAATAGGAAAATAAAAATCTTACCTCAACAGATAAGAGGTTTGAATCCAGTTCATCAACTTGAAGGTTTAGTTCCATACAAGTCTGAGAGTTCCAGGCAAGCACACAGCACACCATGGCCAGCAAAAAAAATGTTTAAAATGGAGCCTGGGCTTGAGGCTTTTCTAGGAAAAGACTGGTGGGTGTGGTTTCCTTTGGAAATTCCCTGGGCAAGCTCACGCAGGCCTTCTTTGGGCAATTTTTTCAAAACCATAACAAGCTGGAATTTTCTTGTGATTTCTTTGTGAGTCAGAGATGAACTGGAAATGATGTAAGAGTAGGTGGGGCTTAGCAAAAGTGGGCGGGGCCTAAAAAAGTGGGCGGGGCTTATAAAAATTCTACAGAAAGTGGGCGGGGCTTAGAGGAAAGTGGGCGTGGCTTTTTGAATACCTCGTGAAAAGTGGGTGGGGCTTAAAGAAAAGTGGGCAGGGCTTTAAAAAATTCCATTTGAAAGTGGGCGGGGCTTATGAAAAGTGGGCGGGGCTTAACAAAAATAACCTGTGGCTCAGGAGGTGGTCAAACAAGAGCATTAAGAGAAGTTTATCATTTTGTAATGGCACAAAAGGGGTATCTTAAAAAATATAAAGATTCAAATGTTTTGTTTGTCAATATTTTAGATGGGGATTATTGTGCAAAGAAAATTAAACTATTGAAGGAATTTGAGAATGAACAAATCTTTATAGGTTCAATTAGTGAGCTAAACAATATGCATCGGTTATTTGATAAAGAGTGTCCTGAGGCTTAGACGTTTCAGATATTTCTTTCGAATCACCTTTAACAAATCACATTACCACTTTAGTACTTGAACAAATCTTTATCTTATTGCATGGGTTATTTGAAAAAAAGTATCCCCAAGTTAAAAGGGGAGACAAATAAATATACCTTGGGATAAAAAGGGGGTTTATTTGTTCGGGAAAAAAATATGAATCGCTGAAAATCCCCCATTCATTTACATGGGGAAAAGTGAGCCAGAACCAGTATATTCACCCTACTCATATAGCCTATATGACGTTATATTGTTCCTGGAATGTTCCAGAGGAAGTTTTGCACCAAAGGTCATAATTCTTGACCTTTGATCTTTAAAGTTCACAAAGGTCAAATTTTCAAAGTTGTGGGAATCGAACCGGGTTTTCGACCTTCTTCGACGAACTAACTCCAATAAGCCATAGCACGTATCCTGTTTCCTTATTTTAATGTCCACAACATTGTTTTGTGATCTTTAAAGATTATGCAAACGTCAAATTTTGAAAGTTGTTGAACGAAACCGGGTTTTCGACATTTTGTGGCTAATAACCTGTCACCCGTACCACATCATGTTGATCATTTTTATAACTTGCTCAAAAATTATCACATTGTCTCATCCTTGACTTCTGAAACAATCAACATCGTCAAATACCGCTCGTGAACCATCGTCGTCTTCAGACTTGTTTTATTTAAATTGAATTATTTACTCGAACACTAATCCCTTTTTCAACACTTTCAAAAATCCTTCCGTTTTGGAGTACTTGGGCAAAAAATTCCGACGTTATATTATCACGAACAATCAATCTTCCTGCTCGTCGACCCTGCAAATGCCCCTCCTTTGGTCAAGACCGTGCGGAGTAAGGTATTCTGTGAACTCTCGAGTTTATGTATTTATTTTCTCCAAGGTTTAAGGCTCATGAAGGAGCTCCAACACAACTTGCATACGTGCAGATGCGCCAACTCTGCCCTTGATTTCAGACGAGCATGGCCACTGATCTTGGAAGTGACATCACTTCGCAGAGCACTCTTGCGGACTCTTCATGTTCGACACGGGTAGATGATCGACGTCGTGTTAATTTGTCCACCGTATGTGTTCTTTTCATGCTTGCAAAAGTGCTCTGACGACCCCTATTATCCCCGTCGTGTTTTGGATGTGCACGTGCTCCTCCATGAGCCTCAGATTACTGTTTAATAAACAAATAAATAAAGTTCAGACAAAGCTTGTTTCGATCACGATGATGAAAATTTCAATGCGGGTTAATAGTTGCTTTCGATGACTATTTTGTGATGTGACCGAAACAAGTTCTTGTTAACCTCCGCCATCTTCGAAGATGGATGGAGGTTACTGTTTTCACCCCTTTCTGTTTGTTTGTTATCTTGCCAAAACAAAGTTTTTGCAAGATATGTTAGTCAGCTTATATGTTTTTTTTGTTTTTTTTTGTTTGTTTGTTTGTCTGTAATCACGTATAAAAAATTCTGCAGAGCACAGTTATCATTGGAAATTTTTGTAACTTCGCATATCAGAGGCCTATAGAGGTCCCTTTCAGTGCACAAAATTTTGAAGGTCAAAGGTCAAGGTCACTTTGTCGCAAATCAGGAGAGTCGACGAAACCTTTATTTTTTGAGTAATTTTGATCGGATCGTCTTCAAACTTCATGGGAATATAGTTCATGATTTGGTGCTCAGCTGATTAATTTTTGGTGGCGATTGGCCTTGACCTTCATGGTTAGCGCCTAAGGTCAAACATATTTGACCCCAAGGTCAAATTTTCAAGTTTTAGGAACCATATCGTGTAGTACCTCAAATTGAACACCTCGATGAGTGCTTTCTAGATATGTCAAGCTTGAGACATTATGACGTCATTTGGTGACGTTATGAGGCAAAAGTATATTTTTCATGGTTACTCTTTAGAACGATTCTCATCATAATCTCTCGTAGGCAGATATTCCTCAAGGAGTCGCTCCTGGTGGATAGCAGCTCTGTTCACCTCAGTATGACCTTAAAGAAGTCACATGTGGTCACCTTTTGGCAAGATACGGGTCACCCTGCGGGTGACATTGGTTTGTTTGTTTGTTTGTTTGTGAACAGTATTACGGAAAAACTCCTCGACGGATTTCGACAAAACTTGGTGGGGGGGGTTTGGTATGGTCCAAGGATCATGCCATTAAATTTTGGACTTGGTCCCCCCCCCCAAAAAAAAATTGTTTGAGAAATTTTTTTTTTTTTTTTGCATTTCTACATCTTTTAAGTGATTTCCAACCTCCCCCCCCAAAATTTTTTTTACCCTCACCCCCAAAAAAGATTTTTTTTTTTTGCATTTCTACGTTTTAAGTGATTTCCAACCCCCCCCCAAAAATAAATAGTTTGAGAAAAAAATTTTTTTGGGGATTTTTACATGTTTTAAGTGATTTCCAACCCCCCCCCAAAATTGTTACCCCCCCCCAAAAGAATTTTTTTTTTTTTGCATTTCTCCATGTTTTAAGTGATTCCAACCCCCTCCCCAAAAAAAGAATTTTTTGCATTTCTCCATGTTTTAAGTGATTCCAACCCCCCCCCAAAAAATTTTTAGAGAAAAAAAAAATTTTGCAACTATTTTTACAACAAAATTTTGAATTTTTTTTTTTTTTTTGCATTTTTACATGTTTTAAGTGGTTTCCAAACCCCCCCGCCCCCCCCCCAAAAAAAAAATGAAGAAAAGAACTATAACTCTCAGCACTGTTGACATCATATTTAATGAATAAGATATAAGGTTCACTTGAGTGACCCAGCAATATTGGCGGCGGAGGTTTTGCACTCTACCGAGTGCTCCCCCTCTAGTTAACCTCTGCCATCTTCGAAGATGGATGGAGGTTACTGTTTTCACCCCTTTCTGTTTGTTTGTTAACTGTATTACGGAAAAACTCCTCGACGGATTTCGACGAAACTTGGCGGGGGGGGGTTAGGTATGGTCCAAGGATCATGCCATTAAATTTTGGACTTGGTCCCCCCCCCCCAAAAAATCGTTAGAGAAAATTTTTTTTTTCATTTCTCCATGTTTTAAGTGATTTCCAACCCCCCCCCCCCCAAAAAAAAAGAGAATTTTTTTTTGCATTTCTACATGTTTTAAGTGCTTTCCAACCCCACCAAAAAAATTGTTACCCCCCCAAAAAAATTGTTAGAGAAAAATTTTTTTTTTTGCATTTCTCCATGTTTTAAGTGATTCCAACCCCCCCCAAAAAATTGAGAAAAAAAATTTTTCCAACTTTTTTTTTCAACAAAATTTCAAATTTTTATTTTTTATTTTTATTTTTTTGCATTTTTCATGTTTTAAGTGATTTCCAACCCCCCCCCCCCCGCAAAAAAAAAATATTGGAGAAAAGAACTATAACTCAGCACTGTTGACATCATATTTAATGAATAAGATATAAGGTTCACTTGAGTGACCCAGCAGTATTGGCGGCGGAGGTTTTGCACTCTCCCGAGTGCTCCCCCTCTAGTTTGAATGTGTGTTGAGCAGAAATTACTGAATCATTGGATATTTAACTCTCCCGTCAGAGCCATTTCTCCACTCCTCCATTTAATCACCTCCACCACCGAAGGTGAAGGAGATTGTTTTCATCCCTTTCTCTCTGTTTGTTTGTGTACAGGATATCTCAAAAAGTTGTGTACTGATTCGGATGAAACTTGGTGGACAGGTTGGGTGTGTGACAAGGACCAATTGACTCGATGTTGGTTAAGATACAAATCTGGATCTGGATACGCGAGTTATTTAATTTTTTAAGTGCTTCTTTACCATTTAGAGATAGGGATAAAAACGAGGTAGTACTGAATAGCATGATATTTCAAAAATGTATTGGACCCGATATGTTCTCATGGATCAGGTATTACATGGTGGAGGCAGTGTTGACCACTCCTCATTATCATAAATGCCAAGGTGAGCCAATGAAAAAAGCCAAGAATTCACAAGGTTACGGAAAAGCGATGATAATAGAAAACCAAGGTGAACAATGAATAGCCAAGATCTTGTGGAAAAAAGCCAAGGAGTGGTCACACTGGGTGGAGGTATGCGCTCTACCGAGTGGCCTTCTGTTTTCACATTTGTGATGCTGTACAAACCACCTGGGGTAAATACCTGTTTTTTTTTAGGTTTTTTTTTTTTTCAAAGCACTTCAGAATGAATGTCAGGTAACACCTCAGGTATATTATGATGCACATTGGCCAGATATTGCTGACGTGAATTCTCGTTTTCCCTGGTGATTTCCATCACATTGAGATTGAGGGTTAAATCTGTTTACATTGTTTCCTCCATTGATCTAAAGCTCATGGGGTGTGGACTGGGTGCTTGTTGCCCTCGCCGGAGGAGAGGGTATTGCATTTGGGTCTATCTGTCTGGTCGTCCATTTATTTGTTTGTCCACACACAACGTGAGGGGGTTTTTCTCCGCAACTGCTTGTCGGATTCAGATGAAATTTCAGCATCGAAGCGACTACTCATGTAGAATGTTTTAATCATAATTATGATGTCATAGGTTGCGTCATGTGGCAGCCAAGTTGGAAAAAATGGAAACACTTTGGATCTCTGTATCTCTGAAACTGCACCAAGGGGAAAAAATTGAAACTTTGCACACGGCAAGTACTCCTCATGGGGACTGTGATTAAAATTTTATTTTTTAATTTTTAATTGAAATGATGTCATAGGTGCCTTCATTATGACGTCAATTGTATATGTAAAATGCTTCATCCAATCAGTTTGAAAAAATTTGTGGGTCATCTTGGGATAAATTGGTTTACAGGAAAAAAAAAAAAAAGATGACATCGTTGGTCACGTGCTTCAGCAGGCAGCCATATTGTTTAAAAATAGAAATCTTCTCTGAAGTGGTTGAACTGATTGAGGTGAAAGTTTACATGTATGACCGCCTATCCATGAGGAACAAAACGTTCACGCCGATAATGTCATCGGTCACATGGTTTGGCAGCCATATTGGATTTACCCTAAAACGTATTAAAAAAAAAATCTCCTCCAGAACGGCTGGACAGATCGAGGGGAAACTTCACACAAATGTTCGTCAAGCTTTGGGGATACCATGGTATTCATGAATAATTGATAGTTCACACAGTCTGGCAGACACATTGGATTGAGTGAAAATCTTAAAAAAAAAAAAAAAAAATTTCTCTTGCACCACTTCATCGATCGACATGAAACTTCACAATTATCATCTCGTGTTTCTTGGGAATACATGTTTTAAATTTTAACCTCATCAGAGACGTGCTCTGGCAGCCAGAATTATTTCATTTTTTTTGATCTGGGTTCTTTTTGATTTATATATATTTTTGAATAATGTTCACTTGGCTGTGCCTGGATGGATTTTCGGGTCGAGGAGCAGCAGCTGTAACGTGAATCCTATCCAGGTTCCTCCTGGTGACTTCATCTTTGTTTTTTGCTTGTTCGGGTTCCTTCTGATTACTCCAATGACTGTACCTATTTGGTCTTCCATTTCATTTCATTTGAATTGTATTTATTTTATTGTCATTCTGAATTAAATTGAATAATAATGTAAACGTCGTGGGTCAGGGTCAGGTGTCCCATCAAAGCGGGACGTCTTGGTACCCGGTCATCACTGCCAGCAGTTATCAAGTGGCAGTTCTATTTATGTCTCTTATTATTTACATAACACACCAGTGCACAAACACCACACAAAATGTACCGTAAACAAAACGAGTCCTGGTGAGGGTCTGCAATCTCCAATTGCTCTTTTTCTTGTTTTACTTGAAATGCAAGGACTATAGGCAAAGGAACAATGTATTATTATTATTATGAGACTTTAACCTGGGATCTAAGTTTCCTGAACCAAATGTTCAAAGAACAAGAAACAGGCCAGCTGACAATGTGCCTGAGCCTTCTAACGCGGTCATGGCAGCCGTTGCGAATTGACGACCATCTGCATTAACGGGCGTGCAATGTTGCGCTCGCTGAGAACCTTGTGCTAACTTGTACATTGTACCGATTGCTTTACCGACCCAACGCTATTAAGAAACTTCCTTGGTCTGCTTTCAGTTGGAACAGGAAAGGATGGTGTTGTATCACAATCACTTTGGGAGTGATTTGTTGCGGCGATGTTTTCATGCATTGTTGCTGTAACTCTAACCTGTGACATCAATGATTGAGTCTAATTGGACTCCATGAAGCAGAGGCTGTCTCTCTATTTATCCTCCTAATAACCACGATCGAAGGCTTACGATGGAGTTTGTGCATATTTTTCATGTCGGACAAGTATATCAGTCCAAATTGCTCATGGATACGGCTGTCATCCTTCCGAGGTCGGCAAAATGAGTCGCAGCTTGCTGGGATGATTGAGCCATTCGAGTATCCTGCGTCGGAGTGACGACCCGTCCAGGATTGTGCCCAATGGCCCAGGAGACTGCTTCGGCAGCACCGACGCTCTGTACAGAGTGTGGTCCCCATCCATCGCCTGGGGGAACTTTTGCAAAGTTCGAGGGTCTTTCCTTGCCATCTCACCTTGTGTATTTTTGAGCAGCCGGAACCTGTATTTCGAATTTTGCTGAAGCATTTGAAGGAAAATGTTTAATCAACGTGGCATGGAGAATGGGTTGCGTGTCCGAAACCGCCTTGATTTGCAATGATTCGAGTTTGGTTTCTTTTGAACTGCGATCATTATTTAAATTTTAACCATCAAATCGTTCACCTGGGAGACCTTTCCTCAGGAATGGAAATGGTGTCATTGATTTATTACTGTATCTCGGGAGTGCATGTGATCAAAAAGGGGAAAATGTTTCACGTCGCAACTTATTCTGATCGGTCAGCGTTTCACATCCCAAAGCGAAACCTCACGCCACTCGAGTAATCTACAGGATGTGGTGCATTGTGGTTGTAAAGCTTAAACTCTGTCTTTATTTATTTATTTATTTATTTTTCCCCACTCTACTTCTTCTCTACTCGACCAAGCTTGCGCATCATATCGGTCTGAGCTCGATACTCACCATGGTGATCCTCATCATTACGGGGTACATGAGGACAACGCCACGTTGCCTTCTTATTGCATTTCCCTTTCCAGGTCACATGATCAAATGTGCATTGCCCAAGTTGAATCGAACGATGTCATCCTATCGGTAATCCAATTTACGGCTTGGTTACTGAAAACGACCGGTACTTGGGTTTATACTCGAGATAACGCACTCGGAGCGAGACTCTCGTGACCCGATTTGCACTCGTTGATGGAATGAATGTGATTTATTTATTTTTACGTGAGTGTGCCGTGTTCAAGGAAGACGGTTCTGATGGTGGAATATGTGGCGGGAGTGATGCTGTAATTTTAGATTTGTGAACGGTTCACATCAGGACGAGATCTGCGTACCACCCCGGGCGTTAAATGGCATCGGACGTGGCACCTCGTGCCGCATCTGCCGAATATGCTGCACGAGCTGAGGGGCTTGGCAGCTCGTGAAAGGGAAAAAAAACACTCCTGGGGAAAATGCACGAACGGCTCATTTTGAGGCCTGCTCGGGTATTTATTTTCAAGTTTGGAGAGGGAGACTGGTGAAAATGGCAAAAGTGAAATCGCATTTTTGTTTAGTAGTAGTAGTTGTAGTAGGAATGTGATAGCATCATGGATTACAATTGTACATCGACATTCTCAAAATGATGTGTTGTAGAAACGTAACCAACAAATGAAGAATATACCTCCTCCTCCTTGCGTATCGCAGTGCTACTGCCGGGTAGCTCTCATTTTGTTGAGGTGCGATGGTGCCACTGATGCTGTGCCCCTATACCAGTACAGTGGGACTCGTTTCGCCGACCTCGGAAGGATGACAGGCTGAGTCAACCCTACCTGGTCATTCAGCGGCCAACATGGCTCGAACTCGGACCCTAAGATCCTGAGCCAGCCATTCTGACCGCAAAGCCAAAAACCAGGTTTAAGAATATATCAATATAGCATTGTGGAGTCCTCCAAAAGACCCATGTGTAATTTATTTTTGTATACCTTGTCGAGGCTCGTGTGAGAGCTAACACACAACGCACATCAAAGGGGCATGACTTGATGAGTTGGTTTGAGTTTTCATTTTCATCCATTCAGTTGTCGCTTTTTAAGCTCGTTTGGATGATTTCATCATCATTTGGGAACCCAAACCCATCTCACACGATGCAGCCTCGGTCGTCTGCCCCTTTGAGCTCCTAAGATTGAAATTGCTGATCGCCGTCGCATTTTAACGGCCATTTTTCATCTCGTTATTCAGGGAACAAAACCCCTTTCTCCCGCACCTGGAGGACCTGCTCTTCGAGACGATAGCCGAGGGGCAGGACAAGTTTCCGGTGGTGAAGTTCATCACGGTAAGACTAGCAACCCCTTTTTGCTGCGAAGATAACGTTCGACGACGAGTGAGCGGACTCCGTTTGGAATGTCTGAAGCCGCTATCCATCCCGGCTATTTTAAGGCATCTTTACAAGTACAACAAGTTGCTGTGAAAGAATTTCTGAATCTAATTTATGACCTCCTCACATAATATGTTTGTACGAATGAATATGAAGCGTCTTCCTCCCCGTTCCCCGCTGATTTCTGCACACTGCTAGATGCGTTGCCTTCATGTTCAGGCCGTTTGGGAGGGGAAAAAAATAAAAAAAATAAAGAAGTGACAAATGTGCTTCTTTATGTACCAAGTGCAGTAGTTCTCCAGGCAGGCGAACCGAAGCGGCGGATGCTTGGCTCGAGGTTAATCGAGGACACATTCCTTCCATTTTGACGACTCTGTGTCCTTGATATATGTTTTCTTTCTAAGATTTCTTGAGAGGTGTTTGTAGGTGAGGGGGGGGGGTTGTGTTTGGCTGGGCTGGGCCTTTTTAACCATTTGAGCTTTTGTTATCAAATTTTCAACAGAGCCACATTATGAGAATATTAAGAAGACAAATTAATAATTTGGTCAAACGTACCGTTTGGTATATGCAATATCAATGAGAAGAACAAAAAAGTCTGAATACAAAGTGGACGAGCTTTGCATTTTCAGATTCTTTCCAGATATTATTTATTTTTATTTTCGACCCTTCATTGATTGTTGTCCTTTTCTGAGCAGGATTCGCCGTTGATGGTATTTGGGGGTTTAAATCGACTGACAAGTTTATCCGCTCCATCACAGGCGCTGAAAGCGACAGGACTGCGAACGGCAGATCCTCGACTCAAGGATTCGATGGACACGTTGCGTGAGTTGGTGCAGACATCATCTGACGGAGTGATGCTGGACAAAGATCTCTTTCGCAAGTAAGGGGAATTCTTAACATCGAGAAGGATAAATATTGACTGCGCTGTTGAGCCACGCATTGACTCGAATCCGCTAGACCTCTGATATATTTATTTATATACATATAAATATTGTTACGGCTGTGGAAATTTGCAATGCACCATAAAGGTCCACAGGTCAGTTATGCCGGTAACTTTTTGTTCAGTTAGTTCCCCACCGTTGTTCAGAGGGAATTATTCGTTTGTTCATCGGGCTGCGACTCTTTGAGATAGCCGTTTTTTTATCGTTATTTTGGATCAACCACACGCCACCATTACAACAAACGCCAACCATGCTACCATTACAACAACCACCGCGTTCTACCTTGGCACATGGTTGCCAGAGGCCTGGCCTTCGAGGGAAAGCAGGCGGCCCCCGCCCCCCTTCCACCGAACGAATGGCATCGCCGCGGCGGATTTCACCCTGCAAGGGAAAAAGAAGAATACCGCGGCGGTGTGAGCGTCGCCGATTTGGCGGGAAAACCCTTCCTTCTGGAAGTTTCCCGCATGTTCTGGAAGTAAGGGTGGGAGTTGAAAAGGGCGGAACGTGAGCGCAAGGGGCGGGGCTTGGTGAAGAAAACGGCCGGAACGCGTGAGTGAGTTGAGTTTGGAAAAAGAAAAGGAATGCGAGGGTGAGTTTTTCCGCTGAGGAGAAATGCAAGCGCGACGACAAGGTCTGAGACGTGCGTGTGAGCGGACGCGAAGGCTCGCTCGCTGGACCTTGCTCGCTGGGCAGTGCTGGCTGGGTCGCTCTAGATCGAGGGCACTTTGAGGGGGTCGGTGGTCATGGCGGAGTCGCTCCAGATCGTGTGCGGAACCGGATTGTGGATGACACGAGCTCAGGGAGCTCACCACACGGTCACTCTCTTCCTTTTATTTCTTTGGGCTTTTGTATGTTTATTTGTGGCGCCAGTTTCCATAAGTAAAACTGTTTAAGTGCTCGTAAAGAATAACTAAGTCGGTTGTAGTGCTTTTGCCTTGCTCGTGTCTTTGTCCCCGTCCCGTGCACGATTACTTTTCATTGCATTGCCTGGAAATTGCACGACTGCCCCTTGCTTGCGTGTGCAATAAATGTGCTTGTGAAATGTTTCCCGTTCATTGCGTCCTCTCCCAATGTTGAAAGTGCCACCCTACCTCGTGGAATAACTGGTAGTGGGTTTCAACACCCGATAAACAGAATCGCATCCGTCGAGGTCGGCGATAACACCGCTCGGTTATCACGGTAGCACGGAACGGACCGCTAAAGCGGTTCATGTCCTAGGCCGACCTGCGACGAGGTACGATTGCCCGGTCGACTACTCCTGCAGGTACTTGGGTAGGTCGAATTTGTCGAACAACCCTATCCTGCGTTGGTGGCCAATTGGCACGATTGTGGTGAGGTTAAACCCCCACCCGTGACTAGCTCCTGGCATTGTTCCAGGAGGGTCACGACTGAATTGTCCGACCGGTGGGCGACGCGGTCGCAATTAGAGTTACGTGGCCGATCGCACGCCGGGCGGACCGAAATTCGTAACAATATATATATATATATATATATATATATATATATATATATATATATATATATATATATATATATATATATATATATATATATATATATATACACATACATACATTAATCCACAGAGACATCTTGCACGCCATTTGCCAATTGTTAATGGTGGTAAAATGAATCTTGGATGTGATGGCGTCAGCTTCTGGTTATTTTCTGATCGATGCACGTGACCTCGTGATTTATTCTGCTTTTGAATTTTAAATTGTTTGTTGGTCATTACATAATTTCTTTTGCAGCTTTTATCTGCTGGTTGCATCATCGCTGAGTGTGGCTGTGTTGCTGTTGCAATAGCCCCTGCAGGTTAGGACCGGAATTTTGTAATTTGCTCATGGTGCTGGCGATAGCTCGCCTGCTCTTCACTGAGGGTACCGTGGGATCTCTGACATCCACCAACCGATGCCGGCAGATGGAACTCCCAGTTTAACGTCTATCCGAGGGCCGGCAGACACTTTGATGAATCGCCCTGCCTGTGAAACACCATGATGACGGTTTATACCTGGGTCGGGATTCAAAGCCAGGCTCGACATCTCAGAGGGGATTGTACGTCTATGTCGGCGATCCTGTCAGCTCTGCTCATTGGTAGAACTTCGTCTATCTCAAGACATGATGGAAATCACTTCAGAAAAAAAGTCTCAAGGATGACTCGTAAACCCATGCCTCATCCACCATTGTGTTTATATTCCTCGTCTTTCTTCGTGCTTTTAATCATCATTGCCATCACAATCCTGATGTCTTTCTTCATCTCTGTCCGTCCTGTTAAAAGTCCTGTTTTCCGAAAGCCACGCCTCATAGCTTAGTTTAGCCAGGTCCAGCATCAATGTCGTAACTCTACGCTGAACCCTCATTATGGCAGCTATGTCCTTCCTCGGATGTGGTGATCAAAACTGAACACAATATTCTTGGTGAGTTTTGTGTCATTTGCAAATTTAGAAATCTGACTTCACCCCACTATTGTTACAAATTTGGTAGCCTTGTGCACACAGACAGACATCAGTCCCTAAGCTTAGTTATTTCGATAAGTGTGTGTTTAGAGTTAGGGCCCCCGACCTGTGTCTAATGGGAATTACGTGTACATGCGCTGCGAAGTTATTTTATAGATAGGATTTTTACACTTGTAACAACGCCATCAACACTGCTCGAGGAATGGTCCGCGCTGTTCGCACGCTCACGAAGCGTTTCGTTCTGGCCTGGCACTAAATGAGCGAATATGCCATTTGGCGGCCAATGGGCGCACGGGCTCCAAGAGAAGCAAAGCCTCTTTGAGGGGCGGGGAATCGAGACGCCCGACACGCCCCCCGACCAATCGTGGAGAGACGACGGGTTTCCCTGGCGAATGAGGTGTGTGGAGGGGTGAGACACGTTCCCGACGCGAGAGAAAAAAGATATAGATGGGACGGTGCGGTGTCCGCAGCTGCTGGTCTCTCGTCGCTGCTTCTGGTCTTCTGGTCTCATCCTGTCGCCGGAGTCTGCTCTCATCTCGTCGCGTGCAGGAGGAGCATGCGAGAGCCCGACGCTGCCCTCCGTACCCGGTGCTTGCAGCGGCATTGAGCTGCGGGTTTGAGTACCGCCGATCCAGGACGTCGAAGACCGCACAAGGCAGGAAGGTCCGAGATAGCTCTGGTCTCGAGCTCACCTTTCCTCGAGCTGGCGGCCTCAAATAAAGACCATTGGGGTGTGTGTGTGTGTGTGTGTGTGTGTGTGCGTGCGTGCGTGCGTGTGTGTGTGTGTGTGCGTGCGTGCGTGCGTGCGTGCGTGCGTGCGTGCGTGCGTGCGTGCGCGCGCCCATCTTTAAGTAGCAACTGGTTAAGTGCTTTTGCTGTACATTATTTACATCCTTTTTAGTCGGTTTAACTCTGCCCTTGATGTGTTCCTTCCCCACCTATTGTAAATAAATACCTCTATTGTTGAATTTCAGCTCGTCCTTTCCTTCATTGGTTTAGCATGGTGCGTGTTGGGTGATTAAAAAGGCCGTTGCTGCTGTAGTTGTGCATTTGGACCAATGGGACCTCGGTAACCATCCGATCGGGTCGAGCACTGAAACGGCTCGTCCCGTTCGAGCTCTGTCGAGGTTGTGATTTCCTTGGTAGCTCGCCACGTGGGCCTCTAGGTATTTTGAAGTTTGGCAAATAACCCTGTACCACGTGGCTGAATTATTGATGATTCACGGTCCTGTAAGGGACCCGTACTTTCGGAGTTATCCGAGGGTAACGATATGAATTCCGGGTGTTCGCTGGAGTCAACTCTGCTGCTCCAACTAGCGGCCGTGCTCGCAGCCGATACCCGGCCCACAACACTATTACCCCACTATCCAAGGCATTGATGTCAATTATGAATAATAATGGTCCTTCTACTGATGTCAGAGGTACACCACACCTTACATGCTCCCACTCACAGCCACGCTCTGCTTCTTATCACAAATGCAGTTAACTACTCCACCAGCCACTCCACAAGCCCTCACCTTAGCCAACAACCTCCTTTGTAATACCCTATCAAATACCTTCTGAAAGTTTAGATACACCAGATCTACTTCATTTTCCTCATCCACGCAATCAGAAACTGCTGCGTAAAACTCAAACTGAACGTCTTGACTTTCAATAAACCCACGTTTTCTGCTCATCTCCATGCATTCTATCATTTCCCCCATCCCCCTACCCGTGGAACAAATTTCCACATTTTTTTTTGACAATTTACTGATCAATTTTGAATTTTTAAGTCAAAAATCAATTTTGACAATTTACTGAATTCCGCAATTTGGGATAATTTATGATTAGACTGAAGAACGCCTTTCATTTTAAGGAAATATGACGAGTGTTTGAAATGGGAAAGGGATCGGGTATTGCCATTGCCTGCTCAGGTGTATAGTATGGTATAATTTTTTTTTTTCCTACCTGTCGTCGTCATCTCAAAGCTTCTTACCCAGTCTTTTCGGGCAGTTATCGCCATTACCCGTCTTTATTGCTGTTTTTGTGTGCCAACCGCTCAGGTGTGTGGCTGGAAACATCGTACTGTTGACTCAGGCTTTCCGCCGGAAGTTTGTTATCCCTGACTTTGAAAACTTCACGGAGCAAATCGATCACATCTATGAAAATGCCAAAGGACTCACATGGGGGAAGGTGAGTGAGAAGGCAGAGTCTGTTGGATGAATGCTGGAGATGATGGGCCGAGTGAGATGGTGCTCCCCGTTAAATGGCGCTTCGTCTGCTGCAGGTGGCGGATTACATTCCTCAGCTCGCCAAGTTCAACCCAAACCTATGGGGGGTTTCCTTGTGCACCGTGGATGGGCAGAGGTATCTCTTTTTGCAGCCTTTTTGTATATTTGCTTGATGGCATGTCGTGATGATGATGATGATATAAATATATATATGTATATTATAGAGATGAGCAGCAGGTTTATAGATTAGCATAAGATGGGTGTGATGTAGGGGAGGGGAGAATATACTCAAGAGGGGAAAGGAGGAATAAGACCTTGTCCTTGTCCTAATTTGAGACCTTGTCCGTTGGATTGAAGACATAGTTCGTTGCCTCTGCTTTTCCCTGAGCAGTGTCCGGCCTGACTCCATCCCTTAGGATTGAGGGAACAAGGGGAATGTCTATCGGAGAGAGATCTGATTGGCTCTCACTTGACTTTGGAGGTCTGTGGGAGGCTTGAAAGTTTTGATCATGGTTGAGCCTAATGTTGGGCCTTGGGGTCTTCATGGAATGGTTCTGAGCTGCGTAGAGAGCTTGCAAGTTACTATCAGTTGGGTTTTCCTTCCAGGAAGTCGAGGCATGCAGTGTTGGTATGTGAACCAAGAATGAGCCAGCCTGCACGGTGGCAATTAAATCTTGACAGATTCTGAAGAGCGGATGGGCACAGCAGAGAGCATTGTCAATGTTTGCAGAGAAAACCTCATCGATGGAGTCGTCGCATTCAGGGGGCAGGAGGGGGTATGGAAGACCGCATGAAGAAACAATCCGTTGTTGGAGAGGGGCACATAAAGCCAAATGTGTTCTACAGGGTTAGGATACCAGTGAGGGGTAGGGATTGTGGGGAAGGGAGGAATGAACATATACAACAACATTAGCACCACTGTGGGAATTGGGCTTGTCAGAGCAAAGGAAACAATACTTCGGGAGACACAGAAGAATCCGGGATATCGTGTGAAAGAAATGTTTTGTAAGGCGTACAATATCTGTGTTCGTTGAAGTAGCCTGGGTGGAAGATCTGTTGAGTTGTCGCTGAGACCTCTGATATTGGTGAACCGGATGGCTGGAGAGGGGGGAAGCAAACACGGGAGTGAGGGAGTTGGGGACCAATGTGTTGATGTGGATGCGAGCTGGCCCTCACTGGTTGGTCTGGTTGCACTCTTGTGAACTCGGATCAGCTTTGTGGAGTTTCACATCTCGCCTGAGCGTGAAAGCAGGAACGGTTGAGTGTGTGAAGTTTGTGAGGACTACGTGTGAGTCAAGAGGTGTGACGTGGCTCTGAGTGAGCCAGGAGCGGGGAGAAGGCATGAAGTGTTGGAAGATGTAAAAGGAAAAGAGGACACGACAAAGAATTGTATGATGGAGTATGGGTAATGGTCTGGTGATCAGGAGTAATAGAACACATGGGTACAATATAGAATAAGAGCACAAGTACCCCCCAAAGGGGTTAGGGTTAGTGTTGGGTGGGGGGGGTACGGGTCATAAGGGAGGTAGAACAGATCAGAGCAGGGTATTTAAAGATGAGTACTGTGTATGGGCAAGAAATGCACAAGCTTACAGAGGTCTTGAGGGAAACGCACACATTGGGTTGAGGTCTGGCCCGGCTTTCCCTTTGGACCATTGGTGGTTCCTGCACATTTCCTTGCATTTGTTTCGATTTGTAGTAATCGCGGCCTTCAATTGGCCACCTTTTTATTTTCCAATTTGAATTGCAAAGCACCCGCAGTGTTGTCCTGTGGTCATGTGATCATGTGCGTGCAGGCATTCGATCGGGGACACGAAGGTACCGTTCTGTCTGCAGTCATGCATGAAGCCGCTCAAGTACGCCATCGCGGCCCATGACCTCGGCACGAAATTCGTACACCAGTTTGTGGGGAAGGAGCCCAGTGGATTGCGCTTCGACACTCTATCCCTCAATGAGCACAGTGAGTCAATTTGTACATCGTCGTCTTTACCTCTGCCACTGAAGATGGATGGAGGTTATGTTTTCACCTCTATCTGTCTGTTTGTCTGTGAGCAGGATATCTGCAAGCTTGGACTGATTCGGATGAAACCTGGTGAACCGGTTGGGTGTATGACAAGGATGGATTTATTTGATTATGTTGAAGATCCGGATCTGGATCTAAGTTATTTATTTATTTATTTATTTATTTATAATTTTAAAGTAATTCTTCATCATCGAGAGATGGGGCCAAAAAAACGATGTATAACATGATGTCAAAAATCTTTGGATGGGTTATGACAAAACTTGTTGGATGAGTTGGGTCGGTGACAATAACAAGGAGATTGGTATTTGGTTAAGGTACGCTACGGATGCAGATCCGACCCATCAGTGGGATAGAAAAACGTAAACTATTCATCTGGGCAGAGCTATGCGCTCTACCGACTGCCAGTTCCAGTTATCTCCAACCCCCGAAAGTGGACGGACGTTATGTTTTCACCCCTGTCTGTGTGTATGTGAGGAGGATATTTCGCAAAGTTATGAATGGATTTCGACAAAAGTTGGTGGACCAGTTGAGTGTGTGATTCGGCCAAATTGATTTGATTTTGGTAAACATCTGGAGAGGAGAATTTCTTTAATTTCCTAAATGATTCTTCACCATTGAGTGATGGTGCCAAAAACGATATATAGCACAATATTTCAAAACGGTTTTTTGTGGACTGATTCGGTCAAAACTTTGTGGATAGATTGGGTGTGTGACAAGGACACATTTATTCTGTTTTGGTGAAGATCCGGATCCGGTCTCTTGGTGGGATACAAGACGTAAAGTTTTGCCTGGCGTAGGTATACGCTCCACCGAGTGCCGTTCTAGTTGGTCTCGTCCTGAAGGATTTGCGAGACTGTTGTAATGCCCCTGTCTATCTGCCTGAGTCTCTTTATCCGCGTCCACGCTTATATATTTTTGCTTAAATTTTTTTTTCTCTGTAACTACTTATCTGATCGATGTAAAACTTTAAACAAAAGAGTGACTCTCCATGGAGAACGTTTATTTTTATTTTTAATAACTCTGACGTGATGGGTCGCATTGTATGGCAGCCATATTGGATTAAAGGGAAAAATTTGGACGATGTCTCTGAAACCGCTCAACGAAAAAAAGTGGAACTTGGCATATATCATCAACTCCCCATGGGGTACATATGGTGATAACAATGACGTCATCGATGAAGTGGTGTTGCAGCCATAATTGGTTGAATTGAAATTCTGATCCGAAAAATCTGAAACTTCATGTATCTGATCAACAATCGACCCGATGTTGGTGAAGAATTCAATTTATGATGTCGACGGTCACTTGGTCTGGCAGTCATTGGATTTAATGAAAACCTAAAAAAAATTTTTTTTAAAGATTCCTTTTCTACAACCACTAAAATCATTTGATGTGAAATATCATATAAATTATGTACGATCCATTGGGAATATAATTTGAAAACTTAAACATCATCGGTCACATGGTCTGGTAGCCGTACGAAAATAGACGAAAAAAAATATCGACGAAAATTCGATATGTAAATGTGTATCGTGTAGTGCCACCCGGTGGTGATGGCAGAGGGTATTATTAGCTGTGAAGATAACTTGCATGTTTGCACTGTACACGGCCCCAGACAGTGGGAAGCCCCAAAGCCAACCTCCAATAATCGGGGGAGGCAGGGGAAGGGGGGATGTAAGCCTGGAGGGAGGAGAAGAGGTGGGAAGTTCCGGTTCCGGTTTTAGAGCAGCGAGAGGTCTCCTTCGGGGCTCCCTGCTGACGTTCTCAAAGCTAAGTTCCCGGTTGTTATTTGTCCCGTTTTAACTGTTTAATTTTCTCACCTACATGTTACTGTGTGTTGCTAGTTCGGTTTTGTTTCAAAAATCGTGCTATTTTGTGAGTATTTTTGTCGACGTTCTTACCTGTGCTTGAGGCCTAGGCTTGAGGCCTACTGGTTCCACTCGGTGTTCGATCGTTTTTTTTTTTTGTTTGTTTTTTCTCCCCATTACCTTCAATTTCTATCCTCCCCATTACCTTCAATTTTGATCCTCCCCACTTTCCAAACATCCCCCATTCTCCCAACTAATCTTTCTTATCTCAAAAAAAAAAAAAATACCCTACTACAACAACAACACGCTCACCTTCTCCCGATTCTGCTTCTTCTTCTTCCTCTTAACTTCCTCCTCGTCTTCTTCCTCGATTTTTTTTTTTTTTTTTTTTTTTTTTTTTTTACACTTCCATGACCTAATCTGTTGAACTCTCTCATATATCAATATTAACAACAAAAATATATATATATATACCCAACAACAACACGCTCACCTCCCGATTCTGCTTCTTCTTCTTCCTCTTAACCTCCTCCTCGTCTTCTTCCTCGTTTTTTTTTTTTTTTTTTTTTTTTTTTTTTTTTTTGCACTTCCATGACCTAATCTGTTGAACTCTCTCATACATTATTTTTAACAACAAAAACGATCTTATAATGCTTCATCTTCCTCTCTCACACATGTGGTACTCTTTACTGTTTCACAATGCACTACTCTTCTGCTATTTTAACAGACTGCTCTCATTTCGACCTCTCCTTCATTCCTTGCCTAAAAAATCAAACTATTACAGCGCTTCTTCTCTCCATGCTCTGAATTTGCCTTCATTGCATCCATCAAGAATTGTGTTAAATCGCATCTCTGACCGAAAACTTTTAAAAACCACAGTTTGCCATGGATGCTCGCTTTCCATCAAACATTCTTTTTTTCCAACTTCAGTGCCAACTCACCCCCTCACCCCTCACTCTCACTCTCAAAGCAACCATCCCACTCTTCTCCCTCCAAGCCTCCCTCTCACCTCTCTCAAAAACTCCCCCTCACCTTTCTCCCACCTTTCATCCCCCTCACTCTTCCTTCTCAAAGTTGCCCCCCTCTCATCCACCAACCTGCCTCCCTCCACTGCCCTCTCACCTCCATCTCTTCACTCCACCTCCTCAAATCCTCAACTGCCTTCTTCCTTGTCTCTTGTCCCCCCTCTCCCCCAGCACCACAGAGCCTTTTCTCCTCCTCATTCGGCCCCCTCCCCTCGCTGTTCTGCAATACCCCACACTCCTTCAGCAACCCTCCTTACCTGCCCCCCTCGTCCCTTGTCCTACCCTCCCCCTCCCCCTCCACGTCCTGCACCCAAAGCCTCCTCCCCTTCCTCTTCATTAAAAGTGTGGACCTCAAATATCCGGGGCCTTCGCTCAAACCTTTCAGATCTTTCCATACAGGTTGCCACTGACAAACCAGACATTATCTGCCTAACAGAAACTTTCCTCTCCCATGACGTGTCTGACTCCCAAGTATCTCTCCCCAGTTACTCCCTCTTACGGTATGACAGACCTGAGCCTCGTCCTGGTGGAGGTGTTGCTCTCTTCATCAAAGACTCTATTCCTCACTCTCCATGCACTGCTCTCACTCCCCCACACCCCCAGGAATACCTCTGGCTTCGGCTTCCCTCCACTCCCACCTCATGTTTATATGTGTACTGTACCATCCACCGAACAGTGATGACTCCATCTACACCTCACTATCCGAAAACATGGACCATCTTCTATCTTCTCATCCAAACTCTCTCTTCCTCTTATGTGGTGACTTCAATTGTCATCACGCCAGTTGGCTAGGTGTGGGTACCTCTCTCACCTGCCATGGCACCTCAGCAAAAGCTTTCTGCGACCCATTGGGACTGACTCAATCGGTCAACTTCCCGACCCGGATCTCAACCAATGGTACTCCATCTCTTCTGGATCTGGTTTTGACAAATTTCCCTGACAATATCTGCTGCTCTTCCTTCGCTCCAATTGGTTCTTCTGACCACGTCCTTGTCAAAGTGGACATCTCTCTGGCTGTTATCAGAGAACCACCTCACCGCCGTCGAGTCTGGCATTTCACTCAAGCCGACTGGCAGGGTCTCCGAGCAGCCATCAAACTTACAGACTGGTCTCCTATCACTACTTTCTCAAACATCAACTCATCCTGGGAATTCTTTCAAAGAAACTTGCTCTCCCTCATGCACAGATTTATCCCCTCTCGTGTTCAGTTGTCTTACCCTTCCTCCCGCCCTTGGTTTACTGAAGCTTGTGGTGAGGCAGTTGTCCTGAAACAACTTGCCTTTGCCTCATGGAAAGCAAACCCAACTGAGGGCAATCTCAGTTCTTTCCACAAAGCTCGGAACAAGTGTGTATCTACCCTCAGGAGAGCCAGAAAACAACATCTTTCTCATCTCAAGTCTGAACTCTCAAACCTCTCTCCCTCCTCAAAATCCTGGTGGCGTTTAATCAAATCTGTTTCTGGTGTATGTTCCCCCTCCATCCCCTCCCTTTCCTCAAATGGCCGCACTGCTGATTCCACACGTGATAAAGCTGAATGTCTAAACTCGGTGTTTGCAGCTAAATCTTGTGTCCTAAACCCATCACTATCTCTACCCACTTTACCCAGTCGCACCCAACTGTCCCTGGACTCTGTATCCTTTTCTCCTGACAAGGTGGAGAGCTTGCTTTCAAACCTCGAGTCAGATTCTGCAACCGGTCCAGACAGCATCAGCCCACGTGTCCTCAAAGCCTGCTCTTCTGCTCTTGCTCACCCTCTCTCTGTTCTATTCACCCTCTCATTTGCCCAAGGTCATCTGCCATCTGCTTGGAAATCTGCTAACATCACTGCCCTGCATAAAAAGGTGCAAAAACAGATCCCTATAACTACAGACCAATCAGCCTTCTCCCAATCATCAGCAAGGTGATGGAATCCATCATCGCTTCAGACATGAAATCCTTCCTCTTCTCCAATGGCTTGATTTCCAATCATCAATTTGGTTTCAGACCAGGTCACTCTACCCTGGATATGCTGCTTCTGCTCTCCCATCAATGGATGGAGGTCCTCAATGCCAGACAGGAAATCCGAGCCGTATCCCTGGACATATCACGTGCTTTTGACACAGTCTGGCACCCTGCCCTACTCACCAAACTCTCTTCCCATGGTATTCAAGGCCATCTCCACTCATGGCTCGCAGACTTCCTCTCCTGTCGCAGTCAACGTGTGGCCCTAAATGGAGTTCTTTCATCCCCTCTTCCTGTGCAGGCTGGAGTTCCTCCAGGTAGCGTTCTGGGCCCTGTTCTTTTTCTGGTTTTTATCAATGATCTCTCAGACTCTCTGGAAAATCCTCTATTTCTCTTTGCCGATGACTCCACCCTCTGCCGTACCATCTGTCATCCCTCAGACCGGCATGCAGCAGCTTCTTCGCTCACTGCAGATCTGGATAAAATCACAAACTGGTCCAACATGTGGAACATGTCTTTCAATCCAGACAAATCTCACACTCTCACTATGTCTCTTCGAAAGGACCGTTTACAAAACCCCCCCATCCACTTTCTCAACAATCCTCTGGAAGAAGTCTTTTCTTTCAAGCTTCTAGGTCTCACTATCTGCCATGACCTTTCCTGGGAAAGTCACATTTCCAACCTCGCCTCAAAAGCCAGTCGCCGACTGGGAATCCTCCGTCGTGCCAAGTCCTTCCTCGGCCCTCTTGAGCTCCTGACCACTTACAAAGCTTTTGTCCGTAGCCTGATGGAGTACTGCTCTCCCCTCTGGGCTGGTGCTCCTGCCTCCCACCTTTCTCGGCTTAACGCTGTCGAAACCAGGGCATTTAAGATCATCGGCATCTCCCACAATGAAGCTGAGTCTTTGGGCCTCTCACTCAATCACCGCAGGTTGGTCGGTGGTCTTTCTGTCTTCTACCGACTCCTCTCCAGCCTTGCCCCCCCTGCTCTCTCTGCGATTTGTCCCCACCACATTTCCACAGGGCGCTCAAGGTCCGCCAACAACCCCCTTCTGGTAAAACTACCAAAATCACGAATCACTGCTCATCTTCACTCTTTCATTCCTCTTTTTTCCCGCCTTTGGAATAAACTTCCTCACTCTATTCTTTCCCATTCTTCCCTCCAGGCTTTCAAAACAGCTGTTCACCACCAACTATTATCTTCCCCCATCCAAATCCTCGATCTTTTCTACCCCCGATAATCCACCCAAGCCCACTTCCTTCATTTCTCCTACTTTACTTCCTGAAAGTCCCTGTAATGTCCATCTTCTCTTCGCCATGTTCCCCGTCCCATCCCCATCCCTCTCCCTTCCACAGTTCACCTAATGTGTCTGTTCCCCACTGTTTTGTCCCTTCCACTCCCGCCCCTCTTGTCTCATGCCTCCTTGCTGTGAGTTATGTGTTTGCTCTCATACGAGCCTCGACCAAGGTATACAAAAAAAAAAAAAAAAAGGGAATCTGGCGAGGGAGGGAAAGGGCGGCAGGAGGGAGGGGAAAGGGCGGCAGGAGGGACGCGGTGTTGCTCGGCCATACTGGGAAATCCTGCTAGTAATCCATAAAGCTACAGATAATTGCATTGTATGTGATTTGATATGGATACATGGACCACAATAACGGTGGGTCATAATAACAACGTGTTCAGTTATCGATGGGATTTTTTGTTCAGAATGAGTGCACGAGGCGAGTCCATGCACTCTACCGAGTGCTATTCTAGTTACCTCCGTCATTGAAGGTGGACGGAGGTTATGTTTTCACCTGCCTGTCTGTCTGCGAGAAGAATATCTCAAAAAGTTGCCGACTAATTCGGACAAAATGTGGTGGATGGGTTGAGAGTGTGACAAGGAAGAATTAATTTGATTTTGGTGAAGATCTGAATCCGAATCCGAGAATTTTAAAGTGATTCTTCATAATTCCGGTTCTGGTTTTGGAGCGACGAGAGGTCTCCTTCGGGGCTCCCTGCTGACGTTCTCAAAGCTAAGTTCCCGGTTGTTATTTGTCCCGTTTTAACTGTTTAATTTTCTCACCTACATGTTACTGTGTGTTCCTAGTTCGGTTTTGTTTCAAAAATCGTGCTATTTTGTGAGTATTTTTGTCGTTCTTACCTGGTGTTTGAGGCCTAGGCTTGAG
Source organism: Eptatretus burgeri (assembly GCF_056783735.1). Lineage (NCBI taxonomy): Eukaryota > Metazoa > Chordata > Myxini > Myxiniformes > Myxinidae > Eptatretus > Eptatretus burgeri. The sequence continues at coordinate 3,567,407 of NC_140964.1, read as the reverse complement.
GCCTACCGGTTCCACTCGGTGTTCGATTGTTTTTTTTTGTTTTTTTGGGGGTTTTTTTGTTTTTTCTCCCCATTACCTTCAATTTTCATCCTCCCCACTTTCCAAACATCCCCCATTCTCCTAACTAATCTCTTTCTTATCTCAAAAAAAATTAAAATAAAATAAAAAAATATATACCCAACAACAACAACAACACGCTCACCTTCTCCCGATTCTGCTTCTTCTTCTTCTTCTTCCTCTTAACTTCCTCCTCGTCTTCTTCCTCGATTTTTTTTTTTTTTTTTTTTCGACACTTCCATGACCTTATCTGTTGAACTCTCTCATACATTATTTTTAACAACAAAAACGATCTTATAATGCTTCATCTTCTTCTCTCACACGTGTGGTACTCTTTACTGTTTCACAATGCACTACTCTTCTGCTATTTTAACAGACTGCTCTCATTTCGACCTCTCCTTCATTCCTTGCCTAAAAAATCCAACTATTACAGCGCTTCTTCTCTCCATGCTCTGATTTCGCCTTCATTGCATCCATCAAGAATTGTGTTAAATCGCATCTATGACCTAAAACTTTTAAAAACCACAGTTTGCCATGGATGCTCGCTTTCCATCAACCATTCTTTTTTTCCAACTTCAGTGCCAACTCACCCCCCTCACCCCTCACTCTCACTCTCAAAGCAACCATCCCACTCTTCTCCCTCCAAGCCTCCCTCTCACCTCTCTCAAAAAATTCCCCCTCACCTTTCTCCCACCTTTCATCCCCTTCACTCATCCTTCTCAAAGTTGCCCCCCTCTCATCCACCAACCTGCCTCCCTCCACTGCCCTCTCACCTCCCTCTCTTCACTCCACCTCCTCAAATCATCAACTGCCTTATTCCTTGTCTCTTGTCCCCCCTCTCCCCCAGCAACACAGAGCCTTTTCTCCTCCTCATTCGGCCCCCTCCCCTCGCTGTTCTGCAATACCCCACACTCCTTCAGCAACCCTCCTTACCTGCCCCCCTCATCCCTTATCCTTACCAAGGTATACAAAAAAAAAAAATTGAGTGATGGGGCTAAAAACCATATTGCTACGGGTTCGGTGCGGTGTTTGTCGTGAGAGGCGTTCTCGGACCCACTTCCTGGCCGATTGAACCGCAGATAACTTTGTGGCCACAACAGGTTGCTAAGCAGCCACAGACGCCACCTCAGATGTTTAATTTGGTTAATGTCCAGCATCCAAATCCCACTTTCCCTTCCCGGTAAATTTATCGCTCCAGATAAAGACTGTGCTTCCCAACGCTCCAGCTGCTATCAAGCAAAACGGCCGAGCGATACCGTAAGTATCGCTGCACGTGGTTTGAGTCTGTAAAGCGTTTTCAAAGTGCTTGAGAATGGAGTTTTGGAGTGAGGACAATAACAATGGGATAACTCTACACCCACAATGCATCTTTCCCTTCCACTGATAACAATTGGAGAAGTAATTCAGCCAGACAAATTATACACATATAACTACACGAGGGAACCTTCATGTGTTGGTATGCGTCTCCCTGGGGTCTCCAAAAACATCACAATGTATGATACGATATCTCAAAAACTTATTGAGGGAAACTGATGAAACCTGATGGACAGGTTGGGTGTGTGACGAGGACTAATTGTTTCGATTTTTTTATTTTTTATTTTTAAACCAAGATCCGAATCTGGATACGAATACATGGAGTTTCAAAAAAATAATTTTTGGGGGGATTCTTCGCCATTGAGAGATGGGGGCAAAAAAGGATTTCCAGCATAGAGCATGATATTTCAAAAAGTTATTGACTAGTTATGACACAACTCGGTGGACAGGTTGTTAGATGACAAGAACAAGCCGATTCGATTTTGGTTCACGGCTGGATCCAGATGCGTGCTATCGGTGGGATACAAAACGTAAACTGTTCAGCGTGGCGGCGGTGGTTGCTCCAGTCAACCAAGTGCCGTTCTAGTTCTCACCTGGAACATAGTTCCGGGGAGCTTATGGGATGGCGCGTCGTCCGTCCGTCCTGCCGTCCATAAACGCTTGCATCTACTTCTCTGAAACGACACACATGAATTTGATGAAACTTGACCACAACTTTCACCACCCGGTGTGCACCAAAGTTTGTTCACGCTATTTAAAAAATTGTCGACGAAGTGAGTTTACGGGGGACCGGTAGGGTAGGGAGGGAGGGGGGGTTGCTCCCAAAATATGTATTTGCGATAACGTTGGTTCATTGGTACATTTTGCTGATTCTGGCCCATGTTGACTTCCTCCTCAGTATCGTTATTCTACCAAGTGAGTGCCGAGGGGTATTGCCAATATTTTTAAAATATATATTTTATTTTTTATAAAGTTGCAGCCAGCTAAATGATTTTATTTATTTATTTATTTTAAACCTTTTCTCCTCATTGTTCCAAGGTATTTTATTTCCTGGGCCTTTCTTCCCCGTATCCCACATTGCCATATTTCGTTTTTAGATCCTCGTGGAGGATCTCGAAGTCTAACTCGCGTTGTTGTTCTTGTGGACTTTTTTTTGTTTCACAGCCTACAGTTTTCATCGAAACTTCCTGAAACTTGGCACATATATGTAAAAATACCCTGCGCAGACAGTAACCATCTCCGATTTTGAAAATTCCTCCGAGAAATAAAGTCATGACGTCAAAATATCTCCGCCAATGGAAATCGCCCAAAAAATTATCTCCGAAACTCGGCAATCTTTTTGAATTCTGTTTGCGGGAATCAAACAGGGCATTATCAGAGATGAATTACCGCACATATGATACATCACAATGGTTTCATATCAATTTTTATGACGTCATTCCTATTTTTTGACATTTTTTGTTTCACAACCCAGAGTTTTCATCGGATCTTCGTGAAACTTGCCATGTATATGCAGAAAGCCCATGCACAGGCAGTAACCATCTCCGATTTTGGAAATTCTTCCGAGAAAAAAAGTTGATGTCATAATATCACCGCTAATGGAAATCGTTTATACTATTGTCTCCAAAACTAGGCAAGCTGTTTGAAATTTGTTTGCGGGAATCAAGCCGGGCATTAGCACAGATAATTTATTGCAAACCTGATACGTCACAATGATGTCATATTCGTTTTTATGACGTCATCATGAAGAGGACGAGGATCTGAGCTCATTAACCTCCGCCATCTTCGAAGATGGATGGAGGTTACTGTTTTCACCCCTTTCTGTTTGTTTGTTTGTTGATTTGTTTGTTTGTGAACAATATTACGGAAAAACTCCTCGATGGATTTTGACAAAACTTGGTGGGAGGGTTAGGTATTTGGTCCAAGGATCATGCCATTAAATTTTGGACTTGGTCCCCCCCCCCCCAAAAAAAAATTTTTTTGTTTTGCATTTCTACATGTTTTAAGTGATTTCCAACCCCCCCAAAAAAAATTGTTACCCCTCCAAAAAAAATTGTTAGAGAAAATTTTTTTTTGCATTTCTACATGTTTTAAGTGATTTCCAACCCCCCCCCAAAAAAAATTAGAGAAAATTTTTTTTGCATTTCTCCATGTTTTAAGTGATTTCCAACCCCCTCCCTCAAAAAATTGTTCGAGAAAATTTTTTTTGCATTTCTACATGTTTTAAGTGATTTCCAACCCCCCCCCCAAAAAAAAATTGTTAGAGAAAAAAAATATTTTTGCAACTTTTTTTTCAACAAAATTTCGATTTCTCTTTTTTGTATTTCTACATGTTTTAAGTGATTTCCAAACCCCCCCCTCCCAAAAAAAAAGTTGGAAAAAAGAACTATAACTCTCAGCACTGTTGACATCATATTTAATGAATAAGATATAAGGTTCACTTGAGTGACCCAGCAGTATTGGCGGCGGAGGTTTTGCACTCTCCCAAGTGCTCCCTCTCGAGTTTGAGCTTGTTTTCGCTCTTCTGGCTCTCGTCGCACCCATATGTTTGTTTTTAAATTGCATCCAAAATCGACTTCCATTGTATCCTGCATTATCATATCTGCCCAATGGAAACACCGTTTATTAATCGGCGTTTAAATGCACAGAAGCCATCATCAGAGATTGTTTTTATGGGCTTGTGACGTCACAAGGATTCCCAATGGCAAAGGTGGAATTGCATGCTTGGCAGCGATGCAGAAGTTATTGCCACTTCCAGTGACTTAGACCAGACCAGTTCATGTGAAATGCGAACCAAGTGTTTCTCGCTCTGCTACCAACATATTACATCCAACTTGTGATGGATGTTATTTTTCACATTCGCTATTCATTCTTTTTTGTCCTGTTTTATTTTATTTTCCTCGATAGCCCAGCTGCAGTCTCTCCCCTCTTTCCCTTACCCACACGTAGGTGAGAGGCATTAAACAAACAGGTGATTTATGCACGGCAAGCACCTATCGAGCGTTTTTCATGGCACCTGCTGTTTTTCACAGTGATGCTTGCATTCGCTTTTTTTCCCCCCCATTTCATCGAATGACTGCACGCTTTTTGCGCGTGTAAACATCCCCAATCACTAACATAGGCCATGTTGTGACTTCAAAACGGGACTTTGGTTGTGGGAGACATTATTTTCTTTGTTTTTCTATAACCTGAATTGTGCTTTTGGGGGTTAAATGTCTCAATTATTCTTATGTTGTTGTGGGGTTGGCTGAGGGACGTTTGACCCGTCTTTCATGAACCAGCTGGCCAGGCCTGACATTCGATTAAGGTTAGGGCAGGAATTTAGAATTTGGTGAGGGTGCTGGTGTTCGCTCACCTATTCTTAGTGAAGGACACCATGGGATCTCGAACATCCACCAACCAATGCCAGCAGATGGGATGTCCAGTTTAATGTCCATCCATGGAATGGCACACTCGATGATTAATCACCAGGATGACAGTTTTTAGCTTGGTCGGTATTCGGACCCAGGCAAGACAACTGGGAGGTGAGTGTGCGTACGTCTCGGCCATCCTGTCAGCCCTCTTAATGAGCCCATACATCTACATTAAAAAAAAAAAATATGCAGTGACATATTATTGGTTTAATATCATTAAAATGTCTGAGAGATATAGCCAATCTCTCCCCCCCCCCCACCCCCTACCTTTCACACGTGGATCAATATATTAAATAACAGCAAATGCCACCTGTCGCTTTGCTGGTGGGAATACGAAAGGGGGAGGGAGAAAAAGAGGGGGGGGGGAGAGGGGAAGAGAGTGTGGAAAGAAGAGAGAGGAGGGTGGGGGAAGGGAAGGCAGATGTGTGGTGAAGTGTCAATTATGATAATACTGTCTCAACAAAATGATTCTGCATCGAATAACAGTGAAGATGGAAACAAAATAATGTCTGAAATCCATTTTCTACCAGTCATACTTTTAACACGGCCTGGAGACAAACTCCTGTCTGGACAAGTCCAGAGAAAAACTTCCGTCCAAACATAAATACCGCCCGGACGCGTCCGGAGCCAAGCTGTGTGGAGACGAACACCGTCCAGACATGACCACTATCCGGATATGGAAAGAGAGATAGAGATCGGTTGATATGGGGGTTGGGGAGTTGGCAGAAAGGATATGTTATGCTTTATGACACACACACACACACACACACACACACACACACACACACACACACACACACACACACACACACACACACACACACACACACACACACACACACACACACACGCTTGACCGATATTGGCAATTTTTTGAGAATCAGCAGGTTGGAGTCAGTGTGATTACTGGCTGCAGTACAAACTGTATACAACCCGGAAACCTTGAGTAGCTTTTGTCGAAAAACAACGTTACATTTATATTGACATTTCAAGGATATGTTCACAAACATTATTCTGTATAAACAGCTGCGGGTGACGGGTAGGAAAAAAAATTGGCTCGGTAATTTAGAAAACACGTTGATAGGGCAAACAGCTTGGAAACTGGGTGTTATTTCACAACTACTCGCCCAGGGTGACGGAGCACGGAACACGACCCACTCGCTCTGAATGACATGGAGTGGAAAAAGCATCTGCACAGAGTGAACGATTCGCTCAGAATGAAGTAGCACGGTACCGCTATCGACAATGGGCACTCGGAAAGTGGCTTAAGCACTCATGCAAGCATTCCAATTAAATGGTTGATAAGGAATGGTTGGCTAGGCCATCACTGCATACCATAAAGGATACCTTTAACTTTAACCGCACCTGTCTTCACCGCGCATGCAGTCGTTAACGAAATAAAATGAATTCGTTCAAATGATGACTTTATCCACAAAAGAGTTGCGGCTTAATGCAGAACAACCCTGGAGACGTCGCAAAGTTTTATCGCCCGTGAAATAAACATTGCAGGTAATCCACCGTCTTGCCTGCTCGTCCTTTATATTCGTCATGTGGTACATCGCTTCACAGTCCACGCAAACGTTATAACTTTATTTTATAACATCTGTTTTTCACCAGATTTGCTTTGATTCCCTGAAGAGCACCTTGCGAAACCTCCGAAAATATGGACACAGATCTTACAGATGCTATGGATAAGCAGTCCCTCTGGGGAACAGGGTTTGAGGTGTTGCAGTGAATGGATTAAATCATGTAGCTCAATGAAGCTGGTTCATTTTGTTGCGTTCCAAAATATGTTTTTTACTCAATATATAATTATCCTCAGCCTGTCATCCTTCCGAGGTTGGCGAAATGAGTACCAGTGTACTGGTCCCAGTGTATGCCCTGGTTATAATAGGTGTACCATATCCCTGTGTGTCGTCAGAGGCGACCAGGGTTGGTGTCAGGAAGCGCATCCGGCCATAAAAATAACATTGCCTCAAGAAGGGAACCATCATTGCATGGAGCCTGCAAAAAGCTAACCCCTGCTCAGCAGGGAAAAATGGCTGTAAAAAGGCTGTTTTTTTTGTTTGTTTTTGTAAACTCAATTTAATTCTCCAAACAGCAGAAAAAGATGTTTATTGCTTTGGAAATTTCACATATTATTGTGTATGCATGGAGGAGGAGGGAACACAGCCTTGCTTGCTTAAAGTAAATAGGTATATCGACTTCTAGTTATGAGACTCGTTATTTCTTAAATGATCAGATTTCACTCCAGATTTCGACACTCATTTTCCCGGACAATATCCGATCCTCAAAACCAAAAGAATATTTTGATGATGTACTTAATTAGTCGGTGAGAGTTGATCATGGAAAGTCTTATCATATAATACATGAAATCGCTCCAAGCTCCTAATTTGAAAACTATAGTACTTACAAAAGCGATGTACACAATGATTCGTAGCTCGGATGAACAGGCATTCGAGTGAATGCATTAAATCGTATAACTTGATGAAGCTGGTTCCCTCAAACAAACATTGCAGAAAATCTGCCATTTTGCCTGCTCTTCTGTGCTCGTGTCACGTGGTACGTCGGTTTAAGGTCCACACAAATGTTTTTGCTTCTTTTTTATTATTTATTTAATCATCCGGTTTTTTTTGTTTTTTTTTTAACCAGATTTGCTTTCATTTCCCCCAAAGAGCACCTCACGAAACCTCTGAAAATAGACACAGATTTGGCAGATGCTATGGATAAGCTGTCCCTCTGGGGGACAGGCCGCGTGGTAAAGCAGTGAACGCATTCAATCATTTCGCTCAATGAAGCTGGTTAATTTTGTTACGTTCCTCAATCTTTTATTCTTACAAAAGCGACGTACACAACGATTCGTAGCAATGATGAACAGGCATTTGATATGAGCGAGGAAAGTGAAAAATATACTTTATCGTTTAGAAATTGTCGCGGCCTGTTCCAAGTCAAGGTAAGGTTGAGCTTTTTATGGTTTTGGAGGAGACCCCCCACCCCCACACACACACACACACACACACACACACACACACACACACACACACACACACACACACACACACACACACACACACACACACACACACACACACACACACACACACACACACACACACACACACACACACACACACACACACACACACCAATCGGCCTGATGCATCCATAATAGGTGCTGCATCTCTGAGCACACAAGCCATCAGATAGCGACATGGTCTGTTGCCCTGTCCACTTCTAGATGTTGGGACGTCAAAGATACCACGATATATTTTGCAAATAACAGGCCATTGCGTGCCGGCACAATAGTGGAATTCTTTTATGCTGGTTGGCTGCATCATTAACCTTGCCGTCACAATTGTGAGAATGCTGAGGTGTGGATATGCTGGAGGTGTGATGAGACAAACGGTGGCACACTGTGTGTAAATTCCCTTTTATTCTCGATTTAATATTTCAGATTCGCAACAGTTTGTCGTACATCCTTGTTTTGAGCTCACGAAACACGACAGTCAGTTTATTAATTAATTTATCTATTTTTATTACCCAATTCTTTTGGAGTCAGCCCAACCGTAGTCACGTGGTCACATTTCCTGAAAGGGAACATTTTGAAGAAAAAAAAAAACACCATCGTTGAAGTTTGATCTTCGCCTTGGCAGGGAAACGAATGTCGATTGGCTTGAGGTGGCATTTGCTGGGGTGAGTAAAGGTTAAAATAGCCAATAAACCGGCTTATTGAATACCATGGTAATGTCCTGGATGACTTATTTACAACAGTCTATTAGTCAGATTGAATGAAATATTGTTCCAAAACAATTAAAAAACGTTCACTTTTCATGAGCCACTTTAACTACCGAGGGCCAGTCAATCAGGAACCTTAAAATATTTTTCACAAATTGTTTATTGCATGTACAGTACGTGTGTAGCAACTGTTATTTTTCAAAATAATCTCCATTGTGTTCCATCCGGTTTTTTTTTTTTTTCCAGCGCTTTACTAAGGCCTGGATTCCTCTAGCAAATAAATATTTTGGCTGCTTGTGTCTGTATTCGTGCACCTCCTCTTGGACCTCTTCGTCGGATCGGAAAGTGGTTCCACCAAGCGCCTCTTTAAGTGGCCCAAAAGATGTGGTAATGCGAAGGGGTGAGGTCTGGCGAGTCGGGTGGACGAGAAGACGCTCAAAATGCATGTCCTCGATTGTTGCAGCTGTTGCGTGGGCAGTATGTGGCCGAGCATTGTAATGCTGCAGCAAAACACCGGTAATGAGTAGTCCACGACGTTTTGATCTGATTGCTAGTTTCAGATGATTTTTTAAGGTGGTCGCAATATGATGGACTGGTGATTGTGGTCCCTCTGGGAATGTAATGCTCTACAAGTGGGCCTCGGCTAACCCAGAAGAGCGTCAGCATCACTTTTCCAGCCGACGGCTGTGTGCGGAATTTTTTTTGGCTTCGGTGAAGTTGGATGGCACCACTCTTTGCTTGCCTTCTTCGTTTCTGACTGAAAGTAGTGGACCCAGCTTTTGTCACCAGTCACTACGCGCTGTAAGAAAGTGTTGCCTTCTGTTTCCTAACGTCATTGAAGTTCTTCACATGCATCCACTCGCCGTTCTTTCAGTTCTGGTGTGAGTTGTCTTGGCACCCACCTTGCAGACATTTTGCGGAACCCCAGCACGTTGTGAATGACGTGGTGTGCTGAACGATGGCTAATGTTCAATTCGGAGACCACTTCATCCGGCCGAATGCGACGGTTTTCCCTTGGCACGCGCTCAACTCCTGCAACCGTTTCTGGTGTCACCTGTGTGAGGCCGGCCCGAGCGAGCAGCGTCTGCCACACTGGACACTCCACTTTTACACTTCCTGTCCCAGTCGTACACCTGCTGCAGCGATAAGCATGCGTCACCATGTTGCATTTTCATTCGGCGATGGATTTCACTGGGATTCACACCCTCACTTCCCAAGAAACGGATGACAGAACGTTGCTCCTCCCTGGTGCATGCTTCTAAGGGAGCCACCATCTTGGAACTGCTCTACCGACGTCATACGCTCAATGTCGCCAGATCTAAAACAAGCAAAACATGACTCTTACCCATAGATATAACGTATGTCGTCTACAACTACACACATTACATTCTCGAATTTATATCGCCATTTTAAGGTTACTTATTGATTGCCCCTCGTACAATTGTTTCCCTTTGTAGCCTCAAAAATCGCTGTTGGCATGTCGATGTTTGAACACGTAGAAGAGTGGATTTGTTTGTGTTGGAGTTTCTGCTTGGACAGCCACCACAATCTGTGATACTAAACAGGTTAGAGGGACACTTGGAGGAACAATGGGTGAGGGGAAGAAATGTCCAGAATAATTTACACAAATAAATAAAACCTTATAAGCCCAGAAATGGATGTTTTACACGAGTAGCAAAAATTACCTCTGGAGTGTAACACAACAACGATGGGCCAACGGGCCTCTTTATTTCCAAGCTGAAGATCTATGGGATGCTGCAGCCACACGTTGAACTCTATGTCGTCCCGTGGAGACTGATGACCCTTTGTATATTGATTTACATTCAGGAAAATAAATATTTAAATGCCATTGATTTGATTCCTGACGGTGCATCGACCTTTGAACCGCTCTCTCCAAGCTCTCCCCCTCTCTCCGCCGAGGGAGTTGCATGACATGGCAATCGATCGTCCAAAGCGCTCTTATTTCAGATTTCAAATCAACTTGGTTAACATTTGAAAGTTTTTGTGATGCTCACCTTGTACGTGTGAAAATAACTTGGCACAGCAAATGTCTGGGAAATTGGACCAGTGGTTTGGAAACGTATAAAACGGGCGTGTGTGCGTGCGTGCGTGCGTGCGTGCGTGCGTGCGTGTACCTTTGATTCTGTTTAATATTTGTGAATGCTGAGTTTGTTTTTTTTCTCCAACATGAAATGCATTGTTTTTATGTTTGCAGACAAACCACACAATCCAATGATAAATGCGGGTTCCATCGTGGTGATGTCCTTGATTAAGGTGAGGTCACCTGTCCCTCACTAAATTCGTGAACACAATTACCACCTTGGGAGTTGTGCATGACTCACTTGGAATGAAATACCAAGTGTTCTTTGTTCCTTTGAAAAAAAAAATCTTTATTTAGGGATTTTAGGCCCTCCGTCGAGATATAATGTTACTCCTCATCATCAGTTGTGTTTTTTGTTTGTCTGTTTATTATCCACAATCTACGTTTAATATTGTTATGTTTGTAGGATGGATGGAGGAACTTCGTAGTAAAGATAGGATTGTATAGTGGAGCAGGAGACATCTTTGTGTAATTTAAATCAGCTTAAGATTGTAACGCGTCACCACACCAGGGTGGTGCTGTGTTAATTAGGTAGGGTTTAAGGCTAATTTCTCCCAGTATGTGATTGCTCCCTGTGACCTTTTCCTATGTTTTTGCATTTACAAAGCCAGCAATAAAAGAACTGCAATCTTCCAATAATAACAGAGCCAAACATTTCCGAGCAGGCAGGAAACCCCGCCTTCCCGGCTTCGTTCCAGCAAGTCACATCCCCGAGGATGATGATTGTTCGGTGAGATGTGAGAATGTGCAAGAGGGCATGATCGAAGAGGAGATAGTTGGTGTGAATAATGTAGTTGAGACAGAGGGTCTCGTTTTTGCCTTCCTCTTCACGCGATGAAATAGCAGCGCGATTCTTGTTGTTCGTGCTTGGGTGAATTTGCTCACATGCTGAAATAAGGCGCTCGCCATTGTTTGGTAGACTGAGTCGCGAAGTTTGTATGCTTTGAGAGAAAGGGAAAGAGAGACGAGAGGACACGATCGGAGAGCAGATAGTTGGGGTGAGGAACGCAATGGAGACGGAGGATCTCGCATGCTGGCTTCTCCTCGACATGACGAAGAAGGCTGCGTGATTTTCGTGTTCTTGCTGCGTGAATTTGCCCGCGTGCTGGAACAGGACGCTGGTCGTTGTCTGATCGGCTGAGTCGCGAAGTTGTACGTTTTTTATGAGGGAGAAAGAAGAAGAGGAGCATGCCTCTTAGCCATAACTCGGCGTGATGTCGTTGCGTGTTCGAGGAAGAAGGCGAGCCATGGTTGTGAGCGTATGTGGTGTGAGAGAGAGGAGTGCGGTCGGCAAGTTCATTTGTGAGAAGAAGCTGCACGGCAGTTGGTGAGCCTTGGCGTTGAATACTGCCACGCGAATTACCTCGCGCACGTTTCCCGCGCAGAGCGGCTTGGCACCATTTTGGTTGCGGTTTCCTGCGCAGGACGACGCGGTTCGATCCCCAAGCTCCTAAAAGATCATCTCTGGACAAAGCTCTGTGCCAGAATAAAGGGAAGGATTTTCTTTTATTTAATCTTTCCCCTTGTCTGTATCTGAGTCTGTGTGGAGACGTCTCAAAATTGGCTTTAGTTGACCTCGCGTCGTTATTATCACTCGTTGATTTATGTTCATTCAACACTTATTTATGAAGTTTCCTTCTGTCTATTTGTCGTGCGTTCGAGTATAAATCCTTGTGCTTCCTTCTGGTACACACCTTTGCCGCCCTCCATCCCGCACGTCCTATAACCTCGAAAGATCATGTGTTCGTCTTCAAGGTCGAACCGTTCAGCTATCCGTCCAGGTTGGTGTTGACCGCCCCATCCATGACAATTGGGTCGGGGTAATTCACTTGACCGTCGTGGACGCGACAATATTTATATTTTTGATTTTGGAATTGAATGTTAATCGTCACTATAGTTTTTTTGTTTTGATTGTTTTTTTTTTTACCCTTCCAATAAGTTGTTCAATTTCACGTATTTATTTATTTATTTATTTATTCATTTGTGCTGCATTGTAACTCCGATTTTATTTATTTGTTTTTATTCACAGCAAAAACTCAACACTTCTGAGAAATTTGATTACGTAAGTGGACTTTGTATGTTTTGCTTTGTGCACTTTGCACACTTTTCATGTGGAAATGATGAGCGATTCCCAGATGTTGAAGCGCTTGTGAATGTGCCCATATGGTGGCTGTTCTCCCAGGTGATGGTACAGATTTTTCTGTAATATGTGCTCTTGTTAAACCATGAAAGTGCAAAGTCTTTATATCTTTAACTCAGGTCATGGACTATCTGAGGAAAATGGCAGGATACGAGTACGTGGCTTTCAACAACAGCACGTAAGTCTCGTGCCCTGCCCGTGCACCGGCGATGTAAGCGTGAGACGTACGAGAGCGTTGATGGCGGTGAAAAATGCACTGAACTGTCAAAATGCCTGAAATGATTCGTGTTTCCGTTTCGTTGTGATGCTGCACCCTGCTCGGATCACCGATGTTGGTTCACATTCGATGTTGTCCTGAGCATGAGCATACCTTACCTCTTCTCCAACAGTGGATAGAATGTCCGCCTATTGTGTCACTAAACCAAAATTATTTGGATTCTGTTGGTTAACTGGACATTGTACTTCCTTTGCGGACAGCTTCCAGTCTGAGAGAGAGACAGGGGACAGGAATTTTGCCATCGCATATTACCTCAAGGAAAAGAAGGTACGATCCAAGTAGTCTTGTTTCATCATGCCTTGCTTTGCAGTTCATCAACTCGCTCTGCTGTCGTGTTAGCCTGTCGGTGTTCCCATCTGAGCACCTGGTCATCGTGCAGGGAACCCAGGTTACATTCCCCATTCCCCATACATTGGATCTGTATTTGTCCATTGTCCATTGTCTGTTGGTGTCGTCGTAATTCATGTTAAAGTACATCGATAGCTGCTAATGTCTTTTGTCGTGCATTTGTGAATTTTGGCTTTGCACTCGTCTTGTTGGATTAAAAGTTTTGCTTCGTTGTGCAAAACGGCCTTAACCGCATTACCTTTCGGTGCTGTCCGTCCAACTCGACGTCATAAGACGGTAAAGTTCGGGAATTTCTTTATGAAAGCTTTTAAAATCTTCAACACGAGAACACCCCCCTCCCCCAAGGCAGTGACGTGACTGCAAATGACATCATAGGATTTGCTTTAAAAGCTGTTTGTGTTTTCATCAGTGAAGCTCTAAATCATTTAAACATACGTACGCCGAGGTCACATTCAAATGTTTACTTCCCGATCGAGTCACAAGACAAACACCTGATTTAAAAAGAAGATTCAAGATGCAGACGTCGACACATTAGTTAACTTCCGCCATCTTCGAAGATGGATGGAGGTTACTGTTTTCACCCCTTTCTGTTTGTTTGATTGTTTGTTTGTTTGTGAACAGTATTACGGAAAAACTCCTCGACGGATTTTGACGAAACTTGGTGGGGGGGAAGGTATGGTCCAAGGATTATGCCATTAAATTTTGGACTTGGTCCTCCCCCCCCCCCAAAAAAAAAAGTTAGAGAAAATTTTTTTTTTTTTTGCATTTCTACATGTTTTACGTGATTTCCAACCCCCCCCCCCAAAAAAGGAAAAAAATATTTTTTTGCATTTGTACATGTTTTAAGTGATTTCCAACCCCCCCCAAAAAAAAAAATTGTAAGAGAAAAAAATTTTTTGCAACTTTTTTTTTTTAAACAAAATTTCGATTTTTTTTTTTTAATTTTGTTGTTTTTTTTTGTATTTTTACATGTTTTCAACCCCCCCCCCCCCAAAAAAAATGTTGGAGAAAAGAACTATAACTCTCAGCACTATTGACATCATATTTAATGATTAAGATATAAGGTTCACTAGAGTGAACCAGCAGTATTGTCGGCGGAGGTTTTGCACTCTCCCGAGTGCTCCCCCTCTAGTTTGCCATGTTTTGCCATACAGGTTTTCGTCGAGAAATGTGAACAAAATGCAACTCGACTTGATATTGTGTTTCATACAATGCTAAGTCGTTATGCATGGTGTTTCAGTCGAAACAGGTTAGGCTTGACCAGTTACCTGATTTATTTATTTATTTATTTTTACCTGTTTGTTGACACTTCTTACGGTATCAATAATAACCTGCATGACGACGACTCTGATATTTAGCGACAATATCACTCTGTCTGTGTGCAAGTAAACGTGTTCTCGTTCATGGGATTTTCATTCGTTCTGAAGAAATGAAGTGTCATCTGTTTAAATCTTTCAGTTGTAACTTGTACTGCTCAGCTTTGTGGGTCAATTTTGTGCAATCATCTTCTTCTTCTTCTTCTTTTTCTTTTGGCTGCTCCCGTTAGGGGTCGCCGCAGCGGATCATCCGTCTCCATTTCACTCTATCCTCCACATCTTCCATTGTCACTCCAACCACCCGCATGTCCGCCCTCACCACATCCATAAACCTCCTCTTTGGCCTTCCTCTTCTCCTACCTGGCGGCTCATTCCTCAGCATCCTTCTCCCGATATACTCCGTTTCCCTCCTGTGCACATGTCCAAACCATCTCGATCTCGCCTCTCTCACTTTGTCTCCAAACCGTCCTCCCTGTGCAGTCCCTCTCATATACTCATTCCTTATCCTATCCATCCTCGTCACTCCCAACGAGAATCGCAGCATCTTTAACTCTGCCACCTCCAGCTCCGCTTCCTGTCTTTTTGTTGGTGCCACCGCCTCCAAACCATACAACATAGCTGGTCTCACTACCGTCTTGTATACTTTCACCTTAACTCTTGCAGCTACCCTTCTGCAACTCTTCTCCACCCACTCCATCCTGCCTGCACTCTCTTCTTCACTTCTCTCCCACACTCTCTGTTACTTTGGACAGTTGATCCCAAGTATTTAAACCCATCCACCTTCACCACCTCAACTCCTTGCAACCGCACCATACCACCACCCTCCCTCTCATTTACACACATGTACTCCGTCTTACTCCTACTGACTATCATTCCCCTTCTCTCCAGTGTGTACCTCCACCTCTCAAGGCTCACCTCAGCCTGCTCCTTACTCTCCCTACAGATCATGATGTCATCTGCGAACATCATAGTCCATGGAGACTCCAGTCTGATCTCATCCGTCACCATTGCAAACAGGAAATGGCTCAGAGCCGATCCTTGATGCTTCTCCACCACTCCCGACTTCCTCGTACAATGCCACAACTCCTCTCTTGGCACCCTATCATAAGCTTTCTCTAAATCCACAAACACACAATGTAACTCCTTCTGGCCTTCCTTATCCTTCTCCATCAACATTCTCAAAGCAAACATCACATCAGTGGTGCTCTTTCTTGGCATAAACCCAAATTGCTGCTCACAAATTGTCACCTCTCCTCTCAACCGAGCTTCCACTACTCTTTCCCACAACTTCATGGTGTGGCTTATCAACTTTATCCCTCTGTAATTTCCACAGCTCTGCACATCACCCTTGTTCTTGAAAATCGGAACCAGTACACTTAATCTCCACTCCTCCGGCATCCTCTCACTTTCCAAGATTTTATGAAACAATCTGGTTAACAACCCCACTGCCATCTGTCCGAAGCACTTCCATGCCACCACTGGTATATCATCTGGGCCAACTGTCTTTCCACTTTTCATCTTCTTCATAGCAGTCCTCACTTCATCCTTACTGATCCATTCCACTTCCTGATTCACTATCTCCACCTCTTCCAACCTTCTCTCTCTCTCATTTTCTTCATTCATCAGCTCCTCAAAGTACTCCATCCACCTTTTCAAAACACACTCCTCGATCGTCAGCACATTCCCATCTGCATCCTTTCTCACCCAAACCTGCAGCACATCCTAACCAGCCACATGCCTTTTCTTGAGCCTTCGCCACCCCTCTCTCTTCACCTTGCGCCGCCACTCCTTGGACTCCTGTCTACTTTCTTCATCTCTCTGGGTATCCCAATTATTTTTCGTCAACCTCTTCTTCATTATACTTTCCTGCAGTGATGATGATTTATCAATTCCACAATATTTGAAGTTGCTAATGTGGTCAGGATTTATAAATGTAGATGCATTAGATCCATTCATTTTAAAAAGTGAGTATATCTATATAATATATACGAATGGCATCTTGCCATTTGTAAGTGGGAACACATTAAATTGCAGTGAAGTAATGGAAAGGGCTTTTGTATGTGTGTTGTTTTGGTGTGTGTAAGGAAGGGTGTGCGTTGATTTTAACTACCATTTACTAAATTGGAATAAATAAATAAAATTGGGGAAAATTGCACCCCACTCTTTCCCCTCCCCCACCCCTCCTCTTCCACTCCCCTCCCCTTGTGGGTGTGGGGTGGGGAAGGGGAAGGGTTGAGATGAGGGTAGGGGTGGGGGGAAAAATGGGGTGTGGGTGTGGACGTCAAAGGGATGGATTTTTTTTAATCATTATTTACTTTTCATTATTTTTTTCAAATTATTTAATTTTTGCAATTCTTTAAATGTTTTTTTCAATTATTTGATTTTTAAAATATATATTTTCAATTTATTAAAAAAATTTAATTTATTTATTAGATTTGTCTTTTGTAATTCCTGTGAATAAAATGATACCAAGATTTCTTCTCCATTTAATTCCTACAATTTATATGTTCAAGGAACTATGTCAAAACATCAATTATTTTATAAAGTTCAAAAGTCCACCTCTTTGTACAACCTTTCTCAAAGTGTGATTTCCACCAATATATTCTTACGATATCACCAACCTTAAACTTTGGTTTTTCTCTGATTAATCTCCTATTCATATTGTAAATGTTTGTTGGTTTTTCTGCTGTTGAGGAATGAACTGTATGATTGCAATTATCTCCAATGTCCTGAATTCAAGATGCGCAGAACTGAGTTCAGTAAAAAACAAATTTGGTACAATCTCTCGAAGTGCGATTAAAGCGCTCGATGACGACGGCTTTTTCTTCATTGAAGGTGCTGTACAATGTGATATCGTTAACTTTAAGCTAATTCTTAAATGTTCTGTAATAGAACCCTGTTCCCTCATTAGTCCAAATTTTTTTTATGGCTGTGTATTGCATTTATCAAATAACTGTTGGAATGCTATCATGGGAGTGGTTATTCTTATTTTTCAGAGGAACTACCCATGCATATCTTGACCTTAAATCAAAAATGGTTAATTGCAAACCTGTATCCCCTGTCGTGTTTCAGCTCAATTAAATCGGCAGACCATATGTAATCAACTGCTTTGGAATAGACCTTCTTACCTTTTAAACTTTGTGATTATTGATTTATGTAATTCATCAGCTAAAAGCTTCTCATCTGAAGGTTTGTAAGCTTGCTCCTCAGTCTTGATGACATCATCAGAGCTTAATCGTTTTTTGCATTACGAAGCCCCATTTTTGATGTAGCACATATCAACTGCGTCACGATGAACCTATCCTTTTTTTTTTCTCTCTCAATATTGGATTTCTTATCAAAGACAAATTATTGTACACCGCTCCTTCCCAATTCCATATCTAGGCGATGCATGATGGAATTGCCGGGCTCCGAAGTGGGAGAGAGTACTCAGTTTTCACTCCGTTTGTTTGTTTGTTTGTTTGTTTGTTTGTTTGTTTGTTTGTTTGTTTGTCCGGGCGTTATCTCAGCCATCCTTTGAGCTTGGAAGCTGAAATTTGGGTACAAAAGTTAAGATTTACTTTAGCAAAAACAGTATTTATTTATTTTTTGATGAATCAATTAATTAATTATTTAATTATTATCGATTTATTAATTACTTATTTTATTTCTCATCCTGGCAATATCTCAGGCATATTTTGAGCGAGGAAGCTGAAATTTGGACATGACAGTGACCAAGTGATTTGGCTATAAAGGGTATTTTTAATTTATTGATTGATCAATTAATCGATTAATTACTTTTCAAAAAGTTACAGATTTGGATTGTACAATGGAGGTTTCGGTATGCTATTCGGCAATTGATTGAGAAATAATTTTATGATTATTTATTTCTTTTAATTCTGCAATTAATCAATTATTGTACTTGCTCCCTCCCATTCTGACTCAATGTGCTGCAGGTGGCATCACCGGGCACCGAAGGTGCCCCTGCGATGTCGCACACTGGAGGATTGTTATTTATTTATTTATTTGGCTTGGTGGCAATGTACTTTGAATGCACTTGTTCATCATATTTCTCTCGGCTTCGTGTTTTTCTTGCAACGTCATGCTATTTCCTTAATCAATATCGTGTTTCATACAAACTTGATCAACCCTGTTTTTTGGTTTGCTCCATGGCTTGGGATTGTTAGCTTCATCTAATTTCTTGTTACCCTTGCCGGAGGAGAGGGTATTGCATTTGGGTCTGTGTCTCTGGTTGTCCATTTGTTTGTCCAAACAAAACATGAGTGTTTTTCTCCGCAACCGCTTGTCGGATTCAGCCAAAATTTCACCATAGAAGCGATGTTTTCATGATAATTATGACATCATAGGTCACGTGGTGTGGCAGCGATATTGGAAAAACTTTGGACCTCTGTCTCTGAAACCGCACCAAGGGGAAAAAATTGAACCTTCGCACATGGCAAGTATTCATGGGGAATTGTTTTTTTTTAATGATGTCATAGGTGCCTTCGTTATGAAGTCATATTTGCATATGTAGAACGCTACATCTAATCAGTATGAAAATTTTTGAGGGTCATCTCGGGATAAAATCGTCCACAGATAAAAAAAATTCATGATGTCATCGGTCACGTGATTCGGCAGCCATATTGTTAAAAAAAAAAAAATATATATATATATATATATATATATATATATATATATATATATATATATATATATATATATATATATATATATATACATATACATATACATATACATATACATATATATATATATATATATATATATATATATATATATATATATAAACATTCAAAAATATTCTTCTCTGAAATGACTGAAAAGATCGAGATGAAACTTTACACATACGATCACCAATCCATGAGGAACAAAAGTCGCACATATGACGTCATAGGTCACATGGTTTGGCAGCCATGTTGAATTTACCAACATAATGAGATCCTGCTGTATTGTGTTAAAGCATCGAACCATCCAAGGTGGTTGTCACACTGTTAGTTTCTCAATGACATTGGGGATAGGACATGAGAGCAACCGTATATCTACAATTCCCCAGCATGAAAATCGACCACTGTGATATGTTTGTTTCTCAACCCATCGATGAGTTGTTCTGCACATCCCGAACCCCTTTATCGTTTCAGTGCTTTCCCGAAGGTATCGATGTTATCCCCTGCTTGGATTTCTACTTCCAGGTGTGTATGACTGTGCCACAATGTAAAAATAATCAAATAAAGTTTATTAGGCTAATGCACATGTGTTGGTACAGTTGGCAAATTGTATTCAGTGCATTTGAGTTTACAGGACATGACGTCATTGTCATTTGTTGATATAGTATTCTTTTTGTGGATGAAGTCGAGGCTCATAGAAGAGCTCGAACACAGAATGGACCCAAATAAGAGGGCAACAAGAACGTGTTAGTGTTGGTGGTGGTCGTGATGGTTGCAGCTGCTGGGGGGGTGCAGGGTTACCCCAACAGCACAGTAGAGGAGTACTTTAGGGAGGAGGAGGTGGAGGTGGATGATTTATAAATTAGGAGGAACTTCTGCCCAGTCTTGTCCTCCTCTTCACATTCCTCGAAGATGTGTGATGTGACACCATCTCGCGTCGTCCTCCGTTTCAGCCCGTGCTATTTTTCTCCTGCTGACCCATCTCCCCCGTGTGGCTTTTTGGGTTGCCTGCCTCTTGGCCACCTGTTCCTCTTTGCCCCATTCGCCTGTCTGGTCTGTCTCTTGTCCATCTGCTCTCAGCTTTTTGTTGATGCATAGACCACTGGTTGTCATCCAGGTCTTTCAACAGCCCTGTCCGGACAATTAAAAAGAGTAAAAGGTTCTTCAATCCAAGGCAGAGGAATATATTTCCAGATCAATTGTAAAGTGGGTGGATACACCAACATGATGGTCTGAAATGTGAAAAATCATTTTATTTTGATGGAACATCCAAAACTCCCGTTGGATTAAAATAGATGCGAATAAAGCTCAAGTATCAATAAAATTTCCTTTGAGCTGTCATGCCCAGTGAGTGGAATTGATGAATTGCATTACAAGGCAAAGGGTCATATAATTAATATTCATAAGGGACTCGAGCCCCTTTATCGGGTTCTCGCGACATCAAAGGATCTTGCGCAAAGTAAACGAGACTGATCGTGATCGAAGATATTGGGAATAGAGATTGGGGCAAAAAAATAAAATTGCGAAATTGTCAATAGGGGTTTGGAAAATCCAACAATAGGAGGATTTACTAAATGTACTGGGAATTGAACGTGAATGTGTGACTATTACGATGGAAAGAGATCATTCATGTTTTCTTTTCTGCACCCGTTCCACAACCCTTCGCCCCTACAGCTCTGTTCCATCGAGGTCACGTGCGAGTCTGCAAGCGTTATGGCAGCTACGCTAGCGAATGGTGGAATCTGTCCTATAACAGGGGAGTGTTTGCTCAGCCCAGAGGCTGTCCGCAATACGCTCAGTCTAATGCACTCGTGCGGGATGTACGACTTCTCGGGACAGTTTGCTTTCCACGTGAGTGCTACCCAAGTTGGCCTTCTTGTTGCTCTGCGCATGGCAGTGATGACCATTTTGGATTTCAAAGCAGCTATATATATATATATATATATATATATATATATATATATATATATATATATATATATATATATATATATATATATATGCATTTCAACCAAGTTCTGGACCATGCTTCTCTCTTTCTCTTTCTGATGTGCTGCTGAAGCAGCCTCCTGAGTGAGGGTTATACTGGGTGGTCTACCATTAATTTCCTTGACGTAGTTAGGTCAGGAATTTACAATTTGGCCATGCCAGTGATAGCTCGCCTGCCCTTCATGAAAGACACAAGACCAAACGTCTACCATTGCCAGCAGGCAGGACGTCCAGTTTAACGTCCATGCAGAACCCGCATTGATGAATCGCCCTCCCTGTGAAACATTGGGATGAGTTTATAGCTGAGTCAGGATTTGAACCTGGATTGGACAGCATCAAGGTGAGTCTGTACACCTCTAGTCCATGCCATCCTGTCAGCTTTGGAACATGCCTCGCAAAACAAGTGATAATCTTTTATTAATTTTTTTTTTTTAGTCCTTTCCTTACTCTACCTGCTTTGATTTGGTGTGTTGATTGTTTTTCTCCAATCACTAGCCATGATAGTTATTGGAGGAGGTTGCTTTGCAGACCCGATCAGCTTGCTGTAGTGAAAATGACTTCACTGAGACATTCCCGTACAAAGTCCTACATGAGGCCGACATCCCTTCCTTTGGTGGTGCTGTCTTCGGCAGGTTGGATTGCCGGCTAAATCTGGCGTCTCTGGAGGAATTATGCTCGTGGTGCCCAACGTAATGGGCATGATGTGCTGGTCGCCACCGCTGGACCAGCTGGGAAACAGTGTTCGTGGCATTCAGTTTAGCCAGGTATCTGTTTAAAGGACACCCCATGATCCACCAACTGCAATACATTGTTGCTCTGTTTTGTTTACTTGCCAAGTTTTCTAAAGATGTAAAAGTTTTTTTGACTCGTCCAAATGTTCCGAACTTCCAAGCTTGTGGTTGGAGTTCTGTGTCGGTCATCAAAGCCGATAAAGAATTCGGTCGATTACCCTGATAAATTCCTCCGTTAAAATCAATAAAGTTACTGGAAGACGGTCACATGTGAATGATCACAAAGCATACGATTCTCACTTTGTTTGATCATTTTAACCTCATGCCAAATGGAAGCAGGAAAGTGGAACTTTTGACAATGCAGTTTATGAAGTGTTTTTCGAGCCATGTTAATGTTTCACCCATGACCTTTAACCCCAAATCAGGAAATGGTATCCATGTTCAACTTTCACAATTATGATAACCTCCGACACTTCATCCGGAAGCTGGATCCTCGGCGTGAGAGTGGGGAAGCACAGGTAGGCATGCGAGGACCACTTGTAAGCTACACAAACGGCATTTGGATGAAACACGTGCGGGATACGTATCCTTCGATCTGTGCTGGAAAACCGGACACACGATGACATTTTTGAAACCGAAGTGGAGGTGCGCAAAGATTTATATTGATTTTGATGATTGTCTTTCAGGCAAAAACCGTCGCCAACCTGTTGTTTTCTGCCTACAGCGGCGATCTGTCGGCATTACGAAGGTAACGATGGCTCGGCCTTTCCGCTTCAATCGATGCCGATGACGATGACACCGACCTCGGTTTACCTGGCTTCGAGCCAAGCCATTGCTGTTCCGTATTTCTTGGAATTTCAGATTGAAGTTGATGCTCTTATCGTCTCCACCCTTACTCTCTCTCCCTGTCCAGGTTTGCTTTGTCTGCAATGGACATGGACCAGAAGGACTACGATTACCGCACTGCTCTGCATGTGGCATCTGCTGAAGGTGCTGTACACCTGGCCACTTGCTTGCCTCTTACCTGAGCGGTTGTGTTTTAGCAATTTGATGGGATTGTATCTTATTTTGTGAAATTGACAGTAAAGGGTGGTTGATGTTGATTGTTTCCCTTCATCTTTGGTTTTACCAGGACACTTGAAGGTGGTGCGTTTCTTGTTGGAGGTGTGCAAGGTGAATCCATTGTCAAAAGACAGGTAAGTGACACACAAAATCAAACCAATGTCAATGTGTATTTATGGGGATTTGCAGCATATTAGGAATGTTTTATTCAAGAATCTAACGCCATTACAGGTTTTAAGTATGGTTGGCAGATGTGCAGTTGGCTGGGTAGTTGCGGCACCTAGTGGTGAGGCAACGATACCAGCAGATAAACTTTCATCATCTCTTGACTATACAGGACAGTGGCCTGCAAAAGTATTCACCCCCTTGCAATTATGCCACATTTAGATGAATTAGAGTAATGATGTAGAAACAATTTTTCCAAATGAACATTTATATTCATAACTGAAGAGATCAAACGAAACACTGTTATAGGTGAAGGAGGTTAAAGTTAGGAATACCTGCAAAAAATATGTACAAATCAAATTTCACTGGTTGTAAAAGTCTTCAGCCCCTGAGGTCAGTACTTGATAGAAGCACCTCTTGCAGCAATGATTGTTACGAGTCTTTTTGGGTTCGTCTCTATCAGCTTCGCACAGTGAGATGGTGAAATCTTTGCCCATTCTTCACGTGGAAATTGCTCTAGTTCTGCCAAGTTTGAAGAGCTTCTGCCAGAGCTAGTTCTCTTCTGCCAAGAGCAATCTTCAAGTCTCGCCATCAATGTTCGATTGGGTTCAAGTCAGGACTTTGACTGGGCCACTCAAGAACATTGATTTTCTTCTTATTCAGCCACTCCAGTGTGGCTTCAGCTTTGTGCCTTTGTGCCTCATACCTGAGTTTCTCCTTGTTAACCTCTGCCATCTTCGAAGATGGATGGAGGTTACTGTTTTCACCCCTTTCTGTTACGAAATCTAAAGATCTAAAGATTTCGTAAGTATATTGATGACTTCCGTTTCTGTTTGTTTGTTATCTTGCCAAAACGAAGTTTTTGCAAGATATGTGAGTCAGCTTGTATGTTTTTTTTTTTTTGTTTGTTTGTTTGTTTGTCTGTAATCATGCATAAAAAATTATACAGAGCACAGTTATCATTGGAAATTTTTATAACTTCGCATATCAGAGTCCTATAGAGGTCCCTTTCAGTGCACAAAATTTTGAAGGTCAAGGTCAAAGGTCAAGGTTACTTTGTCGCAAATCAGGGGAGTCGACGAAACCCTTTTTTTGAGTAATTTTGATCGGATCGTCTTCAAACTTCATGGGAATATAGTTCATGGTCTGGCGCTCAGCTGATTAATTTTTGGTGGCGATTGGCCTTGACCTTCATGGTTAGCGCCTGAGGTCAAACATATTTGACCCCAAGGTCAAATTTTCAAGTTTTTGGACCAAATCATGGAGTACCTCAAATTGAACACCTCGATGAGTGCTTTCTACATATGTCAAGCTTGAGACATTATGACGTCATTTGGCGACGTTATGAGGCAAAAGCATATTTTTCATGGTTACTCTGTAGAACGATTCTCATCGGAATCTCTCGTAGGCAGATATTCCTCAAGGAGTCGCTCCTGGTGGATAGCAGCTCTGTTCACCTCAGTGTGACCTTAAAGAAGTCACACGTGGTCACCTTTTGGCAAGATACGGGTCACCCTGCGGGTGACGTTGGTTTATTTGTTTGTTTGTAGGCACGATAACTCGAACGGAAGGAGCTACCAATGTCAAATTACACCACGTGATTCAGGAGGGTGATGGCTAGTGCTGATTAGATTTTGGTTAAAATCGGTCAAAGTTCAAGGTCACAGTGAGGTCAAATATTTGATTTTTGATGGTTTGGTACAGATAACTCGAACGGAAGAAGCTCCCAAGGTCAAATTACACCATGTGATTCAGGAGGGTGGTGGCTCGTGCTGATTCCATTTTGGTCAAAGGTCAAGGTCACAGTGAGGTCAAACATCCAAAACATTAGATTTTTGATGGTTTGGTGCAGAATCATCGTAGAAACTTCTGGTTTGCGTCGCTACCTTCTCTGGAGACAGCTTTTATTAGACAACATCAGAGGTCAAGTTGACGTTTTCGTAAGTACCAGTCTATGACTGCTTGTTTGTTTGTGAACAGTATTACGGAAAAACTCCTCCACGGATTTCGACGAAACTTGGTGGGGAGGGGGGGGGGTTAGGTATGGTCCAAGGATCATGCCATTAAATTTTGGACTTGGTCCCCCCCCAAAAAAGAAATTGCTAGACAAAAAAAATTTTTTTTTTGCATTTCTACATGTTTTAAGTGATTTCCAACCCCCCCAAAAAAAATTGAGAATTTTTTTTTTTTGCATTTCAACGTTTTAAGTGATTTCCAACCCCCCCCCCCAAAAAAAAAATTGAGAGAAAAATTTTTTTGGGGCATTTTTACATGTTTTAAGTGATTTCCAACTCCCCCCCAAAAAAAAATTGAGAAAATTTTTTTTCTCGCATTTTTACATGTTTTAAGTGATTTTCAACCCCCCCCAAAAAAGAATTTTTTTTTGCATTTCCACATGATTTAAGTGATTTCCAACCCCCCAATTTTTTTACCCCCCCCCTCCTAAAAAATAGAGATTTTTTTTTGCATTTCTACATGTTTAAAGTGATTTCCAACCCCCCCCTCAAAAAAAAATTGAGAATTTTTTTTTTTTTTTGCATTTCTGCATGTTTTAAGTGATTTCCAACCCCCCTCCCCCAAAAAAATTTTTTTGGGCATTTTTACATGTTTTAAGTGATTTCCAACCACCCCCCCAAAAAAATTTTTTTTTTGCTTTTCTACATGATTTAAGTGATTTCCAAACCCCCTCCCCCCCAAAAAAAAATGTTCGAGAAAATTTTTGCAACTTTTCAACAAAATTTTGATGTTTTTTTTTACATGTTTTAAGTGATTTTCAACCCCCCTCCCCCCCCAAAAAAAAATGTTGGAGAAAAGAACTATAACTCTCAGGACTGACATCATATTTAATGAATAAGATATAAGGTTCACTTGAGTGACCCAGCAGTATTGGCGGTGGAGGTTTTGCACTCTCCCGTGTTCCCCCTCTAGTTCTGTTCTGTTCTGTTCTGTTCTGCCGTTTGAGAAGATTTTTTTTTTAAATGGCTGCCAAACCATGTGACTGTCAAAAAAATGTTTTACTTCTGTTGACTGATTTATCCTGAGATGACCCACATTTTCATACTGATCAGATGTAGCTTTCTACTTTTGTAATTATGAGGTCATGAAGCACCAATGACATTAAAAAAAAAAACACTTTCCCCCCATGTGGAGCACTTGATATTGCCAAGTTTCAAAGATACATCGGTCCACTGTTTTTCCTTTTTTCCAACATGGCTGTCACACCATGTTAACCAATGTTGTTATAATTACCATTAAAACATCACACATGAGCAGTTGCACCTTTGGTGAAAATTTCCTGTCAATCCACCAAGCGGTTTCAGAGAAAAATGGAATAACAAAATGCAGACACGGACGTACGTACGTACGTACAGGGCCGATCGCTTAATCCTGTTTTTCACTTTACGAGGTTGGTCAAAATGTCCCCAAACCAACAGGACTCCAGCATGCACATTTTGGATGAGGGATTTCTGGGTTGCTTCTTGGAAATCAATTGGCCACGGGTTTACTAATAATCATCATCATCATCAACTGTGTGCATTTGTGTTCGCAGCTGTTTTCTTTGAGAACATTTCCTTATACTTTCATATCTGAAGATTTTATTGAAGAGATCTACCACCTTGTGATTTGTCAACCCATTAAGCGTTTTTTTTAATTTAATTTTTACGTATTCATCCAAGCATTTGGACTATTACTGATGCAAAAGAGCACAGGAAATGACAAATGTATAAAATTTGGACTTGCTTTTGTCCTTCCCACTTGCCCTGCCAACAGATGGAGCTTCACATCAAAGGATGAGGCAAATCGATTTGGACACATGGAGATCGTGGAACTCCTTGAGGAGTATGAGCAGCGATACATCGATGAGGCAAAGGAGCATCCCCTCGCCTCACAGAACCTTGAAGGCATGGTGTGATGGATGCAAATGGTTCTGGTTCTGGTTTGCAGGACATGGTGATGAGCTAGTGCCTTAGGTCTTTCTACATATACCAAAACAAGGTAGATCATACCGAGTGTCTTGTCGTTTTGACCTTTGAGTTGAGACTATATATTACTTGTGTGAAAATATTTTTGTTTTTTTTACATTCAAACATTTACTGTATTTTGCTTTTACGGTTTAAACTGCAACTTCAGGTGTCAATGTTTACGAGACCCACGTGAAGGGCACAATTGGTATCAGGGCTTTAATTTAAATCCTAAATCGATTGGCTGCAAGTGGTTGCCATTTTGCAACTACTCTTGGTGCTTTCCAAACCCTTTCCTTAAGGGAGCAATTCAAATGGACTTGGCTTCTTGTATTTGAGCAACAATTAAAAAAACCGAGCATTTACCAAAGTTGAAGTTCTGACAAACCGTGGATACCTGCTTTTGAGCATGATCAGGTGCTCTGAACTTGAATCTCAGATGGTAAAACCAAACGCCTTTCATATTTATCAGGAACTTTTGAGATGACAATGGGGGTGAAAGTTTTATAAATGCACTGCACATGTTTACTTTAATCAAAATAGATACATTGTTTAAACACTTGTACAAGTGATGTTCTGAAGGTTCTCATCATTGCGGTACCAATTAACAAGTGTGAGGATTTTGGGATGAAATGTAGGAAGATTATTACTATATCCTTTACTCTCTATTTGGAATTGTTTTGACACTGGGGTTGCCTTCAGATAAAATTTAATACTCATTTGTTTATGAGAAAGTTTAGTGATGATACTCAACAGCTTGAATGTATATTTTTTGTTGCACATGCTTTAATGTTTGTATTGATCAGTGGGAATGGTAGTGGATGGCAAACGTTTGAGAGGAGCACTTCCTCGAAATACATTGACCGTGTCCATTATCAAACAATCATTGCTTCCCAGAACTTGTTGATGGGCTTTTGGCAAGAATGTTTCATTAAGGGGTGGTATGCAGGACATAAGTCTTGCTCTTTAACATTCACCAAGCAATGCTCGCAGATGGGACACCAATAGCCCTCGGATAAATGTCCATCAAAGGACTCACCCATGACAGAGTTTGATTCCCAACCCAACGATTAAACTAACTTTTCACTGATACTCCTCTAACCCTTAAACAGTGGGTAAAACAAACTTCAGTCAAGGAATTGTTTGCTGTTCACCAAAGTGGTAGAGCCATCTCCAGATAGTCAACCCAACTATAAACTGTAATCCTGGCATTTATCAGGTTGGGATATTCATTAAAGTGTGCTGTCCTTCAGATGGACCTTAAACTGAGTCCCATCTTCCAGCATTAGTTGGTGGATGTAAGATCGCATGGTCACTATGATTTGGCAAGTCATCACCAGCACCTTGAAATTGTTTTATTTTTATAAAACCCTGCTCTAACATACAGGGGGCATGATATATTGACAGTGCTTAAAATGCCAAAGAGCATATTTATTGTTTATGTAAATGCTGAGTTCAGTTTAATAAAGCAAGTAAAGTTGAAAGCTTCCTGATAATGATCCAAAATCCATTTTGTGTATTGAAGGTTACATGTACCTTCTTGCACACCAGACACTCCTTTATCTCAGTACGAAAGCATTCATTTCGCAATATGGCATCAAAAATGGATTTAAACCGATACATTCAGAAATTAAATAAAGATCAACTTGCGTCCTTTGACTCGAGCTTACATGAGGAAGTTTGCTTGATCAACAAAATTTACTTCAAACTTGAAGTAAAGCAATTCATTAACCCCATATGGTTGAAACTGTAATCAAATATCACTTTAAACATTGTGTTTGATAAGCAAACATCAAGGTTAAATGCCGAAGGACTACATCGAGTGTTATACATACTTTATACATTCAAATCATTAGGAAATAAAACGTGCACAAAACCATCTTGGGTTGAGTATGTAATTTAAAGCCAAGATCAACAGAATGGCTGAATTGCGTTGAGAGGTTACTGTACAGGCCACAGCCAGTATCGTTTGAAATACAACGCTCAGTGCAAATCAGAAAATTTGGAAAAAATAGTCCAAGTGAGTAAATGCATCTCCAATAACAGTGAAAACGTGTGGAAGGAGAAGCTGACATTGGACACGAACCCTTCCTCTTTTGCTTGATGAAGGGTTTACACCTGAAATGTCTTCTCCTTAACCTGATGTTCTGTCTTTCTGCTGAGAGGTCCATGTGAGATTCCTGGTGCTACCTTGCAGAGGTGAAAATGTAGGCAGCAGCAGCTCCTCACTTATCTAATAAATGTAATTTTCTGTCCAGGTGTAACACCTGTAGTATTCAAGATCTTGCGCAAAGGTGAGTACCTACACCTGCACCTAACAAAAGCCTAACCTAACACCAATCACAACAAACTTGGTGCTTGAGCTCATGGTGAACATGGGCTACTTGGTTTCATCTGGAGTCAGGAGGGAAGGTCAAAGAAAATTCTCTGCAAACATGTGTCATGCCAACTGCTGTGGAGATAACTTGCATTTTTACACTGTACACAACCCCAGAGAGTGGGAATCCCCAAAGCCAACCTCCATGAATTTGGGGAGGGGTGGGACCTGGTGTTGCCTGGCAACACCAGGCACCTCTGTTCTTAACAAATAATGTGCAATAGTCAGAAGCTTAATCTCAAACTCCAGGCCACAAAAAAAAATATATATGCAACTTGAAATTGCATCAAAAGTTGAAAATTTCATTTAAAGAACACAATTGTACAAGTGTTGTAATAAACGATTACATTTCAAAAGCAATGTGAATCCCTGCCGTGCAAGTGCACTGACATGTACCAACGATGCGTTAGTCGGTCGACATCATCTGCGTTTGCATCTGAAAGAGAGAAAAGAAAGTAATGTTGATGTTCTGGATTGCATCATTTTAATCGGTGATTGAACGGAATTGTTCATTACCAAGTGATCAGAAGCAATGCACGTTTTTTGAAAATAGTTTCTAATAAATCAACTTCTGGAAATAGAGTTACAGGGTCTAATCGCCCCCCCCCCCACCCCGCTGGCTCACGATGGAGGCAGACTCAACAGGATGATTGAGGTTGGCTGACCTATTGAACAAAAAGACGAATGCTTAGCCTATTTTGCTCCAAAGGGATAATGCATGAAACGTCAGCTTCCCATCCTTCCCATCGTAAACATATTGTTACGGCTGTGGAAATTCGCAGAGTACCAAATAGGTCCTTAGATCAGTTATGTCAATAAGTCTGTGTTCAGATAGATTTCCCCACCGATGTTTAACAGGAAATTATTCGTGTAACTGGGCTGTGATCTTTGAGTTTGCCGTTTTTCTTTTGCTATCGTTATTGCTATAACAAAACGCCAACCACACCACCAGCCATGCCACCATTACAACAACCACCGTAACCACCACCACCACCACGTTTCCACCTTGGCACACGTGTGAGAAGCCTGGCATTCATCGGGGGAGAACGGACAACGGCCTCACCCCCCCCCCCACACCCCACGACAAACTCTGCGAGCGGAACCAGATGCGATGAGGGCTATGAAAAAGGGAAAGAAAGGCCCCGATCGAAGAGAAAGAACGCCCTTCTTCTGGAAGGAGGGTGGGGTGCCTGGGCTATAAAGCGGGCATGTGAAAACGTCGAGGTGGAGTTGAGGAGAGGGTCGCCCAGAGTTGAGTTGTGTCAGTCAGGAGTCACGGTGGAGTTGTCAGTCAGGAGTCACGGCGGAGTCAAGCTACAGTCTGGGAGTGCAGTGGAGTCTGTCAGCCTCTCGTTGGTCGACGGAGGGGTGGTGGAGTTGGAGAGAGTGGAGCCAAGGCACACGGCCTGCCGTACCATGCCTTCCCGTGGGTTGCTGACAAGGGGACGTCGAGGGTCGCCCTCGCGAGTCACCACAAGGGTGAAGGTAACCAGCCCGGCCTCTCGGAGCCTTTGGAGTCTACCCCTCGTCTTTCCTGGGGTTTTTTCTTTGTTTCTTTTGAATGAACGTTGTGGCGCCATGTCTTTAGGTAGAACTGTATAAGTGTACGTAATTAATAGAACGGTGGTAGTTCTTTTTCTTGCTCACGTCTTGTCCCTACCCCCATTCATTACGTGCTTGTACAGTGCATTGCTTTTGTTTGCCTCGCCTGATTGCATACATGACTGCATGTGTTGTGTGTGCAAATAAATGTACTTGTGTGAATGTAAACCTGTTTGTTGCATCCTTTCCCTCCATTGAACTGCCGTATTGCATTCGGAAAAATAGTTGGTTTTTAAATAACCGATAATAGAATCGGGTCCAACGGGGCCTCGCGATAATACCTCGCTCGGTCGGTTATCCCAAAACGAAGCAAGCTGCTTCAGTGGCTCGTTTCAAGGGGGCCCCGTTGAGGTACAGTCTCTCGGTAGTCTGCCCACACGATTAATTTGGTATATCGACAATTCGGCGATTGACCCTGTAGCGCGGGTAGAGTGTTGACTCGGCTGTGGTGTGCTCAAAACACACCCCTAGCGGGATTCCGGCGTTTGATCCGGAAGGCTGCGACTGGATTGTCCGTTCGGTGGGCGAGAGCGACCGCCATTGGCGAGAAGCGGTCGTCCGCATGTCGGCGGGCGGAAATCCACAACTGTTGCCAAGGAGTGGGATTAAAATCCATCATAGTGTATTTACAAAATAAATAATGTATTTACGAAATTACAATACATTAATTGGAATAATCTTTAAATAGAAACGTGACCTTTTCGAAACTTTAAAGCAAATGTCCAAATATATTTAAAAGTTCATGATAGACGCTCTCAAAAGGCACCCTTAATGCGAGGATGTGCACAAGTGCTTAGTATTTAAGAAGATCCGAATCGTGTATATAAAGGAGACGAGTCCTAATATAAAGGTTTTGTCTTCACAAGAAGAAGAAGAGCAACGCCGAGCTCTCCAAGAGCAGCGTTCGCTACGCGAGACGCTGCCAGAAATGTTAATATAAGGCCGAGACAGGCAAACAGATGTGATTGTGATGAAGGAATACTAAATCAAATAATTACAGGGGATATCTCGAGCACAAGCTGCACACACACACACACACACACACACACACACACACACACACACACACACACACACACACACACACACACACACACCTGTTACGAATGAACATGCTTGGTATTGCATTTGTCAGTCATCAAACAACATTCACACAAAAGTTGTTTCCTCGATTCCACACGCGTGTGAGAAACGTACGATTTCAAGAGCTCAGATTTTTAAACTTTGAATTATGTATGGCTCATTCCGTGTCATTTCAGCCAGGGGTTGCGGTGACCCCCTCAGATTTTTCTGAAAATTTTCTCAAAGCTTCCTTAACATATATGAGGAAGGTTTGCTAAGTTATAGCTCAAAATTCCAAGCAGTGTCTGAGATATGGCCCCACAAACACCCTAGGGGTGTTTCAATTCTGGCAGTCGCAAGTTGCAGATTTGTATCTGAAGCATTTTTGGAGGGCTCTAAATTCCAGAGTTTTACAAACAGAGTTCTGAAAATTCACACCAATAGTGTCTATTAGTGAGGCTTTCAGAATCTGACATAAAAAATGTTCCACTTAAAATACTTTTTAACATAATTACTCTCAAAAGTAGTGATTTGTAACATGCAGTCAAAAAAAATTGAGTTTTCAAATTGCTGCCAACAGTCAGTTTATTCATCATGAAGAATTTTGTTGCCTGATTTACATAATCTAGTGACTGGATTATTTACACAAGAAAACTGAAACCTTTTGGAGCAAAATCTTGGGTGCTATCGGTGTCTGAACTTTGCTCCAGACTCAACAACACTGAAATTTACCCCGGGTATACCCCAAATGTTCACCATGTTGACAGTTACACAGCTTTTTTAATTTTTGTCACTTAAAGACACATACATCGGCAAACTGGTAGAAAATTCAAGAGTTGTTCTCAATCCCTTCTATTTTTAAAAGGCCCACTATTTAAAAAAAACATGTTGGATTAAAGATGTAGAATAAAAGCAATTGGTGTGCTTTTGAAGTGGAAGCCATGCCAAAGATTCATAATTTGGCACCACAATGATCAAATTGTTGTGTTTTTTGGTCAGAACAAGTACGTGGTTACTTTAATTTGGCTCACATTTTTTTGAAAGGATATTTTAGTTGAAAGCCTCCGCCAATCTCAACTACAAATTAAGACGCATAATGTGATCATAATAATCACCATTATAAATATTCATTTGCATATCTAATTGTTTATATACTTGGTGTACATCCCTTTGTAAATGTAGGTACAATATCTGATTCAACTTTTTTGTTCATAATTTCATATCAAATTGTTTGGATAAATGGACTTGGATCCATTGTACAAAGTGAACAGTGATTAGTTTTATAATTTCCAGGATTAAATAAAATGTAACAATGAGCATTGGCAGTTACTACAGGGCTGTGTATTAGGTTAAAGCCTAAACAAGAAAGTTGTGCTTCATGCCTAACTTTGGAAATGATTTTGGTACACTTCTTTAAGCTTTTCAAAACTGATTTATATATTGTTAGATTCCACTTAAGTCATACTTCCTTACAATATCTTTATTTTTTTCTACATATTTGTTCATAAAAATTTTATATAAAAAAGTAGCTTTTGGGACTGTAGAATCATTTAAAAAAAAATTCTGTTAAAATTAGAAGGGATTGAGAACAACTCTTGAATTTTCTACCACAGTTTGCCTATGTATGTGTCTTTAAGTGACAAAAATTTAAAAGAGCTGTGTAACTGTCAACATGGTGAACATTTGGGGTATACCCAGGGTAAATTTCAGTGTTGAGTCGAGAGCAAAGTTCAGACACCGATAACACCCAAGATTTTGCTTCAAAAGGTTTTAGTTTTCTTGTGTAAATGATCCAGTCACTAGATTATGTAAATCAGGCAACAAAATTCTTCATGATGAATAAACTGACTGTTGGCAGCAATTTGAAAACTCACTTTTTTTTTTGACTGCATGTTACAAATGACTACTTTTGAGAGTAGTTATTTTAAAAAGTATTTTAAGTAGAACATTTTTTGATGTCAGATTCTGAAAGCCTCACGAAGAGACACCATTTGTGTGAATTTTCAGAATGAATGTGAGTTACATTATTTGTGTGAATTAATGTTACATTATATCTTAATTTTACACACCAACCTTACCTGATGTGTTTTCAAAATGTAAAACTACAGGACAAAGCTCACCTCCTCCAAGGAGAATGGTGGAAAGGGGTTTGTAAAACTGGAATTTAGAGCCCTCCAAAAATGCTTCAGATACAAGTCTGCAACTCACGAAGTCTGCCAGAATTGAAACACCCCGAGGGTGTTTGTAGGGCCATATCTCGGACACTACTTGGAATTTTGAGCTATAACTTGGCAAACCTTCCTCATATATGTTAAGGTTGCTTTGAGAATTTTTTCAGGAAAATCTGAGGGGGTCACCGCAGAATTTCATTTTTTTGGCTGATTTGACACAGAATTACCCTTATTACGTGAATATTTTCAAAAGGTATTCATAATTCTGAATCTTCAAATTATAATTGAAGCCTGGTGATAGCTTAGATCTTAAGGTCCCAAGTCCAAGCCTCTGCCATGCCAAAATAACACCAGGGGTGGTCGAACCAGCCTGTCATCCTTCTGAGGTAGGCAGTGAGCCAATTCAGTATCCTGTATCGGAATGGCGACCCGTTCGTGATCGTACCTCGTCAACCCCATGTACAAACATAATTGGCTTCAAAATGACCCAAGACCTGCCTCGCTACTACAACTTGGGTTTTGGCTACGAGGTTGTGCATTTTGCGGAGTTGCTCGGTTACTGTCCTTTTGGTTTGTTTTGTAACAGTCAACAGTCTTAGTTTTTATGAAAAAAGGATAAACACAGAAATTCTTACACAAGTTACAAACACTACCACAACAGACTGTAGAATGGTGGGATTCTAACCTCGGTCGCAGGTATGGTGACATCACTCAAGCAAGAGGGCAGCCAAGGGAATGCTCTGGGGAAGGAAATTTGTGGAACTTTGGTTTTAAGCGTCGAGCATAAAGTTAAATGTGAGAGGCCAGTAACATCCAACTAGATAATTGGGAACAACCAGATTAGCAAGACCCCATTTGCAATGACATCAAAAATATGTCCTCAGTCATCTGGAATACGAATGATGCTACCAAACACCATTGACCTCCCTCCCCCCCACCCTTTTTTTCTACCACATGACCATCTCTACTGTATTTAATGTTACATTATATCTTAATTTTACACACCAACCTTACCTGATGTGTTTTCAAAATGTAAAACTACAGGACAAAGCTCACCTCCTCCAAGGAGAATGGTGGGAAGGGGTTTGAGAATTCTGAATCGGTCAGCTCAACCAAATCTTCAGGAGTCAGTGGCAGCATGCTCAATGGGTTATTGACTCTCCTACACATTGCCAGAAATGGGGAAAGAAATGAGACATGTCCAGAATTGGTTCGTTCTCTCAAACAAACTCAGGAGATACATGGCGGCTTTAAGGACATGGACAGCGCACATGCGTCTCTTGTACGATGAACAATTCCAATGTCTCTTTTAAAATTATATTTGGATTGCACCATTAGATTTAAAGGAAAAGATAAATTGAGAGAGGGCAAATTATGAAAAAAAAATAGGGTCGGGAAGTTTCCAAAGGGGGGAAAGAGGTGGTTGCACTCACGTCATGTGAACCGGTATGAACTTTGTAGGAATGTAACCTTTTGAGTCGCTCTGGTCTTCATCCATGATGTCCGGCGCTGTGAGAACACAGCACACAATCAATCGAAACCATGAAGGAACAGTCTGACACCGACAAAATACCTGCCCCAAGTGTTTCTCTTTTTTTCATCTCGTTGAGCCAGTGTGACGCTGTTTCCCAGGGGTGGGCGAGTTTATTTAAGATTCACATTAGCAGCCAAGGAAGTTGCAAGTCGGGATTGATGACTTCCTGAAAGATCCCCTTCTACACCTTAGTAAAGGCTTCACCAATCGTAAATTTTCAGGGATCGGAGCCCCAAAGTAGCAAATGACTTTTGAGAATGCCATGATTGTATTTGGGAATCATTACCCTGACACTCAATATCAGACAAAACAATAAATAAATAAATTTATCGATCTTTAAGTAAGGTAAAGTGCTTGGGTTCTCAAATCGATGACCCTGTGCCCACAATGCCACTCTCCCAACTCCAGGATGCATTTCCACTTCAGCAAAACAGTACACTTTTGGAATGAACAGTTGAAGGAATATCATTCCCGCCAAGATGAGAAAGGGTGTCGCTCAGTCTCTCGGCCACTCACGCATGCCCAAGTATTTGCTGAAAGCCTTGTCCTTGTCAATGTCTGGATAGAGGTACTTGAGAGGACAGTTGGGTATGTTGGTATCACTGATGATCTTGAAATTGAAAATGATGTCAGGGAAGGATACGGCGGTGAGGTGCTGCTTGGTGTACGGTTCCACGGATTGAATCTCCACTAGATCTGCAGAAGGGGTATTCGCACACAGACACCGCATTGGTAAAAATGTCAGTAAATGTCTTTTTTAATGAGCCATAAAGTTCAAAAGGTCCTGTACAACCTAAATCTATCAGTTAAGTATGCAAGTTTAAAACTAGAATCCCTCCACGAACTATCCTCATCGCCATCTCCACTCCCCAATTTTTTACCACTGTTTGACTGCTTCACCCAGGTAAAGGTGATGCCTCCGTCTCGACTGCTTTCACTGAAACGCAGCAGGAATGTCCCGTAGGGCCTGTTTTTAAGCAGGTTCTTCTCCTTCTCTTTGCTCACAAAGCCCATAATGTAACTGCAAAGAGAACACCTTTAGTGTGAAGCACAATGATGATTTTCACAAGTGTCAGATGAACCTTCCGGTTCTGATAGCTTCGCATATCGACAGATTTTGCTCTCCTTCAAATGGACGACTTCCAAAGCTAAGAATACCTTTCTGGATTTGTCTCCTCTGTTGTCAATTACTTCCTGCACTGTTAATCATCTCATGCCTTTGTTCTGAGATCATGTGTATCGGCCTTGGCCGTGTGCTCACGGTCCTTGGATAAACTATTATTTTATTGTTACACCACCGATCACCACACCCCCCCCTCCCAGATAAAATGGTGCCCCCTCTCCATTTGGTCATGTTTTGAGTACCTTGTGAGGGCAGTTAGTCAGTTACGCACTATCCATGAGTGGTGGGTAAGCAGTGGTGAGTGG